>NC_045426.1:287908873-288511373 GCF_902635505.1 Sarcophilus harrisii | reverse complement strand
TTTGAGTGTTGGCTCCATTACTTCTTTACTACCTTGTATAACTATAAGCATATTATGTCATGGAATTTGTTAAAATTGTATTAAAAACTGAATTGTATTAAAATGATGTTGTATTTGACACTGACAAATGAAATAACAATTGGAAATAATAAATATATTGAACTAGGTAAACTCTAAAGTTTCTTTGATATCTAATAATCTGTAAATTTGTGTCCAAATATGTGGACTATAGGCCCAAAAGACCTTTCTAATATTTGTTTTTTCAGTTATGTATGACTCTTGAGATTCCATTTGGAGTTTTCTTGGCCTAGAGTGCTTTGCCATTTTCTTTTCCAGCAATAGAAGTGAGGCAAACAGGGTTAAGTGACTTACTCAAGTTCTCACACCTAATAAATGTCTGAGACTGGATTTGAACTCAGAAAGATGAGTTTTCTTGACTCCAGACATGGCACTTTATCCACTGTAACATCCAGTTGCAGTAGTGAGGGGGGAAAAGTTTTCAATTTAGCTAATTCACATAGACAACACAGTAGACCAGAAGGAACTGACAGCTAACCATATATTTCTATGTAGCCAAACTCAATAAAAAGCTATTCTCTTTCATAAAGCTACACATGTGAAACCTGAGAATCACCCTGAGTGATATAAATCTGAAATGAGCAGCCTAACTGAATATATATATATATATATATATATATATATATGCTATATAGACTGACCTAGAGCTGAGAGTATGCTCAAGAAGGGGCCAATAGGAAGGTTCCCACAGGAAATCTCAGCAGATGCTTAATGCAAGCTTATGCTCTGGAGAATATAGTATTTGAAAGGGTATAATTGTGAAGAACATTGGCTCTGGAATAAGAGGATCCAGGTTGATGCTTATTGTGTACAAGTCATTTACCTGCCCTGGAACTCAATTTCTAAATCATCCAGATAAAATGAAGGGATTGGACTCACTGTCTGAGCTCCCTTTCAGTAATAAATCTATGATCTTGCTTTTTGGGATTGATGTGAAGAAAATAGCCAGTCAATCAATAAGAGTGTCTACTTTATGCATTTGTAATATAATGTAATACTATATATTACATAGTATTATATAGCTATTATATAGCTACATATCCCAAGCTAAGTGCTTGGGATACAGAGAGAGGCAAAAGGCAGTAAAAACACTTTGTAAATCTTAGTGTTAAAACATTGAAAATTATTATTAGCTGAGTGCCATTGGGCAACAATGGGTGACATCACCTCTCTGAGACTCAGTTTAATCATTTACAAAAGGAAGTTGATAAAACTACTTGTGTACCTCATATACAGTTATGCAAAAAGTTCTTTATCAATGTTATAATGAATTGACAGTTCCATAAGTTAGAGAAACTTTATAAACAGATCTAGTAATTTTGGAAAATAAAAACTATACCACTTCTATCCCCTTTAAAAATTAAAAATTACTATCCCCTTTAAAAATTGATACTCTGCCTTTCAATCAGCCAGAACAAGGAAAATTAAGAAATGTCAGAAAGTTTGTGAACATTTGGCTTAAGAAGGCTCTTGGATAAGCTAATAATTGGGGTTTTGAGAGGATGAAATCCAGAAAATGACAAGGTGAATGTTTAAATTAAAGATCAGCTCTAGATACACAGATTTAATGAAACAACTGATGGAATGGGACTCCATTAGATAGAGTAAAGGATATAAATTTAGAATATATAACTGAAGTGAGGCAGTACCTAAAATGAAGTTTTAAAAAGGAGTGACACAATGTTGGCAAAATGCAATGTTTTATTATACTTCTCCTTTCAGAATTGTTATTTTTGCATAATAAATACACATAGAAACACATATATAAATGTACATATGCATACATACATGTATGTGGCAGCCAGGTGACTCAGTGGTTAGGGTGCTTGGCATGGAATCAGGAAAATATGAGTTCACTTCCAGCCTCTGACACTTATCAGTTATATAACAAGTCACTTAACTTCTGTTTGCCTCAGTCTATTGGAAAAGGAAATGACTTTTTTTTGGAGGAAATGGCTCTAGTATTTTTGCAAACAAGCAAACTATGGACACAGGATCATGAAGAGTTAATCACAGCTGAATGGCTGAATAACAATATGTGTATGTATTTCAACTTTATGTAATTGTACATATTATTATCAGGTATCTATACATAAAAAAACCTATAAATCTGTGCATCTTAAACATTAATTGAATAATGTGGAATCTGTTGAATCTACAAATCTGTTAAATTTGAGTTACTATTATAAATAGCTGTGAGTTACTGAGCAAGCCATCTTACTTCACTTCTCTCCACACTGCTCTGAAGACTCTTCCATAATCCCCAGATATCTCTTCATCCTGAAGCCTTATTTCTCTTCTAACATTCTTACCTCTGGAGTAGGCCTTACTCCTAAGGTCTCTGACTGGGCAGCTTCTTCTAAAACCTCCATTTAAGGAGGACATCTGGGCCAATCATGCCTTTTTGTTTCCCCCTAGGAAAAAAAATGCCCCAATGCCAGTGTCATTTTCCTTCTCATCTCTCCACCATTTCAATTTCCTTTTTGTGTGGTCTTCCTCCACTTCCTCTACATAAGCTCCTTGAGAGTAGGAACTCTTTTGTCTTGCTTTTTGCTTGTTTTTGTATTCCCAACACTTAGCACAGTATCTAAAACACATGTAAGTATATAATAAATGCTAGTTGACTGATTCTCAGATTTCAGTTTCTTCATTTATAAAATTCAGTCCAACAAGTATTTAAGTGCTTACTCTGCACAAGAACCTTGCTAGACAATGTATAAATAAATAAATATTTGAATGAAGAGGGAGACAACATAAAAAATCTAAAACTAAAACTGAGGGACGAGAGGCTTCTTGTAGAAGATAACACAGGAGTGTTATCTTGAAGAATAGAAATCCTAAGAACTGAGATAAGAAGGGAGTACATGCCAGGTTTTAGAGGCATGGCCTATGCAAAATGAATGGACATGGGAGATAGAATCTTGAGAATAGCAGTTTAAAATGGGACTAACAGTGATACTATCTTCCTCATAGGACTTAAATTTGATAGAGAGGCAGTATGGAGTAGTGGATAGATAGTCTCTGATCCAAGAAAACCCGGAGTCTGTATGACACTAGCCAAGTCATTTAATTCCTCTGTCATATAAAAAACTTTTGAAGACTGTAAATTTTGGGGGAGGATTATGGGAAAATGGTGGTGTAGCTCAGTAAATTTCAAGCTCTCTAGATTTCTCCCACAAATAGAACAGATTTGCACCTCAGGGCAAACATAGACTGGTGAAAAATCAAGAAGACTGCGGCAGGACAGGAATCCTCCAGGTACAACTCAAGAAGATCTGAAGAAAGACTTGGGGGCCAAGATTAACCCCTCTGAAATGGAAACATTCATGGGCTGGATACTCAGAAACACCAAGTGAGGAGCCCTGGGGCTAGCTGGGTACAGCTGAGTCTCAGCAGGAACCACAGAAACTTTCACCTCCAGGACAGCTTGAGGTCTGAGTCTGGGAAGACTGAGTGAACTTTGGCTGATTAGGAACTCCAGGCCCATCTGTGTTGCTGAGACGAAGCCCTGGGAGAAGGAACCAGCACATCCATGAATGCAGAGGCTGTGGGGCAGGGATGTTGCTGGCTGTGGGTACTTGTTGGAGGGTGGAGCTTTTGGTTTGGGATTCCAGGTTAGAGGGGAGAGCTCAAGTCAAACTAGAGGCAGCATCCTCAGGTTTAGAAATACTTAACAGTAATATCTCTTATGTTTAAAAAATGAACCAGCAAAGAAGAAAGAACCCCACCACAGAAACTTACTATGGGAACAGGGGAGACCTGGATTCATCTTCAGAGGAGGACACTGAGATAAAAAAAAAAAAAAAAAGCTTCTACCCCAAAGAGTAATGAGAAATGGTTCCCTGCCCAGAGAGAATTCGTAGAACTAAAAAAAGAATTTAAAAATCAAATGAGAAATATTGAGGAAAAACTTTTTTAAAAGTAATAATAAATAAAAACCATCCAAGAAAAATAAGATTATGAAAAAAATTTAACCTACTAGAAAAGAAGATACAGAATCTCAAAGATGAAAATAATTCTTTGAAAATTAGAATTGGGTAAAGGGAAGTCAGTAATAAAACAGATAATAAAGAACAAAAAAATAAAGCAGAATATAAACCATCTTATAATAAAAACCTTTCTAGAGAACAGATCAAGAAGAGATAAGAATAACTAGATCGCCTGAAAGTTATGAACAAAAAAGAACCTTAACACAATAATGTAATGAATTTGCAGATTTTTTCTATCAACTAAACCCAAACTTAAT
Organism: Sarcophilus harrisii; assembly: GCF_902635505.1. Classification (NCBI taxonomy): domain Eukaryota; kingdom Metazoa; phylum Chordata; class Mammalia; order Dasyuromorphia; family Dasyuridae; genus Sarcophilus; species Sarcophilus harrisii. The sequence continues at coordinate 288,507,049 of NC_045426.1, read as the reverse complement.
AGAAAATTTAACATACAAGAGCCAATATCAAAGATCAATTTCAAGGAGCTCAACATAGACAAATTGTTTATGTTTTTTTTTTCAAGCATATGTTTAAGATTGACATCAACAACTGGGTAGCTTAAAAGAAAGTTTGAGGCAGAGTTAAAATCAAAATAGTTATTATATTATACAAATGAGGCAGAGGAAGAATAGACACAGAGGCATTAAAGGGAGGGAGAGGGCTCATAGTTATGAAAACCTATTCTCATATTGGAATGGCTTAAATAGGCAACACTACATATATATATCATAAAGGGCATAACACCCTTCAAAATCTATAAAGAAATAAGGGAGGAGAGATGGATGGATGGAGAAGCAAAGGGTGAAGAAAGAAGTCAAGGGAGGGGTTCATGGGTGGGGGAAAGGCAAGTAATAACAAGGCAAGTTAAGGAGCAGAATTAAAGTAAAGAGTTAGGGATAGGAAAGATATGTGTGTGTATGTGTGGGGGGTTTTATGTATATGTATATGCATGTATATATCTACATAAATATTCCTTTTCTTAACTATATCTTCCTTGGGAGTAAGGAGGATGAAAGAGGGGAAAAGAATAAAATTTTAAAATTGCACAGCAGAGAACAAAAGAACAATTTACAAGAAAGTAAAGATGGATATTCATGAATATAATTTCTTCTACTAATATATATATACTTTCTTGAATTAATAATTTGTTGTTATATATTTTGAATCCTCCCCAATCTTCTACTGTGCACAGGACAATATTCTCTTTTGTTTTGTTTTACTTTGTTTTGGAATTCCTTTTTTGTTTTTTTTTTTTAAATAAGAAAAAAAGACTATAAATTTCATGTTTAAAAGTATTGTGCATATTTAACTCATATCAGATTATTTGTTGAATTGAAGAAGGGGAGGTAAGGGAACAAAGGATAAAAAATTTGGAACTCAAAAATCTTACAAAAAATGAATATTGAAAACTATCTTTACATGTATTTAGAAAAATAAAATACTATTTAAAAAAAACAAACAAACAAACAAAAAGAACTGATGGATTCTAAATACAGATTAAAAAAAAAAAGACTACGAATTTCAAAGAAAATGCCAATGGAATTTCCACATTTGAGAGTTTGTTATGTCAATGAAGCCACTACCAATCCATAATATTGTTAAATTGTATAGTACAATTCCAATTTAAGTTATTACTCATCTTGACGGTTCACAGGGAGATGGGCTGCAGATCCCACTGGGGCCTGGCCTTTGCTGAAGTGGAGAGAAAAAGTGAATTGTAGAAAAGAGAGTTGCTTGGGTTATGGAACTAAAGTGATCTGTGGAACCAGGCAAAGATCTGATATGTTTTTTTCTTTTTATTTTCAACATATATGCAAAAATAGTCTTCAACATTTACCCTTAAAAATCTTGTGTTCCAAATTTTTCTCCCTCCTTTCTTACCACTCCCTCCATTAGACAGCAAGTAGTCCAATATGTGTTAAACATGTGCAATTCTTCTATAACTATTTCCACATTTATCATGCTGCACAAGGAAAATTAGATCAAAGTGAATGGATCCAACCATTCTGAAGAGCAATTTGGAACTATGCTCAAAAAGTTGTCAAACTGTGCATACCCTTTGACCCAGCAGTGTTTCTACTGGGATTATATCCCAAAGAGATCTTAAAGGAGGGAAAGGGAAACATATGCAAAAATGTTTGTGGGGGCCCTTTAAAAAAAGTGGCAAGAAACTGGAAATTGAGTGGATGCCCATCAATTGGAGAATGGCTATTAATAAATTATGGTATATGAATGTTATGGAATATTATTGTTCCCTAAGAAACAACCAGCAAGATGATTTCAGAAAGGCCTGAAGAGACTTACATGAAACTAATGCTAAGTGAAATGAGCAGAACCAAGAGATCATTATATATGGCAATAATAAGACTATCTGACAACCAATTCTAATGGACATGGCTCTCTTCAACAATAGATGATTCAAACCAGTTCCAATTGTTTGCACATCATCTGGACACTGGACAACATCCAGTGATGAAGAGAGCCATCTACACCCAGAGAGAGGACTATGGGAACTGAGGTGGGCCACAACATAGCATTCTCGCTTTCTGTTGTTGTTTGTTTGCATTTTGTCTTCCTTCCCAGTTTTTTTTCTTTCTTCCTTCTTGATCTGATTTTTTTTTGTGCAACAAAATAACTGTATAAACATGTATAAATATATTGTATTTAACATATATTTTAACATATTTAGCATGTATTGGACTACCTGCCATCTAGGGGAGGGAATTGGGGGAAGAAGGGAATGATTTAGAACAGAAGGCTTTGCAAGGGTCAATGCTGAAAAATTACCCATGCATATGTTTTGTAAATAAAAAGCTTTAATTAAAAAAAAAAAAAAGAAAGAAAAAGAAGATCAAAAAAGGAAAAAAAAATTAGAAAGAATAAAAGCAAACAAACAACAAAAAAGTGAAAATACTCATGTTGTGATCCATATTCAGTCTCCACAATCCTCTTTTTGGATGCAGATGGCTCTCTCCCTCACAAGTTTATTGGAATTGACCTAAATCACCTCATTGTTGAAAAGAGCCGCATTCATCAGAATTGATCATCAATCTTGTTGTTGCTGTGTATAATGTTATCTTGGTTCTACTCACTTCACTTAGCATCAGTTCATGTAAATCTCTCCAGACCTTTCTGAAATCATCCTGCTGATCATTTCTTTCTTTCTTTTTCTTTTTTTTTTTTTTTTTGCTGAGGCAATTGGGGTTAAGTGACTTGCCCAGGGTCACACAACTAGGAAGTGTTAAGTGTCTGAGATCAGATTTTAACTCAGGTCCTCCTAACTTCAGGGCTGGTATTCTATCCACTGTGCCTCCCAGCTGCCCCCTGCTGACCATTTCTTATAGAATTATTACATAACATTCATATATCATATTCAGCTATTCTCTAACTGATGGGCACCTACTCAGTTTCCTGCCACTGATGCTACAAACATTTTTGCACATGTGAGTACTTTCCCCTTTTTTATGATCTCTTTGGGATACAGACCTAGTAGAGACACTGTTAGATCAAAAGGGTATGCAGAGTTTGATAGCCCTTTAGGCATAGTTCCAAATTGCTCTCCAGAATGGTTGGATCGGCTTACTACTCCACCAAATAGTAATTATTAGTGTTCCGGCTTTCCCACATCCAGTTCAACATTTATCATTCCTGTCTTCTTAGCCAATCTGACAGGTATGTAGTGAAACCTCAGAGTTGTTTTAATTTGCTGATCAATAGTGATGTAGAACATTTTTTCATATGAATAGAAATGGTTTTAGTTTCTTTTTCTGAAAATTGTCTATTCATATCCTTTGACCATTTATCAGTTAGAGAAAGGCTTGTATTTGAGTCGATTATATATTTTAGAAAGGAGGCCTTTATCAGAACCCTTGAGAGTAAAAAAAATTTTTTCCAATTTTCTGCTTTCCTTTTAATCTTGTCCGCATTGGCTTCATTTGTCCAAAATTTTTTTAACTTAATATAATCAAAATTATCCATTTTGCATTTTATAATGTTCTTTAGTTCTTTCTTGCCATAAATTCCTTCCCTTTCAACAGATCTGAGAGGGAGAATATTCCTTCTTCTCCTAATTCACTTTTAGTATCACCTTTTATGTCTAAACCATGAATTCATTCTGAATTTATCTTGATAGAAGGTATTAAGTGTTGGTCAATGCCTAGTTTCTGCCATACTATTTTCCAATTTCCCCAGCAATTTTTGTCAAATAGTAAGTTCTTATCCCAGAAGCTGAGGTTTGGGGTTTATTAACTAATTCCACTGATCAACTACTCTTTTTCTTATCCAGTACCAAACAAATGGTTTTGATGACTGCTGCTTAGTTTTAGGTCTGGTACAGCTAGGCCACTTTCATTTGCATTTTTTTTCATTAATTCCTTTGAAATTCTTGACCTTTTGTTATTCCAGATGAACTTTGTTATTAATTTTTCTAGCTCTATAAAGTCATTTCTTGGCAGTTTGATTGGTATGGCATTGAATAAGTAGATTAATTTAGGTAGAATTGTCATTTTTTTTATATTAGCTCGGCCTACCCATGAGCACTTAATATTCTTCCAGTTGTTTAGATCTAACTTTATTTGTGTGCAATGTGTTTTGTTAATTGTGTTTATCTAGTTCTTGACTTTGTCTTGACAGTGAGACTCCCAAATATTTTATATTATCTATAGTTATTTTAAATGGAATTTCCCTTTGTATCTCTTGTTGCTGAACTTTGTTGAATGCTGATGAGTTAATGTGGATTTATTTTGTATCCTACAACTTTGGTAAAGTTATGAATTTTTTCTTGTAGGGTTTTTTGTTTGTTTGTTTTTTACTTTTTGCTGAAGCAATTGGGGTTAAGTGACTTACTCAGGGTCACACAGCTAGGAAGTGTTGGAATCTTTACAAACTGTTAAGCCATTGGAGTTGATAGAGACAATAATTATCTAATTTGGCATGGTTCAATATGATTGATTTGATCTTAGAAAGAGATATTTTGGGCCAGAACTTGAAACAAGGTACTAAGTACAACTGATAGAAATGATGCTTGTGTTCACACCTTTAGAGAGCTCATAAGTATGTAAGTACTCAATGGAGTTCACACGTTTGGGAGATTTCAGGGCTTAGAAAGAGATATCTGAATTCACACCTCCCATTGAAGCTCTTAGGGCCAGAGAGCACGCTGGGAGATATCCCCCAATCCCACTCTCCGAGAAGTAGCATAAATACAGCTCCAGTGAGCCACTCAAAAGAGTTTTTTTTCTTGGGAACATTGACTGGGGTCGGAGAGGAGCACTCTGGGAGGAAGCCCACAAGCCCTATCTTTGAGGCAAGAGAGATTCATTGCATCTTCCAACTTGGTGCTGGCTGGAGGCTGAAGAAAGCAGAGGCAGAAGCCAAGGACAAAGCTGCAAGATCTCTTGGAACCCAGCAGAGATCTGGGTTATATTGAAGAAAACAATAAAAGATCTGAACTTTTATCACCTGGCTGTGTTTTGGAAAAAGAACACCAACAAGGAAAGAGTTAAGTATCTGAGATCAGATTTGAATTCAGGTCCTCCTGACTTCAGGCTGGTATTCTATCCACTGCCCCACCTAGCTGCCCCAATATGGAACTTCTATAGTTTTTTTGGTTGTTTCTTGTAGTTTTTACTTGATTCTCTAGGATTCTCTAAATATACCATCATATCATCTGCAAAGAGTAATAATTTCCTCATTATCTATTCTAATTCCTTTAATTTCTTTTTCTTCTCTTGTTGCTAAAGTTAGTATTTCTAATATAATATTGAATAGTAATGGCAATAGTGGGCATGCTTGTTTCACCCCTGATCTTACTGGGAATGCTTCTAGTTTATTCCCATTACTTAAGATACTAGCTGATAGTTTTAGGTAGATGTTACTGATCATTTTAAGGAAAACTTAATTTATGATCTCTATGTTTTTAATAGGATTAGTGTGGGATTTTGTCAAATGCTTTTTCTGCATCTATTAAGATAATCATAAGATTTCTGTTAACTTGATTATTGATATAGTTAATTATGCTAATAGTTGTCCTAATATTGAACCACCCCTAAATGGAATGTCTTTTTCCACTGAGCTTACAACTCACTGGATAACACGGATAATTGTCTCATTATATACACCAATAAGAAAAACATACCAGACTTCAATCACTGTGACCCTCCCAAAGAAAGGATTGGCATGGGCTTGAAATCTAGGAAGGACAGAGTGTCAAAAATAAGCCTTAAATTCAAAGTGAAAATCATACTGAGAACAGTTATGAATAATTAAGCAGTGAAACTTTAAACTTTTGATCCAGGCTATCAGTCTTCTCTGTTTATCTAAAGTCTATAGAACACTTCAGGCCTCATATTCTGGGCCTCAGTTTTTCATTTCTAAATGGGAATAACACAACTTTTAGGGTTTTTTGTGAACAAAAACCTACTTCACAGCATTAATGTAAGGAACAAGTGAGGTGATATCGATAAAGTGCTAAATGACAATTATTATTATTATTATCTTCATTACTATATCCAAGGTCTCTTAAAATTCAAGTCTTACCTCTTCTATGAAGCCTTTTCTGACTTCTATCTACTTAGTTCTCTTATCTCCAAAATCCTACGCTTTCCTTTCTGACCTGTGGGTTCAGGGGAACCAGAAATGAGATTAATACATAGGCAGCATCCTGAGATAGACTTGGTATCAGTAGGTCTATATTTGAATTCCTGCTCTGTCACTCACTATATATATGACATTAGACAAATCACCTACACCCTCTATGTCTCACTTTCCACATATATAAAATGAAAGGGTTGGTCTAGATGATCTCTAAGATCCTTTTTTTATCTCTTAAAACTATTATCCTATCTATACAGGTAAGATAAAAGTAACAATTTAAAGATGATGAATACTATGACTTGGGGTATGGAGGAGGGGGAAATCAAGAAAGGTCAAGTGCAATTTAAATAGATTTGTGATGGAAAATGCCATCCACATCCAGAGAGAGAACTAAGGATACTAAATGTGGATCAAAATATAGTATTTTCACCTATTTCTTGTTTGCTTGTTCTTTTTTCTTTTCTTTTTTTTCCACTTTTAATCTGGTTTTTCTTATGCAGCATGATGAATATCAAAATATGTTCAGAAGAACTGCACATGTGTAACCTATATATATCAGATTGCTTGCTGTCTTGAGGAGGGAGGAGAAAGAGGAAGAAAAATATGGAACACAAGATTTTACAGAGGTGAATGTTGAAAACTGTCTTTGCATGTATTAAAAAAAATACTGTAACAATTTTTTTTAAAATGGCCAAGTATAGGAGGTCGCACCTGAATTAAACCACTGACCCCTCAGTTGCTTACCTAGAAGTCACTATTTCTGCAGAACCCTTTTTATGTTATAGAATCCTTTAGCAGTCCACTGAAGGCTAGGAATCTTTGTCATAGTACTTTTTTTAATGCATAAAATAAGATCCATAGACTTAAAAGAAACCAATTCTACTGAAATGCAGCTATCAAATGATTTAAAAACAACAAATATGTTTAAATGTCGTGTTCTTCTATCCAATTTTGATCTATAGCCACCAAGTGGACAACTAAGGACATAACAGATTTCCTGAACTGCACATTTCTCATTCCCAAATAGTCAATTATTCGACAAGCAACATGGTAATGGCACAGACATGTGTTCCTTTTCCTTGTATTATATAGGGCTTTGTTTTGCCTCTTCTTAATTGAGGAAGCAGGCCCCAAGAGTTCCATTGGCTTGTCTTTTGTGGTTAGGGGAGCAGTTCAAGAAAAAAAATCTTTTATTTCTGTATTCCTAAATTATTTCCACTAAAATCTTAGAATGTCAGTTGGAAGAGGGCTGAAGAGCCACCTAGATCAGCGTGTACCGAGCCAAGAAATTTTCCTATAATATTATCAGCAAGGGATCATCCATCCTCCCTTTGAAGATCTATATTCATAGGGAACTGCTTTCAAAGAAGGAGGGAACAAGCACCTACTATGTGCCAGAACTATCCTAAGTGCTCTGTAAATATTAACTCATTTAATCTTTACAACAATCCTATGATGTGGATGTTTTACAGTTGAGGAAACTGAAGCAAACGTTGTGACTTGCTTAAGGTCAGAAATAGTTAAGATCTTGCTGACTCCAGGCTCGGCACTCGATCATACCATCTACCTGCCTTAATTGATCATAATTTTTTTTCTTACATCAAGCCTACATTTGCTTATTTCAAGCTTCTATTGTCAAATTTTGCCACCACCAAAATAAATCTATTCCCTATTACAATTGGCTTCTCAAATATTTGAATATGACTGTTTCATGCCTCTGAATCTTTTCTTCATCAGATTAAAATTTTCAATCCAAATCATTGTAAGGCTTGGCAACCATCCTTTTACTGTGCAAGGAACTTATCTGGGAAATGCTCCAACTTATTAATTTAATAAAAGTTATGAATAAGTGTATTATATACTGTGCATTATAATAAATGTACACAAAAGTGTAAAATTAACTTATATACTAGTGTTGTGCCACAGTTTCCTTTTATTGTCCTGCCTCAGTTTTCCTAAATTGTCTGCCTCACTTTCCCTAATTGTTCTGTCTCAGTTCCTTGAATTATTCTGCCTCAATCCCCCTGGTTACAACCTCCCTTCCTTACCATTAGGACTGAGATAATTAGGGCTGTAGTGATCTGGCATTCCAAGAAAAAACTCCAGATGTCCTATCTCAGATACCTAATTGTTATCCTCTATCTTTAAATTCCAAACTTTCTGTCTCTAACCAATTACTCCCAATTTATCAGAATTTTTAGTCCTCAACCTCACCCTGTCAGAACCGGATTGATGGTCCATTTCTGGAAATTTCTGTGTTTACCAGTGTTCGGACTCCACCCCTTTCTCTCCTGATCTTGAAGCCACATGTATATTTCATTGGAATCTCACATTTCTGGCTGCTGGTGCTGCAGAATGCTTTCAGACATCATCCCTGAGACCAAACTGGAACCTTTGGTCCCAGAAAATCTCTGCCTCTCAGAAATCCAAATAAAGTATTAATCTAATTTCTATCTTGCCTCAGTTTCTCCAGTATTACACTGGCTGTGTGACCCTGGGCAAATCATTTATCCTCTTAAGAGTGCCTCAAGCAATTTCTCAAGACCAGGAATTCACCGATATGGGGAAGGAAAGAAGCAGCTGTCAGCTTTCTATTCCATCTAATTCTTCTGTCTTACTTAGGTGAGAAACCAATTTTTCTACATTGTTGAAAGACTCAAAGTGCTCTTAGCAACCCCTACATTTGGCTAAGTGGTTGATGTCCCATTGTAATTAAAATTCTGTTGGAATAAAGCCCAGAAAAATATTTCGTTACTGGCTTTTTTCTGATAAATTCCTTAAAATAAAAATCCTATCTAACAAATAGAACGGCTTCATATGAATCATGCTCTATAAAAAAGTGGACATGAGTATTCTCTCACACTGGAATTTTCTCCCTCTTTGAGTTTCATCTGTAGTATAGTCAATAGTTTCAAAACCCCTCTCCAATGTAGGCTCTACCACAAAGGTACTAATCCTCCCTGACCCAGTTGTAATCATCTTTCCTTGGAACCCTAAACCATACTTCTCTAATGTAAGTAAGTAATACTTACTATATGTTATAAGATCACATATTTAGAAATGGAAGGGAAATTCTAGTCCAATCTTCTTATTTTATAGCTGAGAAAACAGCCTAGAGCAATGAAATAAACTATATAAGGTGGTAATTGGCAGATCCTTTGATTCTGTTTTTAATTTATGAAATAAAATAAAAACAAAATATAGCTAGCACAATTAAAAAATGACCGTACATGAAACTGTTAAGACTCATGTATAATTTGCTATTATTCTTGGGCCTAGCCCTCCCTCAGTATCACTCTAACAGTTGAGTTCATTTTCCTCTTCCCAACAGTTATTGGTTTGGATCCAAATACCTTATTATTGCTTGACAAAGTCTATTGAGTCTTATTGTTTGCCCTGATGCTCTTCTTTCTGGAAGAGCATATTTCTTTTCTGATGTTCTTTTCAATTTCCTCTGAAATTTCCTTCTTTAAAAGTTATCTCCCTACTACTACACACCTCTCAGATTGTCTAAGATAACAGGAAAAGATAATGATGTTGGAGAGGATGTGGGAAAAGTGGAACACTAATACAGTGAAATTGTGAAAGGATCCAGTCATTCTGGAGAGCAATGTGGAAATATGCCCAAAGGGCTATCAAAATGTCTATACCCTTTGAACCAGCAGTATTTCTACTGGGCTTATATCCCAAAGAGATATTAAAGAAGGGAAAGGGACCTACATGTGCAAAAATGTTTGTGGCAGCCCTGTTTGTAGTGGCAAGAAACTGGAAACTGAGTGGATGCCCAACAGTTGAAGAATGGCTAAATAAAGTTATGGTATATGAATGCGATGGAATATTATTGTTCTATAAGAAATGATCAGCAGGATGATCTCAGAAAGGTCTGGAGAGACTTATATGAACTCAATGATAAGTGAAATGAGCAGAACCAGGAGATCATTGTACAAGGCAATAAGATTATATGATGATCAATTCTGATGGACTTGGCTCTTTCCAACAATGAGATGATTAAGGCCAATTTCAATGATCTTGTGATGAAGAGAGCCATCTACACCCAGAGAGAGGACTGTGGGAACTGAGTGTGGATCACAACATAACATTCTCACTCTTTTTGTAGTTGTTCCCTTGCATTTTGCTTTCTTATTCATTTTCTTTCCTTTTTGATCTGATTTTTCTTATGCAATAAGATAACTGTATAAACATGTTTACATATATTGAATATAACATATTTTAACATGTATAACATATATTAGCTTGCTTGCCATCTAGAGGAGGGGGTGGGGAGAAGAAGGGGAAAATTTGGAACACAAGGCTATGCAAGGGTCAATGCTGAAAAATTATCCGTCCATATGTTTTGAAAATAAAAAGCTTTAATTTAAAAAAAAAAAAAAGAATAGGGATCTTTAGTCTTAGCACAATACTAGGAATATAATAAGAGGTTAATTTTCCTTTCCATTCTATCAAATACAATTTGGTTCATTAGTCTATCTTAAGATACTTTAGATCTTGATCTTATCATCCAAACTAATTAACTATCCTTCCCAGCTTTATTCCAGTCATACACAATACTGTATTGTACTTCATGCTTTCATTCTTTTTTTGGCCCTGGACCTGTAATTAAACTGGTGATCCAGTTCCCTCTGGTAAGAACCTCCTCTGAAATTTATTGTCTTAAAGAGTTGTCTGGGGGCAAAGACAGTTAAGGATATGCCCGGTGCCATCTAGTCAATATATGTCACCAGGAAATTGAACCCAGGCTGTCACTCATTTTTTCTTCATTTCTCCTAAAATCAGAGTTTGCACATTCTCTTTGAAGCATTCTATGAGCAGCCTGGAACTCAAGTTCTCTGCCTCCCAGAGGCTACTTAGCCTGTCCCTGGAACACTTTGCCCCAACACCAATCATTCCAATTCTTTCAAGTTAGTACCTCACTTTCTACCCCTTCTATGATACCCAACAGAAGCTTCAATAGATTGTTTCCTATCTGAATATCTCTAATATTTGCACTTTTTGGGGAACAGATGGGAATGAAGTTCAATTTACATTTCTAAAGGACTTTGTGTTGCAATAATAGGATTATAAATCAAATCAAAAAGTATTTATTAAATGCTTATTACATGCCATTCTCTCTGTTAAGTGCTGGGTATATGAATACAAGTCAAAAAGAAAATTAGTCTCCACCCTCAAGGAACTTATATTTTTATAGGGGGGAAAACAACACACAACAGGGATCAGAAAGGAATAGAAGAGGTATTTATGAAGAGGCACAGTGGTAAGAGTCTTAAGAATGAGATTATAGCTGGTCTAGGTTCTTCCTCAAAATAGAGCTTTCAAATGGAAACTCACTGAGAAAGGGGTGGAGAGAAGGCATAGTGGCAAATTTACACATTTGGAATTTGAGAAATTGTCATAAACAACCAGTCACCGAATTTGGCAGGAATAATGGTGGATACTTTATATTATATATTAAGAAAGGATTCTCAGAAGGTGTCTGATGGCACCAAAGAGACAGACATTAAGAATTATTGGGAAACATGGAAGGATTAAGAAGCATTTATATGGTACCTACTATATTCAAGACACAATGCTAAATGTTCTTACAAATATTATTTCCTTAGATCCTATGGGATAAGTGCTGTGATTATAATAATTTTGCATTTTCAAAACTGGGACAAGTAAATGTAAAGTGACTTACTCAGGGTCACACACTTTTGAAATGTTTAAGATCCGATCTGAACTTGTGTTTTCCTAAATCCAGGCCCATTATTTCATCTACTGTGCCATTTATGTGAATTATGCCCAAAAGGCCATTTTAATTTATTACCATTTTGGGGTTTTTTTGTCATTCAGTTACTTTTCTGATCCTTTATGACCATCATTTGAGGTATTCTTGGCAGAAAAAGGAAGGAAATAGTATGACATGACTTGTCCAGGGTCACACAGTTAATAAGTATGTGAGGTCAGATTTGAACTCAAGTACATGAGTCTTCCTAACTCCAGGTCCAGCACTCTATCCAGTGTAACATCTAATTACTCTAATATTCATTATATTACCCCAACATTCACTAGTACAAAAGAAATTTATTAATTTTTTAGTGTCTTCTGATCAATTCCCAGGAGCTGTAAATTTGAAAGAGAGAAGGTTTACTGGGAATCCAAGCCACTGACAAAGGCAACTACTGACTTAATTTTTCCCACTCCCTCTCCATTCCTTCAAATTGGTCATTGGTATTGATATGGAAGCCAATTTACAGATCAAGTAAGTAAAGTTTTATCATCACAATCTATAGTTGGGGGTACCTTTTGTTTTTGAATTTGGGGGAAAAGGAGAGGGAGAGGGAAGAAGAGAAGGAAGAAGGAGAGAGAGAGAGAGAGAGAGAGAGAGAGAGAGAGAGAGAGAGAGAGAGAGAGAACGAGGGAAGGAGGGAAGGAAGGAAGAAGGGAAGAAGGAAGGGAGGGAAGGAAGTAAAGTAGGTAGTCTTTGCAGGTCATGTAGCAATAACAAATAGATGGACAGTTTGGTTTCATTGCAGAAACTTCTGAAAACCTAAAACCTGTAAGATCTGTGAGACTGTCTAAAGAAAATATATGAGAAGATGTGGATAAGAAATTGTGAATCATTGGAAGGAATAACCACATACAATGCATCACAATTTCATTGAAATATTGAAATTTATGTCTGAATGTCTTTCAGATGAGGCATTTAATGGATAATCCTGGGGATTGCTGAGATAATCTATAATAGTAATCCTTAATAAGTTAAAGTCATGGAATCTTTTGCAGCCTGGTAAAGCCTATGAAGTAGTTTTTACATGTATAAAATAAAACATATAGGATTTCAAAGGAAACTTTTACAGATCAAGTAAGTAAAGTTTTATCTCACAATCTATAGTTGGGGGTACCTTTTGTTTGTTTTGAATTTGGGTGAGGGAGAGGGAAGGAGAGAAGAAGGAAGAAGGAGAGAGAGAGAGAGATAAAAATATAATATTTACCCATATATAAATATTTATATATATTAAAAATACAAATATAAGATACAGTTATATAAATATTTATGAGGCTATTTCTCTAGACACCAAAACACATTATTTATGTATAGGTTTGTATGTGTATATATCTATATGTTATATAATATACATGCCATATGTTTATATGTATATTATATGTACACTATACATGTGCACATGAACACAGGTAAACACAATATGCATGGAATCATCTGGATTCAGTTTATTGTGTGTTGTGTGGGCACATATAAACATATATGTTTATACGCATGTAGAATACTTGGAGATATGGAAGAAAAGACAGACACACATAGGCACATATTAAAGTACTTTCAAATGCACTGGAGTACATTTCTGTTTGCTTCTCCTTTCTTGATATGGCTCCTCTTCCCTCTCACTTCTTCTCACACAAAGAATGTAAGATGTCAATGGGAAAACTCTCTTTTCCATGAGCAGCTAGGCCACCCTGTGCTAGTACTTACAGAATATATGTACCTTCATGTATACTTATTGTGTATCTAATTAATACTTTAATATATTTAACATCTACTAGTCATCCTGCCATCTAGGGGAGGGGGTGAGGGGAAGGAGGGGAAAAATTAGAACAAAAGGTTTGGCAATTGTCAATGTTGTAAAATTACTCATACATATAACCTGTAAATAAAAAAAAGCTATGAAATAAAAAAAAGAATATTGTACCTTACACTCTATTAAATACATGGAAGAAATAAGTCAGATTCTTTAAATGTCTATACTTTGAAAGGAGACCCTAGATTGCTGAACAAAAAGAGACCAGAAAAATATCTACCTCCGTCTAAAACTAAGAAATCATTTTCTCTTTTTTTTTTCTTGGCCTCTTTACCTTCCAAACCGATATTTTCCTCTCTAATGAAAAAAATATTTCATTTGAGTCAGAATTCAAGCAAATTCTTTAGAAGAAAATGGGCCCTTTTCTTCTTTCTCTTCTTCATCTCTACCCCACAGTCATTGCTAATTTTAGCCCATAGCTCACAGGCAAGCTCTTACGTGTGAGGGTTCTTTTCAATTACAGATAAAATGAGCAATATTACTGAGATGGCACAGTATGCCCTCAGAGGCATACTAAATGACACCATGACAAATGTCCATCCTCCTTAATTTGCAGAAAGAATGAAGAATGTTCTGCTGTAATATTGCCTGACTTGCTTCATACTTCATTTTAAGAATCGCTTCTTGATCATGTGACCCTGGCACCTAACTCAATAAATTCCATTGAATTTCCTCCCTGTTTCCTCTAGAATCAAACTAAAAAATCCTTTAGAACTAAAACTCCTCACAAACCAGTTCATCCAGTCTTTTCATGCTTTCTTCCCTTCCACACTCTGTGATGTAGCTACATTAACCTATGGGTTGTTCCTCACACACACAAACACACACATACAGTCCTTAATTTTCTGATTCCGTAGACTGTATTTGCTCTGGCTTTTCCCTGGAATAGTCCCCTGGGGCCTCCTTCAAGACTCAGCTCAAATCCCTTCAGGATGAAGGAAGCCCTTCCATTTATACTATCTATGCCTTCTATGGACATTGTTATTTTCATGTTGTCTGAATCATTAGAATGTGAGTTTCTTGAGACCATTTCTAATTTCTTTTTCTTTTTATCCCTAAGCAATTAACATAGTTTCTGGCATATATGATTCTTTGTGATCCCATTTGAGGTTTTCTTGGGAACGATACTGAAGTGGTTTGCCATTTCCTGTTCCAGATCATTTTATAAATGAGGAACTAAGGTAAATGGGGTTAAGTGACTTGTCCAGGGTCACACAGATAATAATTATCAGAGGCTGAATTAGAACTCAGGAAGATAAATCTCCCTGACTTCTGGCCCAGTCCTCCATCCACTGGCATATAGTGAGTGCTTCATACATATTTGTTGATTAATTTTCTATGTATCTTTGGGAAAGGGACATTTTTGCATGCATTTACAGAATCATAAGATCATAGATTGGGGAGAGGCAGGGCTGGGGTAGAGGAGAACAGCTAAGGGGTACAATGGATAGAGCACTGGGCCTAGAGTCAAAAAGACTTGCTGAATTAAAATTGGTCTCAGACATTTAATAACTATGTGATCTTGGACAAGTGACTTAACCCTGTTTGCCTCAGTTTCCTCTTCTGTAAAATGAGCTGGAAAAGGAAGCTGCCCCAGTATCCTTGCCAAGAAAATTCCAAATGGAGTCACAGTCATATATGACTGAAAATGACTGAACAACAAGATTATAGATTCAAAGCTAAAAGAAATTTTAGTGACCATTAAGTTCAACCTACCTGTAAGCTAACCAATGCAATACTATTATCCCATTTTACATGTGAGAGAACTGATACTCAGATAAGTTAATTACCCTAAAATTATACAGCCACAGTAAATGACTCAAACTTTGATTTTCTTACTCTAAGCTCAGAATTCTGAGGATTAGTTAAAATAAACAATGCCAGCTGAACTCAAAAACTGTAAGTAAAACTTGATTTTTTAAATTTGATATTTTCGCTATAGAAGCACATCTTTAATAATATTTTTCCCCAATTTCATATAAAAACAGTTTTAAACATTCATTTTAGAAAATTTTTGAATTCCAAATTCTCTCTCAATATAACATTTTAAAACATAAATCCACACAATAGAAGAAAACATGAATCCTCCCCTCTTTCTTAGATGCCATATACAAAGAATAACATGTCGGAATAAGAAGAACCTGCGAACTGGGTGGAACCATCTAAGTTTTAGTCCCTTCTCTTCCATGATGTAACTGTGTGATGTGTATGATGTTGGAGCATAACCTCTCTATTCCCCAACTTCTTCATCCATAAAATGACTAGAATTGGACTAGAATTGTTTCATTTAGAATCCTTGAACTGAAAAAAGAAATGGGGGGGGGTACTTTTTTCTTTTCTAGAAATTTTTCTGTTTTCTATTATTTAAAATATTTCTATTAAGAAAAAACAAAATAGAAAAAAGACAGAAAAGGAAAATTTTTAAAACATTGTCATGTTCCCACCAGAATATCAGAGGATTCTGAGTACATATAATAATAGAAAAGAATTATATTCATTATTGTACATCTTTACTTCCTTGCAGGTTATTCTTTTGTTCTCTGCTGTGTACTTTTAATTTTATTTTCCCCCCCTCTTTATTCCCTTAACTCCCCCAAGCAGGCTACAATTAAGCCAGTTAACAAGCATATATGTATGTTTATATATTTTTTTGTATAATTCACATCTACACCCCCCCATACACATACTATACACACACATATATACATATTTACATATATGTAAGCATGCATCTAAAACAATATTAATATGGCTGACATAATGTAGATTATTCTCTCTTGATTGAATCTTTAAGTTTGAGTTGGTCTGATCAATGATTACTAGCCCTATTTTGTTTTGATAACTTTCTCAATATAACTGTTTTCCTTTGTGCATCTTATTGTAATGCATCTTCTTTGTAGCATATTTTATGCATTTAAATATATTATTCTGAGAAGGCATCCATAGTTTTCATCAATCTGCCCAAGGAGTCTGTCTCTCTCTCTCTCTCTCTCTCTCTTATTTTCTCTATCACACCCCTTTTCCCTTCTCTCCCCCTCCCCCAGACCTGGTCCCTTCTAGCTCTGATATTTTACAATATCTACATCATTCTTTGAGTTCATTGGCAGAGAAACCTTCATGGTGAGTTAACTTCTATCAGTGCAGTCAATATCTTCCTCTGTAATTTATAATCTAAGACAGTGTCCTTGAGAAGGAAGAGGTTAAATGTCTTGCGTAGGATCACACAGTCAGTAGTTATGAGAGGTGGGATTTAAATGCAGATCTTCCTGGCTCCAAAGTCAGTTTTCCATTAACTACTTCATTCTCTAGTCCCTATCTATATCCTATGTTATTCCATTATATTCAGGAACGGGAGAAAGTCAACTCCAGAAAGACTTTGACTTTTTATAACTTTTTAAGACCTTATTCATGTATCAGTTTTGTATTCCCAGAGCATTAGTCCAATTCAATGGACAACAAACAGATCCAACAGACCTATACTAAATGTAGAAAGTGAATGATTTTATTCTTGATTCTAGAGTTACTGTCTCTAGTCTTGCAAGCATGAAGAAATGGAACCAGTGATTGCTCCTCCAAAATACTTTGCTAAAAACTTGTCACAAGTTCTTCCTGTTTGCTTTAAATAAGATGCTTTGAGAGTTGCCCTAAACATAGGCGTTAACATTTCAATAATGTCAGAACTATTTGATCATCCTGCTTATATGCCAACTCACATTCGCACTGAATGGCAAGAGGCTACTGGCAGCTATAAATAGCCTTCGAACAGATTATGTCCTTCTGCAGGACAGACATAGGGGCGGCTGAGGCATCACCACTCTCACATCTCATCCTCACCAAGGTCTGGAACATTCAAATATAATATGGAATGCCCAGAGAAGAGGAGATGAACTGAGCTCACAAATTATAATGATGAGTCAATAGATCTGAAATTATATACTCATCCCCTGAATGTCCTTGGTGATGAAATCAATAGTTGAGAAATAAACATTCCCTGTAGTGTAGATCCCAAATTGCTTAGGCAAAGACAAAGAACAAAAACCTCTCTCCTAGATCAACCTTAAACTATAAAACAGCATACACAGAGACATATGCTACATGAGATAAGGCTTTCCAGTCTTGATTTTTCATTCCCAGTTCACTGGCTTCTCAAAGGAGCTCTAACTACAAGGGACCCATGGGGCTAATTCAGAGCACAGTTTCTCTTACAACTCCAATAAGGCTGTGTGGCCTTTCTGGGTCTGTTCTTGGAACCCTTCTCTTTACTTTCTGACTTTCTGCTGAAACGAAAGTGCTCAGATCTCCACAACTCTCCAGATGAAGGAGCCCAGGGTATCTTCTACAGGGCAATATCCTCAATGTACTTGGCTGAGCAGGAGTCATTATCTTTGGAGGAAGAAAATAAGAAAAAGGAAACAATCAACTCAAGAAAGAGTTCTTATTTATTTAAAAGAGCTAGATTTGAAGTCCTACATATACATTCAAAACTTGGCTCTGTTATCTCCTACCTGTGTAACCTTGAAGAAGTTACTTAATCTCTGGTCCTTAATTCCCTCATCTGTAAAATGGGGGAGTTAGACTAAATGGCCTCTGAGAGCCCCTCCAGTTTTACTGTTATGATCCTATGAGCCTCACTGGTCCTCCATTTCCTCATTTAGAAAACGAGGGACCTGGAATAGATGATCTTTGAGGTTCCTTCTAGATCTAGAATGATGATCCCATGATTATATTTTTAAAAACATCTTCTTATTTGGGGGCTTCTTGATTTCTTTTATTTTTTGAGATGGAGGAAAGAAGATTTCTCTCACTCTGGAAACACTCTTCTTAGATAAGAAGGGAAGGAAAAAGAAAGGCTTGGCAGTGAACTTGGGACAAGAAGAGAGAGGACATTATTAGGGCATTAGATGGGGAAGGAAAATAAAGGACATATAAAGAAAGATGTTATGTGCTTCCAGAGAAAAAACTGATAAATAGATGTATAGAATAATTTTACATATATATATATATATATATATGTACATATACACACATGCATATAGTCATGTATATGTGTATATAAATATATATATATATATATGTATACACACACATATATAGATATGGGGAAGGAGAGAAGAGGGAGAAGGAGGGAAAAAAGAAATGTACATGACAACTTTGTTGTATATTAGGAGGGAATAGCAAGTTGTACATGGTAGATTTTCAGTTTCATATGCAATCTTTTTTTTATTGTACTATACTATGAAAACACTTTTTTTTTGTTTTGTGAATTGAAAATAAATTTGTTATACAAAAAAAAGGAAGGTGGATGGGCAAAACTATCTATCATGCAATATGGCCTAGGGCCCTGGTGCCATTAAGTGCCAAGTATATAGGCTTGTGTCTACTATAGAGCCAACTAGATTTAAGGCATCTTGGACTGGTCCATCCCAGGAATTCAACTTTGATGTAAAACGCAATTGAGTCATAAAAAACTTTGCATAGCAAAAATTTTACAAGTCCTTGGTGCCTCACTCCCAATAGGTATATATCTTTCTTTCTTTCTTTTTCTTTTTTTTTTTTTGATGAAGCAATTGAGATTAAGTGACTTGCCCAAGGTCACACAGCCAGGAAGTGTGAAGGGTCTAAAACAGATTTGAACTCAGGTTCTCCTGATTTCAGGACTGGTGCTCTATCTACTGCGCCATCCAGCTGCCCTAGGTATATATTTTTTCTAAGTTGAGTGGGCCCAGTTTGAGGAAGCTGTCTTGTACTTTCAAATTTTTTCTATAATTGTGAATAATCTATTAAAAAATCCTGCTATCCAACAGTTAATAACTATTTAAAGTGCCTACTATTTTCCAATCCTGTGGATATGAACAAAGGTAAAAAAATAATGGTCCCTTCTCACAATATAAAAGATGAGATAAATGGAAATAACTATGTACAAACAAGCTACAGAAAAGATAAAATGGAAATTATAACAGAGATACTAGAATTAAGAGTGGTCATGAAAGATTTCCTGTAGAATGTGGGGTTTTAGCTGGAATTTGAA
Source organism: Sarcophilus harrisii (assembly GCF_902635505.1). Taxonomy (NCBI): domain Eukaryota; kingdom Metazoa; phylum Chordata; class Mammalia; order Dasyuromorphia; family Dasyuridae; genus Sarcophilus; species Sarcophilus harrisii. The sequence continues at coordinate 288,487,269 of NC_045426.1, read as the reverse complement.
GGACGTCTCTATTAGAATACATTCATTTCTCCTTTAGAAAAATAAAAACAAACTCTTTTTGAATACAAATTCCACCTATTTACCTTGTACATAATTTCATGAGAAGACAAACTGCTTTCCAGATTTCTGTCGATTCAAATAATGCCCATTTGTATCATTTTCAAGGGACTGAGAAAACATACTATTCAAGGACTAAATTCAGGAATCACAAAGGCATTCTTTCATTGTCTATATTCTCACATTGTATACTGGACCTTAGTATATGCTTCCTCAATATGTTACCCCAACTCCCAGGCATTGCCATCTAACTTGCCCTAGTCAGTCAGAAATCTTAAAGACCCCTTGACCTTTTTATTACTGAATCCTTAAAGACCACTACTGGGTCTTTCTATCCAATCCCCTTGCAAGTGAAGCCTTTTATACATGCTTATCACCCTTTAATAGAGAGTGCCATATTATTCTATTTGTATCTCCAGTGCTTAATTGCAAAGTAATATTTTTTTCATTTATCTTCTTTTATTTTCTCTACAAGCAGTCTCCTATCTTGTCCTCTTTGTATTTAATAGATTTGCTTTCCCACCATAGATGTTTGGTTGTGATATCTTTAAGCCAGGACAGTCTTCCTGGAAAGGAAGGGAAACTAACCCTTTGCTCCCTTGATAGGATGATTCTGAAATGAATGTTTTTTGAATAGCAAACTTTCATATTAACCCTATAAAGAAACAGTGAGGTCTCTGATTATTCACCCTACAGGTGCACAATAAAACTACCTGTTCAAGGAAACTGGCACTTGTGATGGCTTCCTCCATGTGTTCTTCATCAGACTTCAGGACAGACTTGATGTTCTCCACCAGTTCATGTATGTCTGGGGTCATAGTACAAGATGACTGCTCCAGGAACTTTGCCACCAGCAGCTTAGTGTCTGTATAAGATTTATAGTCTATCAAGGAGTGAGGTCGAGCTCGAACAGCTCTTGTTCGAAGGCCCTTTCTTAAATTCACTGGAGCCAGTTCAGGTCTCACTTCAGTCTGAGTTGCAGCTTCACAACTAAGTACAGGTCCTACAGATAAAGAGAAAAACTCCTTAGCATACTTCTGCCAATATCCCTAGAACATATGACCATCTGAAACCCTAGCCCAGGCCTCTAGCTCAGGATGGAAAATCACCTGGCAAAATACTGACATCCATACTAATTTTTTCTTTCATTTCACTGAAAGAGGAAAAGAAATCTACCACACAGAGTTTGTTTCAGGGATGTCTTTCAATCCAAGGATGTTCCCAAAGGTTTTAGTGTATTACAGAGTACAATTTTCAAGTTATGCCAAATGACAAAGAGCAACCAGGAGACAAAAGACAACATGGTCATATGTAATATTTTTCAAGTGATACTTGCAAGTGGATGGCAAATTGAGAGAACAAACAGAGGCAAACAGAGAGAAAGCATTTCTGTTCTGGTGGAAGAAGATGACACAACAGGGATTGGATGAAAATGTTGCTTAAATAAGTGTGGAGAAGACTAGAGAAACAAGGTCTATGAGAAGATGCTACTAGTACTCTTTGGCTGTATAGCTTTATCCTAAAATTCTCAAAGTTTTCTTTTCCTGTTTCTTTTCACCTATCCTTCCTTCATGTCTGTGAGGCAAAGAGAAAGCAAATCATTATTTCCATTTTGCAGAGAAATTCAAATCAAAAGAAACTAAGTAACTCATTGAGAGCTGTCTAGTCAATGGGGTACTTAATGAAAACCTCCAGATTTCCCAAATTTCCAACTTTGTGAAGTTATTTTAAAGATACGTAGAGAAACTCCAATGAACTAGACCCTAATGGGGTCAATAAGTCAAGAAGTATGTTGGGAAGAGAAGGGAGATACAATCATCTTTCTCTAATTATGAAAGAGTAACTAGCAGTCTTTAGCCTGCCCTGGATAGAGGAAGTCAGAGAGGCAGGAATGAAAACACTCAAGCTATGACACAAAGCAGAAGGGACAATGAGATTGTCCCAAAGGACGCAGAGACTGCCTAGAGCCTTTTGCAGAACATGGAGTTCTAAATAGAAGGAAAGAAGCTGTCCCCATCCCCACACCACTCCCTCCAGATGACATTCATCCATTCTCCCGGGAAAATTAACAGTCTTGATATGACACTTGCTAGAAATATTTTGCTAACAACACTTTAATGTGAGGTCCAGGGTTAGGCTCTATGCTCATTCACTTGAATATGCCCTGACCACCTTCTGCATTAGAAGATCCAAATAAATAAACATATGCTATCCATACTCCTGCCTGCTGACTTTTCAGCACTGCAGAAAATGAGGAAGGGTCCATCTTCTAAGACTATGCTGTAGAAAGAACTAAGTTCCAACTGAAACCAGCAGGTGGCCAGCTCAATTCCTCAACTTGCTAGAGTAAAGGTAGAGGAGACCCACGGTGAAGACAGGTCTTGGAATTCTTAGAGCCCAGACTGCTGAGGCCTGTTAGGGTTGCAGAGGTGATACACAGTCAGTCACGGGGAGGTAGGACAACCCCACTCTGTGGCAGCTGTAGAAACAAGAGGAGTTTTCTCTTAGATACATGGTCAGTCTATAACTATGGCAAACAATAGATAATGTTAGAGGAAATGGAGTAGAACTTACAAGAGCCTGAAAAAATAATTTGACCATCAGAAAAGTTGGGAAGTTTATGAAGTATTAGGAAGTTGTCTTGGAGAAGAGTTTTATATGAATACATTATGTATGTTATATATATAAATATATATCTCATTTTCTAGAATCATGCTCAAGGGTAAACATATTTATTTAAATAATACCGATAGACGGCAAAAACAGACATGGTTGTGTTTCTATCCATTTAAAATTAATTTTACTTGGTTGTGTTTATTTTAAGTGGGCTGATCTATTTACAGAATTTAAGCTCAACACAATAAAAATGAATATACTAGAAGAAAAATAATCAACAAGAGCAGATACACCCCCTTAGCTTATTCTTCCAAAGAAGACACTCTCCCAGCAGGATTAACAGTGTCCAGAAATCAGATATCAAATCTACCTTCTTCTATATATCACCTAGCAGAGTTACTGTACAGTGCTTAAGTAATAGTTTTGATCACAAAGGGAGAAAAAATGAACCTTGAAAGGATTTGATTATCTAAGTATGAGCAAATGCACTTCTCTAACATGTGCTGGTTTCCTATTTTTTTTTTTCTAGGACATAATTCAACTTCCAAGAGGATACCACCTAAAATTAGGGTCAGACCAAAGTCTGACTACATCATTTGTATTCAATTAGATTCTTTAATAAAATGATAAAAAAAATGTTTTGGTTAGAAATCAGCAAAATGACATCACCTCTGGCTGTCAAATGGTGGAGTACTGGGTCGCTTTTTGATCTTGCTCTCAAGGGCTGCAAAGCTTTCATGTTGGATGGAAGATGTGCTAGGTTTGAATCAGGGGTTGACAGAGCTAGGCTCTCTTCCCCAGGTGTATTAGGAATGTCTCCATCTGATTTGTTGAAAAAGAAACATAAATTAATTTTCATTAATATCACTTCACAATTCAAGTCAGCAACACCTGCAAAATTAACCCTATTTACCAGTGTGGGGCAACATCAAGCAAGCAAGCAAACATTTATTAAGGGTCTCCTATTATCATATTTGCTAGGGTCAATGCTAAGGATAAGGAAATTTCTATTTTCAAGTAATTTTCAGAAGGAAATATCATATAGACACATAAATATTCATAAGCAAATAAAAAATAATGGGGGAAGGAGAGTAGATAGGGAAGCCCTAGAGGAATCAAGAAAGACCTCATGGATAAGGTAATGTTTTAACTGGGATCTGAGAAGCAAAGGTAAAAAGGAAATATATTCCAGGCATGAAGGAGAAACTTTATGTAAAGAGATGGGGCTAAGAGATGGACTATTAGGTGTGAAGAGCATTGAGGTTTGGCTGGACTGTTCAGTACATGAAATGTAGCAATATATAATAAGCTTTTGGAAAGTTTGGCTACAGCCTACAGTTTTTTGTTTTGTTTTGTTTTCTGAGGTAATTGGAGTTAAGTGACTTGCCCAGGGTCACACAGTTAGGAAGTGGTTAAATGTCTGAAGTCACATTTGAATCTGGTCCTCCAGGACTTCAGGACTGGTACTCTATCAAACTAGTGACTGGTGTCACCTACCAAACCTTACAGTTTGGTTTTAAGAGTCAGAGAAGACTTTGATCCTAGAAATAATAGGGAGCCCTCTTTGTAGTGGCCAGAAACTGGAAACTGAGTGGATTCCCATCAATTGGAAAATGGCTGAATAAATTGTGGTATATGAATATTATGGAATATTATTGTTAGGTAAGAAATGACCAGCAGGATGAATACAGAGAGGCCTGGAGAGACTTACACGAACTCATGCTGAGTGAAATGAGCAGAGCCAGGAGATTAACAACAATACTATATGATGATCAATTCTGATGGACCTGGCCATCTGCAGCAATGAGATGAATCAAATCAGTTCCAATGGAGCAGTAATGAACTGAACCAACTACGCCCAGTGAAAGAACACTGGGAGATGACTAAGAACTATTACATTGAATTCCCAATCCCTATATTTTCACCTGCCTGCATTTTTAAAAAAATTTCCTTCATAGGCTAATTGTACAATATTTCAGAGTCTGATTCTTTTTGTACAGCAAAATAACGGTTTGGACATGTAAACTTATTTTGTATTTAATGTATACTTTAATATATTTAACACGTCATCCTACCATCTAGAGGAGGGGGTGGGGGGAAGGAGGGGAAAAATTGGAACAAAAGGTTTGGCAATTGTCAATGCTGTAAAATTACCCATATATATAACTTGTAAATAAAAAAGCTATGAAATAAAAAAAAAAGAAAGAAATAATAGGGAGCCATTGGAGTTTATTGAATAGAACATGATATGGTCAGACCCATGCTTTAGAAATTATTGTCATAGCTTAGCAAACTTTCTTTAAACAACAATTCTGAAAGGAACTCATGATTTTAAAACCAGAACAAATTGACCCACTTGAAAGTATTTTTAAAAACCAGTTATTAAAATCTTCCCAAATTCAGAATCCTGATATTAATATGACAAAATTCACAACTACTAGATAATTCTTGATATTTCATTTGAAGGAACACAACAAAATAGTACCTGAAATAATAACCTTTCACTTCTCAGGCTAGAAGCCAAAACACACACCAATAAGGAGGAAGTCTTTATATCTGCATAAGCCTGAGGGTTAATTATAAACTGATAAAATCCCAGCCATCCTAGTTAAAAAATAAGTGGCAGCTAAATGATCCATTAAAATTACCCTAGATTAGTTTGACTTTTTGTTGAAGAAAATAAAATGGAAAGCACTGTAGCCTTTCCCTGTGGTTTGAGAATGGAAAACAACATTAACAACAACATTATGGAATACAACTACATTGAGCAAACTTGACCTTTCTTCACCTTTCTACTCAAGATAGAAAATGAGCAAAAGAAAAGAAACCAGTTCCAAATGGCAATACTGAAAAATTACCATCATCTGAAATAGCTGTAGCCTGATCCATTATTCATTACCATCTGCAACATAGTCCTTGGTGGACAATTTTGGGGACTATTTAAAACCTCCTCAAAGAGGGCAAGCTTTAATAATGTACCCTTAACTTACAAGGATAAATGTAAATCAAACTCTGTATTCTTTGTACTACTGAAAAACAGAATTCACTTTAGAACATGATCCTGGCCCCAGTTTATAAATTATACAGAGTGACTTCATAGACTCTGCTGCAATGGAGAGGCTTCCAGAAAGATCCATCTTGTCTTTGGGGGGAGAAAAAGCACTACAACACAAAGAATGGGGGTAGAAGGAGAAGCTGAGCAATGCCAAAATTAAACCCTTAGTTTTGGAGAGGAGGTGTGTGTGTGTGTGTGTGTGTGTGTGTATATATATACATATACACACACACACACACACACACACACACACACACACACACACATATATTTTGCTGAGGCAACTGGAGTTAAGTGACTTGCCCAGAGTCATACAGCTAGGAAGTAGTATGTGTTTGAGGCCACATTTGAACTCAGGGTCCTATTAATTTCAAGGTTGGTACTCCATCCACTGCACCACCTAGCTGCTCCAAGTTAGTTTATTCTTGAAGCACATTATTCAAACTATAGCCATTGCCATACTCACTAATACATATACTGACAAAGAGATAACTCATTGATATAAAATCACAATGGATTTTACACAACTGTACTGTTTCTTTTAAAAATACACAACTCTTAGGGATAGCTAGTTGGTGCAATAGATAAAGCACCAACCCTGAAGTCAGGAGGACTTGAGTTCAAATCTGGCCTCAGACATTTAACACTTCCTGGCTGTGTGACTCTGGGTAAGTCACAACTCCAATTGCCTCAGCAAATAATAATAACAATAATACAGACTTGCATATTGATAAAAAAAAACAATTAAAAGAAATCTATGCTTTGATGGCTACAATGATATATTTCAATCATCTGAAATGACCAGCAATTTTCATTGGTTTGGCAAACAATCAGAGTAGAAGACTAATTTTTATTAAAGTAATGTCTTAGTTACCTTGAGACACCTGTGCACTGCCTGGGTCCAATGAGCCTGTCACAACTTCGGACACCTCTGGACTTTGGAATGAAGTCCCCTATCACACAAAACAGCATCGTTTGCTTTTGTTCAAAATCTAGTCTTTGTTTCAGCTTCTCTTTTTAAGGAGATAATAACAGAAAATGTTCTTGTTCTGCAATGTATATTATACTCAATTGTGTTCTGTAAAGGTTATCTTTTTTACTACTAGAAACTAAATTTTTACTCATCTGTACCAAAAAATATCTACAGTGGTTTTATCCTTAATAGTGAAACCTAGAAATAACCTAACAGCCAATACTTGGGGAATGTCTGAATAACTTATATCATTGGAAATGGGACTGTAAGTGTGGGAGATTTCGTATACTTTCAGAACTGGTTGATGTGTTGATTGATTTTGCTGAATTGCTTTTTTTTTTCTTCTTTAATTACAAAGGTAGATAATTCAAGAAAGGATAGAGAGGGGAAAAATCAAGATGATGGAGATAAGCCAGGAAGTTGCCTGAGCTCTCCCCAGTTTCCCTGGAAGAAAGGGTGGAGAGAAAGGATATAATCATTATGTTTTCCAAAGATAGAGCGGGAGACTATATAACAATAAATATGTAAAAAGACCTTGTAACTTGGGCTCAAATGTATAATAACATCCTTGGGAACTTTTTTTTTTTAAGATCAGAAGAAGACATTGAGCAAACATATTCTTTTTATTTAAAATATATTTTTTAGTTTAAGAATTTCTACATGATCTGTATCTCATTTTGTTTGTTTTTAGTAAGACTGTAACACAAATTATTTTTAATAGGATCTCAAATGTCCTTAATAAGAAAAATTATGATTATATTACCTGTTCCTGATTGATTTGGTTTACTACCGCTTCATAAGGAGGGGGTGGGTCCAGAGGACAGAAAATTTCTACACCTTTAATCCGCGCTCCATAGATGTGTGGAAGTGGAATAACATCAACGCCTACCATCCTAGGAAAAACATCTTGGCATCAGTCCATGTGTTCTATTCAATTTGTAAGCTTTTGATTGTTTGATTAATGATTGGTTGATTGAAAAGCACAATAATATAGGAGATAGTGCCTAGGACCTTCTGTCATTTAATAGGTTCATGGCCTTTAAAATACCACACTCTTATGAGTCTGTTTCTTCTACTGAAAAAGAGGGATCAGAATATTTGGCATTTTATCTAGCTCCTAAGTTGTTGTGAAGAAAGGAATTGTAAGGTATGACAAAGGTGAGTTTTAGGGGAATGGTTTGGACATGTAACTTAGTCCACATGGAAATTCCCACTACTTCTGCAAATCATCAACTTGTCTATAATATATAGTCTCAGGGGCACTAGGAGGTTAGGTTACATATTTGAAGTTACAGAGTTAGTATGAGTCAGAGGCAAGGTTTGAATCAAAGCCCTTCTAACCCCAACATCAGCTGTCCCATAGAGGGTGACCATCACACCATCCTTCCTCTCAAGTTATTACTATTACTGTTTGGTAAAATAAATACTAAACAAGAGTATGAAGAAGATTATTTAAACCCTACAGCACCACACTTCCCCAGCACACAAAAATTGGGGTCAAAGAATATAAACAAAAAGTTCTCATAAGAATTGTAAACTATTAAACAGCCATGAAAGGCTGCTCCAAATAACTAACAGTAAGGTAAGTATAAATCAAAACACTCATACCTAATATTAGAAAAGAAACACAGGAAAGACAGAACACAGAAAAGCCCTACATTATTAAGGGAGATATGAATCGGTCCAATCGTTCTGGAACTCAATGTGGAATTATGCTAACAAAGTGAATAAAATGTCTATATCCATTGATTGACCCATATATTCCACTGTTAGGCATATACACTATGGAGGTCAAAGAAAGTTGTCATAGACAACAAAATATTTTTAAAGCAATCCTTTTTGTGATAGCAAAAAACTAAAAATAAAATGCCTGCTAGTTTGGAAATGGTTGAACAAATTGTAGTACATGAATGTAGTAGAATACTGCTGGTCAATAAAAAATGATAAACATGAAAAATTATAAGAAACAAGGGAAGCTATAGATGAACTGAGGCAGACTGAAATAAGTAGAAACAGGAAAACAATGTACACAATGACCTATGACATTGTGTTCATGTAAATTTATAGAATAATAAAATGAAATTGAATAATATATAATTATAATGACCAAGTTTTGACCCAGAGAAGAACTGGATCCATTACTTTAAATAAGTCATTTGATGCCTCTTGGCCTCTGTTTCCTCATCCAAAAAACGTCTAAAAATGTTGTCTGTCAAGATCAAATAAGATAATGTATATACAGCACTTTACAAATCTTAAAACATTAGTTATATATATATATATATATATATATATTTAGAGCTATTATTGTAATTATTTCATTAATGATTCTTTTTTCTTTCCCTTTTTTTGCAAAGGATGGGAGAGGACCATGGTAGAATATTGCTATATTGTTGGTTAGTTTTGCTAAACTGTTATTTTTTTAGGGTTTTTTTAAATCTTTGTTACCATGAATAATATGGAACTAGGTTTTAAATGATTGCACATATATAACCTATATCAAATTTCTTATGTATATTATCTATTATTTCTTATCTATATCAATTTTTTTATTTTAGGGAGAGAGGAGTAGAGAGAAAAAATTTAAAACTAAAAATTTTATTTTAAAAATTGCTATCCAGAATGGTGGATCCATTCACATTATGGATTCTGAGACAAAAGGAGCCCAATAAAAAGAAACATTATCAAGTGACAATTCCTTTCCAAAGCACAGTTAACAAAATGGAGACAGACTAGGAGGAATTCAATTATGTTACTACATACAGTGATTAATACATATGTAGAGAAATCACTATGTGATTTTCTCAGAGGGTCCAATAAATTTATATCATGTGATAGGCTAATGCTGGAGGAAATAAGAACTACAGTTTTTCTCTCTCTCATGTGCTTGTCATGCGAAATTCAATAGAGTTGATTTATGGAACAACTTCATATTTTTCAAAAGAAATATCCCTCCAGACAAATTACAGTTTTAAGTAAATCATTTTCAAAAATTCTAATTTTGGCCTGAAGAAAAAGCTAGAGGAATTGTGGTAATAGAAATGGAATCTGAGAACCTTGACTATGTTACTGCCTATTTGTGTGACTTTCAATAAGTCATTTAATGTCTCTTGGCCTCTGTTTCCTCATCCAAAAAAGTCTCAAAAAGTTATTTGTCAAGATCAAATAAGATAATTTATATAGAGCACTTTATAAACCTTAAAACACTAGTTAAATATATGCTTTTCTAGAGCTATTATTTAATTATTTCATTAATGATTCTTTGGCTCTTTCCTATAACTGTTCCTTCTCAAGAGTTAGTGGGTGCTCTACCCCCATGAAGAGTTCAAAATTGAATGCAAATATATGCAGATGAAGAAATTAAGCTTGAAATAGAGATAGACATATTATAAGACTTTCTTACAAAGATAATGAAAATAATTTATTCCAAACTTAAGTTTTACAAAATATTTTGCAAACATTATCTTGCTTTATCTTCATAACAACTCTAGGGAGAAGATGTGAAGACTGTCTCATTTTACAAATGAGGGAACTGAGACAGGTCAAAGTTTAGTGGCTTGTCCAGAATCTTAAGCATCCAAGGCTGGATTTGAACTCAAGTCTTCCTGTCTAGCATACTATTTACTGGGTCATCTCTGGCTTGCAGAGAACTTTTTAAAGAGTGGCTTTCATACTTGCATGAACTAATGCTAAGTGAAATCCCAGGAGATCATTATACAGGGCAATAGCAATATTATACAATAATTAATTCTATCAGAATTGGCTCTCTTCAATAATGAGATGATTCAAACCACTTGCAATGGTCTTGTGATCAAAAGAGCCATCGACACCCAGAGAGAGGACTGTGGGAACTGAGTGTGGTTCACAACATAGCATTCTCACTCTTTTTATTGTTGTTTGCTTGCATTTTATTTTCTTCATCATTTTCTTTTCTGGTTTGGTTTGATTTTTCTTGTGTGGCAAGATAATTATATAAATATGTGTGCATATATTGTATTTAACATATATTTCTACCATGTTTAACATATATTGGACTACTTGCCATCTAGGGGAGAGGGATGGGAGAAGGGAGGGGAAACTGGAACACAAGATTTTGCAAGGGCTAATGTTGCAGAATTATCTGCATATGTTTTGAAAAATAAAAAGTTTTAATAAAAAAAGAGTATCTTTGATGACATAAATTTTTTGATAATTTTTGGAGAGAATTTTAGGAAAAAACCCATTACTCTCACAGAGTATACTAAATGTCAGTTCATAAACACAGCTTCATTTTTTAAAAAGAGGTGCTTTTCATTTACTTGAACTTGAGGAAAGGGAGTATCAAAGAATGGCAGTGTCTCTTTCCCCATCCTTTAAAAATGATAAGGAATTCTAGACATTAAATTCTAGAATTAAAACAACTACTGTGGAGATGGTTTAACCACAAGCTAGTTAAATCTGGCTTTAACTATGCAATGATTAGTTTTAGAAAATTGTTGATTGAGAGGTAGGTATGAGGTTAGTAGGGAAAAATTTTTTTATAAAATGTGAAAATAAGTTATCTTTTATGAATCAAGGTCAACTGTCAACTAGCCATACTATTGATAATAACTATTGATAACCTTAATTTATACAGTCCTTAAATGTTTACAAAGTGCTTTCTTCTCAATGTACTGTGAAATAAGAAATTGAAGTATTATTATATATATATTATATATAAATTTTACAGATGAAGAAAACAAGGCTCAAAAATTGTCACACAGCTATCAAGTACTGAAGCTGGGATGAAAACCCAGCACTCTTTCTACAACACAGTGTTATAAAGTATTAAGCTGCTATTGTTGCTCAGTCATTTCAGTCTTGTTCGACTCTCTGTGATACCATTTGGAGTTTTCTTGATAAAGATGCTGAAGTAGTTTGCCATCTCCTTCTCCAGCTCATTTTATAGATGAGGAACTGAGGCAAGTAGGATTAAGTGATTTATTTAGAGTCACACAACATTGAGTGTCTGAGGCCAGATTTGAACTTAGGAAAATAAGTTTTCTAGAATCCAAGGCTAGTATTTCTATCCATTGTACCACCCAAGTTTGTTAGGCACTTTTCTTATTATAACCTTTGAAATGAGTTGTGTAAATATCATCATTCCCATTTTACAAATAAAGAAACTGAGATTCAGGTTATATAAGTTGTTTTGATTCATATAACTACAGTTTCACATCTTTTGATTCCAAGCCTACTGTTCTTTTCCATAAATCACAATGCATTCATTGCTTGCTGAACAAAGAAGAAATGATAGGTTGTAAGAAACAGAAAATGCCACCACATTTATATCTAGCTTTGATATGCTTTCGGAGAAACATGCACTAAATCCTCTTTGATCATCTGTACTCCTAATAATGACTCTGTTTTGGTTTGTCCCTACCTACTGCTAGCAACAGAGGACATGAATTAATGCACTTAATTGACAAAATGTTTCATTTATTTGAGATTTGACTGAAGTTCGATTGTTTTTGTTTTTGAGGATCACATGATCCCTTAAGAGGAGGACCTTTTCAGTGAGAAACAAGCACATGACAAGGTATCCTTACTAAATCATTTTCTCTCTAAACATAGGGAAATGATTATTATGTAAGATTTAATATAATAGGTTATAAGCATATTAACCTAACATTTTTCTTTGTCAAATAATCAAGTTGAATTTAAGTTCCCTGAGATCAGGGTTTGTCCTGTTCATGAGTGCCTGAAGACTTAGCATAATGCCATGGACATAGTAACATCTTAATAAATTTTTGGTGAACTTAAGTGCTGTTTATTTAGTAAATACAAATCTGGAAAAATAAACACAACCAATACTTTTCAGTAGGAAACAAGATTATCGTTGGAACTTTTTAAACTAGACCTAAACCTGAAAGGGACTTTAGAGGATATTTAGTTCAATGCCCTAAGAATGCAAGGTGCAGAGAAGGTAGGTGACACAGCATCAATAAAGATGATTCTGGTGATGTCACCTTTAGCCAATTTGAAAACATCTTAGGGAACATATGTGATGAAAAATTTCATAGGTAGATGGTATAGTAGATAGGGTATCAGCCCTGGAGTCTGGACAACCTGAGTTCAAATCCAGCCTCAGACATTTAACACTTCCTAATAACTGTGTGACCCCTGGACAAGTTACTTAACCTCAGTACCTCACAAAAGTACTGTGTGTTCCAAAAGTTTCAGTGTAGCTTGAAGCTTTAACAATTTCAAACTATATTAAGAGGGACACCTGTACTAACATGTATTTTGTGCATTTCCTTCCATTTCCCTCTCATCTTTATCTTAACTGCATTGGTATCTTTTGTTTTACATTTCTAAATACATTCATCCTCCTTTTCCTATCAACAAGCCATCCTGTACAATAAAGATTTTTTTTTTTTTTTTTTTTTTTTTTTTTTGCTGAGGCAATTGGGGTTAAGTGACTTGCCCAGGATCACACAGCTAGAAAGTAAGTGTCTGAGGTCAAATTTGAACTCAGGATCTATCTACTATGTCACCTAGCTGCCCCCATAACAAAGATTTTAAAAGAAATAAAAAACACCAGCAAAACATCACCCTACTTGACATTACATGCATTATTTTACCCGCATAGTCCCCTATGTCTGCCAAGGAGGGTGGAAGGTGCATTTTCTCAATGCTTCTCAGGATATCTTGATCTTGGCATGTGTTTTCTGCCTGGCAGTACTTCCTCACAACCGTGTTCTATTTTCAAATACCCTAGCAATGTTTTGAATGATAGATAGGAACACTTGAGGATAAGCTCAGTTTTATTTGCTCTAGCTCACATCTGATTGAGTGTGATCTTAGATTTCAGAAGGAGAGTCCAAAAGTCCAATATGATCTTCCAAAAGGGAGTAAACAGTCTGACAAGAGCTCTATTCAAGAAGCAAGAAAGGAAAGAGAGAAGAAAGAAAAAGAAGGGTCAGGTCAAATCTAAATGACACTCTGCTAGACATGGATCTTAATCCCAAATGAGTCACTTTCCTCTCTCTGCTACAGAGGGAAATTAAATCTGCCTGTTGCTTTTTTCCTTCTGTGCTCACTGTACCATTAATATAAAAACAACAAACCACCTAACTAGATGTCACTTCACAAAAGACTACCAAAGCAATGTTTACTGAATACAGCCACAAATCATGAAATAACACACATGACTTTTTCTGCATGCTGGTATGATCTTTTGGTTCGAAGAGATTCAGGGGTTATTTATAATTGTCTAACTATTCAGTAAACAGGAAGAAAGTGAATTTTATTATCATTTCAACAAGATACTTATTGATTTATTGATGCCTATTGTATGCAGCAGCATCTGTATACTAAGCATCATACTAGTTGCTGGGAGAGAGGGGTCCTCAAATTTTTTAAATAGGGGGCCAGTTCACTGTCTCTCAGACTGTTGGAGGGCCGGACTATAGTAAAAACAAAAACTTTGTTTTGTGGGCCTTTAAATAAACAAACTTCCTAGCCTTGAGTGAGGGGGATAATCGTCCTCAGCTGCCGCATCAGGCCCACGGGCCATAGTTTGAGGACCCCTGCATGTTGTCCTTTGAAACACAAGGTTTGTAAGGGCCAATGTTTGCATATATTTTGAAAACAAAAAGCTATTATTTCAAAAACGAAAAGCTGTAGTCCCTGTACTCGTGGAATTTACAATTTAAATGAGAGAAAAGGTGGGGGCATCTTTCACATATTCTTTTCAGTACAAAATAGTATAATAGCATAAATTTAGCTGGGAGATGGAGGTGAGACAAAGTACTTCATAAGGTCCAAGGGAAAAAGGTCATTACTTGCATGGACTGAGGTAAAAAAGGAAAAGTTTACTTGCATTTGAATTGGGCTTTAAATGATGGGCAGGTATTGAAGAGGTGGCACAATGGATAGCACTCTGAGTCTGGAATCAGAAAGACTTGAGTTCAAATCCAACTTCAAACATTTAGTAAACTTAGTGTGATGCAAAGCAAGTCATTTTATCCTAAATGCCTCAGTTTCTTCAACTGTAAAAGGATCTAGAGAAGGAAATGACAAAGCACTCTAACTTCATCACAAAAATCCCAAATGGTGTCTTGGAGTCAGATACAACTGAACAACAAATATTTAAGAAGACTTGCGTTCAAATCCTACCTCTGACACATAAAAAGCGTATGGCTAGCCTGAACAAAATACTTGGCTTCTCTTCCTCTTCAAAGTGCTCCCAGCATTTTAATTGTCAGTTGCCAATCTGCCCCTAAGGCTGGATGGAGCTTCTATACCAGGGAGTTCCCCACTGATAAAATCACAAATCCAAAATTGAAAAAAGGACACTGGAGCAGGCAAAGGAGATAGGGAGGAAGAAAAGTGGAGCATCCCAAGTATATAGCTGTAGAGCCCATTAAAGCCCTCTCTTTGCCATTCTTGGAGCAGCCAATACATTTAGTCTTTCCTAGACTTCTTACCATTCATCAGGATGCTATGTGAATAAGACCCCTTCCTTGTTGAGCAGCTGGTTTTATTTTTGGCTTGTTTCACAGGATAAAGTAAGTCCTCCTTCTCCTTCTTCCCTAGTTACACACTGACACAGCTGATCACTGAGGGCCTAAGATTGATGGTGGACCAGGATGCCAGTTTTCCATGAGGAGTAGAATGTCAAGGACATTCTTGTCCTTGTCCTCTTGTCAAGTACAAGAGGACAAGAAATACACAGAGTATCTAAGGTGGATATCTAGTTTAAAATACATTTCATACTCAAAAAACAATTGCCCAAAGTAAGGAAAGAGAGAATCATAACTAGCAATTTTTGCTCCTTAGGCAAACTAGGTAGGTAGGGTGAAGGCTCACCTGAGTTCTTCTGGGACAACCAGCCATGTGGGGATATAAAAAGGGAAATATAGCAGTGATAGAGCTGGGATAAAAGTTGCCAGGAGGAGAAATTTTTTTTCTGGATGGTGCAAATGATATGTTCTAAATTTTCTACTCTGAGGCAAAGCTCCCACCTTAGTCATGGTTTTAAGAATAAGCAAATTCTCTAGATTCCTTAGGCCTGAAGGTCAGATTTGGAGACATACACCACCCAGCCCCACACACCTAACACTAATGCCAAAAACAATTTTCTACATCTGTTGTAGTTATTAAAACAATTTAAATCTTAGCCCTCCATAGTCTAAAAGTATAAAACTGGTTGTTCAGCATGTACCTAGGTGAATTCAGGGATTCTTTAAGAACTGAAACAAGCTACTGTGGTTTATAGGCATAGTGAATGGTTTGGTTAATTTTTTTAAGTCCTGTCAAAAACAAAAAAAGAAAAGAAAAAAAAGTCAAGAGTCTCTTGGAAACCAACTCCATTTTTGCCTCAGAAGGAATATCAGACTAGATCTTGGTTCTATTAAACAGCAACTTCTAGGCTTTGTGAAAGAGCATCACAATTTGTGTTGTAACATGGTTAAAAGACATCTGTCAGGAAACTGCAATCAAGAAAAGGCTATTTTTTCTTTTTAAAATTTGAAAACTTAGTAGCCTCACTGAGCTGAAGAAGATATTTGTGGTTTCTGATGGTTGTAAAAACACTGGTTGCAGGCATCTTAATTAAGAGTTCTAATAGAGCAACCAAACTCTTACTCACAAAAAGACAGCTTTTCTCTCACATGGCACCAGGTTTTTTCTCTTATTGCACAGTGGGATGTTGCATAATTATATGCTCAGATCAAAATGGGAGTGTTGTTATTACCTTTCCTCTGATTTATTGGCTGGGCTGAGGCAGGTGCATGTAAGGGGGGAGGGGGGAGAAGCAAATTTAAACTCCATACCTATAACTTTCTTTTGGGACTTAATTCAGAGATAGGGTGGGTTTTTTTGGCCCAGTCTTCTGATTTAATTGATATGGGAAATTTCTGGTGAGGAAACTTCTTCTGCCAATGTGAATTACTACACTACAAGTTATGATCTTTGAGAGTTATCAAATGTATCACATAGCCAGAATGTATCAGAGGCAAGGTGAACCTAAGTCATCTGTTAGGATTCTTACAAGGTGCTAAGTAAGTGGAATTGAGGAAATAGTGGTTAAATCTAGTTTAGCATTGATTTAATCCTACAACAAATAATGGTTTACTAGTGATATAATGATTGGTGTATACTCAGTGTACAGCATATAAGCAAGAAGCTCTCAGGGCCAGACACACAAGCTCGTGGAGGAAGAGGCAGATTCATTCCATCTTCCACCTTTGTGCTGACTGGAGGCTTAAGCTGGCAGAGGCAAAGGACTAGTGGCAGGAGCTCTTGGAACCAAGGAGAGAGATAGGCCTCTAAGAAAGCTAACCAGGCCCAAAGAAGGAAACAATACTTGGAAAGATACGATAAAGGATTTGGACTTTAACTCCCAGCTGCATTTGGGGGGATTACTGAACTGAAACGAAGGCTGCTCCCAGAAGCCCCCCAAGAAACCTCCTCCCAGAAAATATTATATTTTAGAGAAGAATATTACAGTCATTCTAACTCCTAGACTATTCATTATATCATATATTATATATTTTTTTCCTTTTTAGTTGGGTTAATAATATTCCAAAAATAAAACTGCAAGGAATTTAGGGAGGTACCTGCGATTCATACGAGGTGTGCAGGAATAAAATGTAGCAAAATATGAGGGAGGTGGCACAGGTGGTATGAAATCTTCCAGGTCTGCAATGCGTCCATGTCCTTCTATTTCTTCTGTGGAAATCTGAGATTCGTCCTAATCAAAGAACACTTTGATTAGCCAACAGCCTTTGGCACCAGAGAGACACTAAGCATAGCAGTGAATTATGCCAAGGAAGCCTGTGTATGAATTGCCAACAGCGCCTTGTGCTCACTTACTATGCAGGGTCTTCGGGTGGCAAATATTTGTAGATAACGCAGAGCAGCTGCCACCAAGCACACTGTAGTAGTCAGGGCATTCAGGGCACACAGTGCAAAGAGGACTTTCTAAAGTGGGAGAGAAAAATGAAACTACCAGAAAGTTGAGGTTCAGAAATTAAATGTACTGGAAGCACATGTTACTACACCAACTTTAAAGAACAATTAAAGTAAAACAAATGATTCCTTTAAAAAAATTTCTTTTCCTTGTCTTTCGAAATTGTTTTTTTGAAAAGTTTGGGAATTCATGGGTTGTATAAATGTCACAAAAGTTTCTAGTCTAAGAAAGATCTAGTCCTAAGTGTAGATCTTTATCTTATTACAAATATCAAATTGGTGTCCCAAGGGAAATTCCAGGCAGAAAAACAGCTTGTGACAATTTTTTTTTTTTTAACCTAATGCTGCTGTAACCATATTATCTGGATTCCTTCTATACCTCCCATCCTGAGAGTATTCTATTTGATTTGCAGACTTTACTTCTATTTCATTAGCCTCTGCATGGGATGTCTAAAGTGAAACTTCTGGCAACCAAGTAAGCAGGACTGCGGAAAAATATGTTCTCTTCTGCACAAGTATCTTAAAATAGTAGCTAAGGGAACTCCAAATATTTCTGTTTCCATAACCCTAATTCCTAAAGCTAGTATTTTTCTCTAGAGATTGAGGAACCAGAGAAAAGGCTATTTCTTAATTCTACAAAATTCTAGCTAATAGAAAGCCTCATAAAACTTCCAAGTTCCTTTCCTCCAAGTGGACCTTTTCTTACACAAATAAATATAACTTGAAGGAGAAGAAGAAGCAATTAAGGGAAAGAGGAATGAGGGGAGAAGAAAAGAGGAAGGAAAGAGGAGAGAGAAAGGGAAGAGAAAAAGAGCAAAGGAAGGAAGAAAAACAGAAAGAAGTCAAAGATGAAAAGGGGAAACAAAGGAAGAAAAAAGAAAAGAGGGAAAGGAAGGAGAAAAGGGAAATAGAAGAAGGAGGAAAGCAAGAAGTTGTTGAGAACTTGCTGTATTGAAACCACTACCTAAGGTAGAGATGGAAGAAATTGATGACATGTTTATCATTTGATGCCATTATTAATGTCCTTTCAGAAGATAGTTGTTGTTGTTCAGTTGCATCCAATTCTTTGTGACCCTCTGACAATACTGTCCATAGGATTTTGTTGGCAAAAATACTGTAGTGTTTTGCCATTTCCTTCTCCAGTGGATTAAAACAAGCAGAAGTTAATTGATTTGTTTAAGGTAGCACAGCTAGTATCCGAGGCCAGATTTGAATTCAGTTCTTCCTGATTCCACAGAGAATAGCTTTTGGTAATTTCATTAAGCTGTTTTATACTTCTACTGCTTTATAGCCTCAAGTACAAGGACTATAATATATCCTACACAGTATAACAAAAGATGTGAATACTGTTTTACAACTGGAGTAAGTCATTTAATTCCCAATTGCCTCGGCAAAAAATATTTACATATTATATATTTTTATACACTATATATATTGTTTATATATATTAACATATATAGATATATAAACAATAACCATAATTACAATTGCAAACATTTATACAGTCTTTAACATTTGCAATGTCAAGAAAAAGATAATCTCAAGGTTGCCATCCATTTTCAGGTACCTTTAATAGAAGGTGAACAGCACTACATGGCTGGACTGGGAAGAGTTTCAACACATTTTCTTTGTCTGTACATTTGATAGGATGGAATTCTTCACAGCAGAAGCAAATCTTTCCTTCTCCTAGATCCACCTTGAGGACAAAAAGCAGGACAATGCTTTAATTTACAATAATTCCTTTCCCCCCCCATCTATACATTTAACATTAATACACAGGTTATGCAATCATGTTCCAAGTTGATCAAAGAAATCAACAAACTTTATTAAGAACTTGCTAGGTGTTAAACAATATACTTGTTGTTGAGGTTACAAATATAATAATGAGATGCTCCATGTCTTCAAGAAGCTTATATCCTCCTTGATCACCTAAGACCTTCTTACCTTGAAACATCCTTCCACTATGCCAACATTCTTATTTCACTACTGAATCCCTTCTGGAGTCTCCATTATGGGAAGGGATCCAGGCTAACTACTTTTTATTCTCTTCCCAACTATGTATCTTACTTTAAGGATTTCACCACTATGTTCTCACATGGTTACCTTCTTCCTTGGCATGTCTACCAAAAGATGCTGGTTTCTTTGCAATAATGATTTGCTATTAGTTTCTTTAATAAGATTCCTGTAACTTTCTTAAATTCAAATTGTCTGAAGTTATAGACAACAAGAAAGATTTGTGGCTTTAAGATTATTTCCTAACTGATGGATTCCTAATTTTCAGTCTCGTCTCCTTCTTGTTCTTTTCCTTGAGATACTGAAGATGACAACAGTTTCTTCTAACAGAAGCCTAGAACTATAGAACTATAGAACAGAAGCCTAGAACAGAAGCTATAGAACTATAGGATTTGGGTATTAAAGAGGCACAATGGTATTTTGAGAAGAACATTTGGTAAGGAGTCCTAAGACCAGAGTTTTTGAGTCCTACATTTGCCACTTACTGGCCGGCCCTATGACCTTGTATAAGTGCTTTATTATATCTGAATCAATTTTCTTACCCGGGATTGACATCTAACTCTACTAACTACCCAAGGTTTTTGTGAGGATCATAAAAAATAAAATATTTCTCTCTATTCAGAAAATAGTAGACATATTAAATAACTACTGAAAATATTTGCAGCAGCTTTTTTTATTTTGCCAAAAGTAATAGAAATTGGAAAGGGGAGGGCAGAGAATGCCCATCAATTGGGAAATGGCTGAACAAAATGTGGTATGTGAATTTAAAATACATTGTGCCATAAGAAATGATGAAAATTTCAGAGAAACTTTGTAAAGACTAGTGTGAACTGATGAAAAATTGAATTAACAGAGCTAGGAGAATAATTTATACGATAATAACAATGTCATAAAGACAAAAAACTTTGAAAGACTTAAAACAGTTTAATGATCAACCAAATTGTAGAGTATTCTACCAAGACTGAGTCACAGTCATAGGATAAAAATAAGACATATATCACCAATATGATAATTTGTTTCATTTGACTATCCATATTTGTTTAAAGGGGTTCTTTTCTGATGGAGAGAGAAGTGAGAGAAAAAAAAGGTTCTTTTTTAAAGTAAATTAAAATTTTCAAAAATAAAAAAGTTTTAAATAAAAATTTCTAAATATTTTAAAATAATTTTAAATTTTAAATATTTTTAAAAACAATACTATAAGCACTTTATAAGTTGAAAAATGATACATATTTGTATTATTAGAGATCATTTTATTTAATGCCCTCATTTTCTAGTTGAATGAAAATTCAGAGAAATTAAATTATTTGCCTAAGGTCATTCAGTTACTTTGATGAATAGAAAAACAAGAGGACAAAAAGCCAGGAGAAGGGAGTCTAAGGGAACCTAGATGAGGAAAGACATGAATTTTTGGTACAAAGACTTCCTGACCTCTATTCAGCTATCCAAAGAGCTTTTTAAAATTCTGCTAGATCCTCAGCTATCTTTCCAAAAATGAGATCATTGGTTTTCTGAGTTCTGGATGGAAGTTTTATTATATATTTCATAGGATTATTTTCTTTCACTTCAGTAGAATAACAGATATTTAACTGAGTAATTTAAAAAAAAATAATAACTGTTTAAAAGAGGGTAATTTGATAATATTAACTTCTTGATCTCAATTGCAATAGACAGTTATTGATTGTGACAGTTTAATCCATGTTTTTACAAAGTAATAATGTATATATTATTGATGTATACTGAAGTTATGTCTGACTGGTTCTTCTGTCTTTAAAAAAAAATATGGCAGACAGAATTCAATAAACTATTTTTTCCTCCTTGGTTTCACTTCCTCAGATTTCACTTCAGGGGTTTTGTTATTAATGCCAAATATCAATACTTTTGCATACTAGGAAAGCCAGACATGAGTTCAGTTCAGAGGTACACTAGATTTTAAGGTCTGCTCACCAGATCACATCTGGGTACACTGGAAACAAACTGGGCCCCCTGACAGCCTAGGATAAATCCAGCAAGGTTCAACAGGACACAGATCACAGATAGTAAGACAAAGAGGTTCACCTGAAACAATAAAAGATGAGCCCACAATTGTTAAAGGAATGTAATAAAATTTAATGAGGCATTTTGGATTGATTATAAAATGGGAAAATAATGTAGATTAGAGATCTTTTGAAAAAAAAACTATTTTAGATATTGTATAAAGTTGTGAAAAGATATACCATCCTAATTAGTCATCAATGTTACCTCTCTTCCTTCAACCCACCTATCTTCTCTCAAATGATTTCATCTTTATCTTTCTTATTTCTCTTTGTCTTTAATTAATTCTCATTTTCTTAAATACAACTCAATAAATACTTATATATTGAACATATACTATGTGTATACTTATATTTATTAAATTCCTACTTCTGGTGTAGGCATTGGCAGAATGCAGAAGAATGAAACAAAGTCTCTTCTCTCAAAGAGCTTACAATCTAATAGGGAAATATATTTAGAAGAATTGCACATGCTTAATCTATGCTTCATTGCTTGCTGCTGTCTTGGGGAGGAAAAGAGAAGAGAGGGAGAAAAATTTGGAAGACAGTTTTGCAAAGGTGAATGTTGAAAGCTATCTTTGGAAAAATAAAATACTACCAAAAAATTTTAAAATAAAGATAATAGCATTAGAGGAAAATAAAAAGTTCATAGATGCTATAGAATCTCTGATGAAAAGAAGGTACAGAGAAAAGAGAAGAAAAAAAAAACAGTGATCAGAGAGGACGATCAAGGCTTTCTATAAGAAACTTCAAGATTATTTTTAGGATTTTGAGAGTTAGAAATCAGACAGACAAGTCAAAATATTCCTAGTACAAACTTACTGCCAAAAAACAAGTCCAGAGGCACAGGCATAAAAGAAATTAATCTGAATTGGAAAGAAAAACAAGCAGAAAAAATAAATCTTTTAATTTAACTCATAGAACTTTTAATCCCTTTTTCCTACTGAAGCTTCTTTACGATCTGACATATATATCTCTCTAGTCAATAGAAAGACAGTATTTTTTGGGAGGGAGAAGCTGATGGATGTTTTGAACCTACTAACCTGCATTGCATTTCAAATATCTGTAACTCCTCGAAAGAATGTTTATTCCATTACTGTTTAAACAGAATTTCAAATAATTTAATCATTTTTATCTTTTACTTACATAATCAGAAATTAATTTTTAAACTACCTTACCAACTTATATGAGTGCATGAGAAAGATTTTCTATTGATTTTCTTGCTCTTAAAAACTGTTAACTTAAAAGACATTCCCCATAGTAACGTATGAAAATTTGTCAAATTCCTGACTCTTAAACAAAACAAGTCTTTGGAGTTCTCAGACAGAAAGCAGCAACAATTGGAAGAAAAGAAGTTTTAGCCAGACTGCTTCTTCAACACTGATATTTATGAATAAGATGTGACAGGCAGGAGGAGTTTTGGTTTAGAAGATTGGGAATTTTATCTTCCCAATCTTTCCTCTCTTTTGTAAAACAGTCAATCCTATTCACATAATAGATATTTTTGAGGTTTTGGGAACTGCAATCAGAGATATATCTACAGGATATATCTAGTACCATAATGTCTTTGTATTTACGGTTGCACAGCAAGCAAACTAAGATAAAGAACAATCTTTACAAATGTTTCTGCTAAAGAGAGTTTAAGCACTCAGTTATTAAATGAAACATATTTCCACTGTAGCTTTCCCTAAAGCTAGATATTTGCAAATATAACCCTATACAATTAAAATTGGTCAGTCTCAACCAAGCAGCCAATATTTGATATTGTAAACCAAGAACTATACTTCCTTTTTCACTTGGAAACTGGAAACTGAAAATTTGATTATAATCAGACTAACTTATTTTGCAATAAAGGCAAATCTTAAATAAGAGTTTAGGTTCTAAAATCTCTCCTCTCTCTAATTAGAAGCTATGTGATACAGTGGACAGCTGGGTGATACAGTGGATAGAGTACCAGGCCCGGAGTCAGGAAAGAATCATCTTTCTGAGTTCAATATGACCTCAGGTACTTACTAGTTATGTGACTTGGGCAACTCACTTAACCCAATTTGCCTCAGTTTCCTCCTCAACATATTGAATTAGAGAAGGAAATGGCAAACTATTACCATCGCTCTGCCATGAAATCCCTAAATGGAATCATGAAGGGTCAAACACAACTGAAGTGGCTCACAACAGCAACAGTTGGTTTAGTAGATAGAATCCTGGATCTGAAATCAAGAAGACCTGAATTCAAATTTTACCTTAGACAGTTGCTAGCTGTGTCAGCCTAGGCAAGACATTAAACTTCTGCCTCAGTTTCCTCAATTATAAAATGGAGATAATACTTGTACCTATATCCCAAAGTTGTTATGAGGATCAAAGGAGATCATATTTGAAAAGCATTTAGCACAGTTCCTGACACACAGAAAACCACTCAAAAACTATTTCCTTCTAATTTATCCTCTCCAGAGCTAACAAGCTAAGATTTCTAAAGTCACTGTGTTATTTTTCATGCGCTTCAGAGGTTCCCATGGCTTTAGAATAAAGTACAAACTTCTCTATCACTTAAAGCTTGTCACAATCTGACTCCAATCAATTATGTCTATGTTAGTCACACACATACATGCACACAGTCTATTCCATCAATACTGGCCTATTCTCTATTTGCTGTCCACAAATCTCCCTCTCCTATTCCCACCCATTTCCCCAAGCTGTTTCACATGACTGGAATGCTTTTTGTCTTTATTTCTACTTTTTGGAACCCCTAATTCCCTTCAAGGCTCAGTTTACCTGCTGCTTCCTTCAACATTTTCCTGATTTCCCCAGTCATGAGTACTACCTCCCAACTGATGTCTATTTATATTGTATATATCCTTTAGTTACATATCTGTGAATATAATATAGAATGTAAGTTACTAAAAAGATTAATTTTTATTTGCTAACCCAACATCAAGCATAGTGCCAGACACTTGCTAAATTGATTGATTGATTAAAGTCAAGATGTAAGGCAAAAGTCTGGATACAAGATGGGGCTATTCAAAGTACCACTCTTTCCCCATGGCTCTTTTTTTTTTCACTCTTTCTTCATAAAAAAGAGATGGAAGGGTTAGTCAACAACGTATGTGTTAGCAAAGCAGCAGCCCACTGAAACTCTGGATAGGAATTCTGCCCTTCCTGTGGATCACCCAGCATGATCAAGCCTTGGAGGGAACAGGATATTTGATTTACAGAAGGCTTACTTTACTCTTCCAGTGCTGCTAAACATAACAATTCTAGACAATAATATGTATGATATATTTTAACATGTTTAACATATATTGGATTATTTGCCATCTAAGGGAGGGGCTTGAGAATAGAGGGAAAAATTTGGGACACAAGGTTTTGCAGTGGTCAATGTTGAAAAATTATCCATGCATGTGTTTTGAAAATAAAAAGCTTTAATAAAAAAAGAAGAAAAAGAAATATAATAATATGTATACATATTATGTGATCACTTTCTCTCTCCTCCTTTTTTCCTTTTCTCCCTTCCTTCCTCCTTTACTTTCTTTCCTCCTCTCTTATTCCCTCCTTCTTCCTCTGCCTTCTCCCTCCATTTTTCTCCTTTCCTCTCTCTCTCCCTCACTTTCCTACTATCTCTCCAAATTCCCCCCTCTTCCTCTCTCCCTTCATTTCCTTCTCTCTTTTCCTCCTTCTCTCTCTCTCTCTTCCTTACTTTCTGAATCTTTATGTGTATCTATCTTTCTCTTTCTTTCCTCTCTGTCTCTGTCTCTTTAACCAAGCTACACTGTATTGACCTTAGCACAGTCTTCAAGCCATATATAAAACTATGAAATTCAGTGATTTAAACCCATCCATCATTATGTCCAATGGTTATCATCACAAAGACAAAACTCAAAACTCAATTCAGGGAATTCTCATGGCAGAGGTTTTGGGAAGATAACAAATGAAATTTTAGACCAGCTCTAATAAAGACAGCATGGATTTTAGAACTTTTGTCATTTTAGGTGTAATATGAAAGCATTTCTTCCTTCCTCTGACTTTCTTTTCCAGTTCTAGCTCTGTAAATAGTTATACGATTAATACTACCATTCCTGAAAAGATCATGTCAATCGATAGCTCTGACTCTTCTCACCATTCACTTGCTACCTTGTTCAAACCATCCCTTCCTGGCCACTATTGCCTATATGTGTGGTTTCTTATAGGAGGTTTTTGAAGGGAGGTACTTTTTTAATTTATTATTTCTAGTGCCTAGGACAGAATCTTCTACATTGTTATCCAATTATTTCAGCCATGTCTAATTCTCTGTGACCCCATTTGAAGTTTTCTTGGCAAATATTTTGGAGTGATTTGCTGTAGAGGGCCAGAACTCTGGAAAGGTATACTTGAATCAAGGACAGCAGGGTGCTTATAATTAAGCACTCACTCAGTGTGATTGATGGGATAATAGTTCTATAAACATATACTTAATGTGATGTAATGATGTAATCACTCTAGTTGGCATTTACTTAGTGTTATATGATGATGTAATGTTTTACAGTTGGCACATGCTCAGTTGTGGTAGTGATACTTACTGAGGTATTTAAGGACTGAGAGGACTGGGAACTGGAAGTCTCAGACACAGAGGAGACACATAAGAGTCTCAGCCACAGACACAGAGAAGACTAAGGACTCCATCTTTGACCATCCTCATAGGTCTCCTGCCTTCATGACTTCTCCACTAAGATCAAGGACTCAGGCTGGTCCCAAGGTCCTCTAGAGAGCTAGTCCCAACAGTATATTTTGGCACCCCAGTATGGGGGCTCTAGAAAGCAACTACAGTTTGCAATTTCCTTCTCCAACTCATTTTACATGACAGAGACAAATGGTTAAGTGACTTACCCAGCCAGGGTCACACAAACTAGTATCTAAGGATTTGAACTCATGAAGATGAGTCTTCTTGATTCCTAACCCAGTACTCTATCCATTGTACTATGCTGACTTCAGAGTACTAAATAAATGTTTGAATCTTGAATATTTCTTGACTAATTTAATGTCCTGAAGCCCATAACATTTCTCCATTACTTTAGATTTAGAAATATCCCTGTTTCCATAGGTGAAGTTTATATAATTTTTTCAGGCTTAATAAAGCCTGAATTTTGTATTTATTATCTCATTTTATCCTTACAGAAACCTTGCAAAGTTATCATACTCATTTTTACAGATAAACTTAACTATGGTCACACAATCACTAAAAGTCACAGCAAGGATTTGAATTTATGTTTCTTGGATTTTACATTTATTTATTTTATATTGCACCCCAAAGGAAGGAGATTCTTCTAATGTTGAGGTTCCCCAGATGTACCTACTGATGGTGTTGTTCATACTCCATAATCCTGAAGAGTTTCTTTAGTGAAACCTAAAATTATTAAAAAGAAATTGACTTAACAATCCACAAAAGAAAAAAACTGAATGAACAAAGAAGGAATAACCAGGACAGCCCCATCAAGTTAGTCCATTAGATATCTCTTAGGCAGAGACCATGATGGCTGGAGAATGAGGTGGACCCTGGATAGAATAGGAGGAGAAAAGGGTTGGATCATATTTCAGAAATTAACATGGCACTTTCAATCACCCCAAGCTTCTCTTTGCCAAAACATATATTTTTAAATCATTCATTTTCTCCTGGTGATGATTATAGGATTATGAATCCTGAAAGACCATCATCAGATAATCGTAGCAGCTAATGAGCCAAAAGGCAATGAAAAGATTCATTGTGAGGGTAAGTAGATTTTAGCATAATATCAAAGATGACATGGATGAAAAATATGAAATAAAAGTTATCAAAAAGCTATGTATTTCACATGACTGAGAAAGAAGATGGACTTAACATATTACACAAGCTAGCAGCAACTAACTGCACAAATATTGCATGATTATTAAACCATGAAATGTAAAAAGACTCAAAAGGCAGTTCTCCTTCTTAAAGGAAGGGACTTTTATGAAGGACTTATGTAAGAATATGAATATGAATTGCATGGGATGAGAGACAAATGAGTTACAACTTGCACTGGTCTCTGGCTGACCCAGAACTCCAAATCAGTGATAACTGTATCCTAAGATATTTACATTGACAAATATATTTTTCTTTTTTTTTCTCTTTTGCCAAACACTCCTGAATCCAGGTGTGCTTTTGTAGGACTTATTTTGGAAGGGATACAATTAAAATTCAGAAATAATGTACAAAAGTAAAGGTAATTTTAAAATGAGTACAAGAAATCTACTCAAAGTAATCTGGACTGGACAACATCCAAATTTACTAAATTTGCTTAAACTTATGATTCCCTAGCCTTTTTATCAGACCTGGCCCTTAGATTCTACTATAATTTTGGGGATCACAACTTAGGCCTCTGACTGGCATAAATTCACAATAGTATTCACCTTTCCCCAGAACCTCTGTCCTAATATGTTCTTTCTCACTGTTTCTAGCATCCTATATTTACCTAATTGGATATCATGTGTGAGGAAGGGCAACAAAACTGACTATATTGAGCTAGTGTGTGTGTGTGCAAAAGAAATAATATACAATAAGACTGCTAGAGTATGTTGGATCCAGATTGTTAAAGAGTTTTAATACCAAATAGAGACAATATAAATTACGGATTCTTAAACTTTTTCTGCTCATGACCCCTTTTCACCTGAGAAATTTTTATCTCAGGTACATAGATATAAAAAATAGGTATATAAAAATCAAACATTTACTGATAATTTCATGACCCCCCCACATTCAGTTATATATGCCCTATATGGCATAATATATACTACAGTGTAAGAAACTGCACTGCATATTTTACTAGGTGCTGTAACAGATTAATTTTCAAGTTCTCATTCAGATTGCAATTGCAGATTATATTTAATGAAGACTGAAACCAGTTTGAATATATGACAAGTAAAATTTTTTAGCCAAAATGTATTTCTCATTGACATCCCAATCCCATTTCAAACTAAGGAATGTCTTATGCACCTTATAAAGGTCTTCCAAGTATTTTCACAACTTATTTTAGTAATCTAGGTTCAGTTTTTTACTGCACACACTGTTCTAGAAAATTCCTAGTTTTACTTCACAGACTATTCTTAAAACTTTTTATTTTCAAAACATATGCATAGATAATTTGACAACATTGACCCTTGTATAGCCTTGTGTTTCAGATTTTCTCCTCCTTCCTCTGACTTCCTCCCCTAGATGGAAGACAATCCAGTATAAGTTAAACATGTTAAAATATGTTAAATCCAATATGTATAAACATTTTTATACAATTCTCTTGCTGCACAAGAAAAATTAGATCCAAAAAAGAAAGTAAATGAGTAAGGAAAAAAATGCAAACGAACAACAACAAAAAGAGAATGTTATGTTGTGATCCACATTCAGTTCCCACAGTCTTCTCTCTGGGTGTAGATGGCTCTCTTCATCACTGAATAATTGGAACTGGCATCACCACAAGATCATTGGAAGTGGAATCAATCATCTCATCGTTGGAGTCATGTTTATCAGAATTGATTGTCATATAATTTTATTGCCATGTACAATGATCTCATACTGCTCATTTCACTCAGCATCAGTTCATGTAAATCTCTCCAGGCCTTTCTGAGATGAACCTGCTGACCATTTCTTATCTAAAGATAATATTCCATAACATTCATATCCCATAACTTATTCAGCCATTCTCCAACTGATGGGCATCACTCAGTTTCCAATTTCCTGTCACTACAAAAAGGGCTGCCACAAACATTTTTGCACATGTGGGTCCCTTTCCTTTCTTTAAGATCTCTTTGGGATACAGGTCCAATAGAAACACTGCTGGGTCAAAGGGTATGCACAATTTGATAACTTTTTGAACTTAGTTCCATATTGCTCTCCAAAATAGCTGGATCTGTTCACAGTTCCACAAACAATGTATCAGTGTCCCAGTTTTCCCACATCCCCTCCAACATTAGTTCTTATCTTTTCCTGTCATCTTAGCCAATCTGAGAGGTATGTATGTAGTGCTATCTCAGAGTTGTCTTAATTTGCATTTCTCTGATCAAGAGTGATTTAGAGCCCCTTCTCATATGATTAGAAGTAGTTTTAATTTCTTCATTTGAAAATTGTCTTGCACAGACTATTCTAGCAGATTCTTATCTCTAACTTAAATTTCTCCTATTCTATTGGCAATACATCAAATGCTCTAGGATTTCATAAGTAATGGCAGCATCAAATCCATAACCTTACTAGATATTTCATGAGTTGCTGTGGCAAGAAAAAATTTTATCATCTTGTGAGAATTGCTAAAAAGTTGGTTTTCCACAGTGTTGCAAGCCTTGAGTTAGTGAGTACCACTGACTAAAGTTTTCAGAATGTAAGAGGTTAAGGAAGATTAAGATTCCACAGAACAATTAAGTTATCAATAGAAGCCTTGAGCAAACAAGGAATTGGGGGCACAGGTGAATTCAGCCAATCAGAGTCAATCTTATGGTTTTGAGAAAACCCCCAAAATACTGATATTGCTGATCCAGTACAAACTAGTTGGGATCAGTGACCTGACTTAACCAAATCACTACTGCACTTGCTTAATAGATTAACTGAATATTAAACAACACACCCTGTAGGAGGAGTTTTCTGTCATTTTTTAACATGGGATATATGATGAGGGACGGGGAATATGTTTATAGATATTTAGGGGAAACATGTAGTAGGTGTATCAGAATGATTGTAACCCAGAAGAAATGGACCAATTTGTTCTCTGAAGGGAAAGGCTGTGTCACAGTAGCAAGTATAATGGTTCTCCCACTTCTGTGCTCAGCTCTCCTCTTCCTGGCTTCTTCTAGCCAGAAACATTAAGACGATTCCTTAAGATTCTTCTTTAATAAAATTTCCTCACTATCTGATCTTTAGTGTCAAGAGTGTCAAGAGCCAATATTTTAAATAGTGATAGATCTTTCTCAGAACAATGCCTGGTACAGACTGAGCACTATATATTTTTTAAGTTTACTAAGCAAGACCTTGGTCTTGCATGTAAGACTGTGTGTGCATTAGATCTAGGATTTCAAGGGAAAAAAAAACACTCACACTTACCTTCAACTTACTACAGTTTAATGAAAATATATAAATGGCCAAGAGAACCCTAGGGACAGAGGTGGGAATGGAAGCAGGGGTGGGATGGGGTAGAGTAGAGACAGGCAAACAAACAAGAAAATGTGTGTTCCTCACCATTGTTGAGTCCCAATTTTGCTCCACAACTGCTCTTTGGAAATTAGCTTTATTTAGACTTATATTAAGTGATTCCAGGTGACCTATAGTTGTCAGAAGTTATGTGGAGAGCTGGAACCTTCTGCAAGTGTATCAATCTAGGGTAAACCGGCAGCAGATGTCCTTGCATACACTAATCTTGAGGTGGTCAGATAAAGGATATACACTAAAGTTGATAGAAAGTCTTTAATATCAAAAGCTAGTCCTATTTTTACCACTTATGACCTATGCGATCTTGAACGAGTCACTTCTCTGGGACTTGGTTTCCTTATCCAAAAAAATGAGGGGAATTGGAAAAGATTTCTTTCAACCTCTCCCGTGGGCAGGGGTGAGGAGAGGAAGGGAATGAATCTAGTCTAAACAGCCTACATCAGTCTATACCTAAGCCTTTTCAGTTATAACTGCTACTCCACTAACAAAGCTTCAAAATCTGAGGGTCATTTGTGGCAGCCTTTTTTGTAGTGACAAGAAACTGAAAACTAAATGGGTGTCCATCAATTGGAGAATGGCTGAATAAATTGTGGTATTTGAATATGTTGTTGTTTGTTTGCATTTTGTTTTCTTTCTCAGTTTTTTTTCCTTATTGATCCAATTTTTTGTGTGCGGCAAGATGATTTAACATATATTATAACACATTTAATATGTATTGAACTACCTGCTATCTAGGGGAAGGGGTTGGGGGAAGGAGGGGAAAATTTGGAACAGAAGGTTTTGCAAGGTTCAATGTTGAGGGGCAGCTAGGTGTTGCAGTAAATAGAGCACCAGCTCTGAAATCAGTAGGACCTGAGTTTGAATGTAGACTCAAGACATTTAACATGTCCTAGCCGTGTGACCCTGGGCAAGTCACTTAACCCCAATTGCCTCAAAAAAAAAAAAAGATCAATGTTGAAAAATTAACCATGCATATATTTTGTAAATAAAAAGCTTTAATAAAAACAAACGAAAAAAAAAATCTGAGGGTCCGCTCCATAGAACAATGAGGAATTGAAGGCCTTTTATTCTAATCTCAGATTAGTAAATAATTATTTTTCAACCAGAAATGATGCAAAGATTCTATGTTCTCTCCTTGAAAGGCCCTAGTAGAATCAGTTTATAATGATTCTTTTTCTCAAGGCCCACTAGAGCCTGACTCCAACACTTACTAGTTAGTAAATGTAAATAAATAATTTAAACTCTCTGGGCTTCATCGCCATCATCTGTAAAATTAGGAGGCTAAACTGAATGTCCTTTAAAGTTTCTTTCAAAATCCATGAGCTTATTAACTAACTATTTCAATTAAAGTACCTAATAATTCTTCAAATTATATTAAGGGAAGCCAGAAAATGAAAGATCTTTTCTGTGAAGAGCTCACATGTCAGGCATACCCTGACTACTGCACCATGGAGCTCCCTAATTTAACTACTTAAATGGCAAAATATAAAAAGCTTCTAAAAACTGGCTTGCATGGTAGTCCAAGTTTTGGTTTTTGCTTTTTGTTTAGGTTTAAATAAGCAAATTGTTTTGTGATGCTTATGCCTTTAGGACATGTACCATCGAGAGTAATTATTTTTCAATCCAATGAACAATTCAGTAATTTCAATTTACTTTGCTCTATCCTTTTCCTGACCTTTCATCTAAATAACCTGCTCCAAGGCTGTATAATAAGCTAGCATGATATCCAAAAACAAATTTTTAATTCAACAACTCATTTTTACTAACTTCTTTCCATTCACAAATATTTTTATAGGATCTCATCTCATATGTGGTAACAGACTCTGCCTTACTTGTGAGGAAAACCATTTGCTATTTATATGGGTTAAAATTTCTGTGGGTTAGGATATTTTTTTTTCTAATTGTAAATCCAGAGACTAATAAACCACTTTCCCAGGGAGGAAAGCATGGCTCAGCATAGACATTGCTGGTACTAGCAGCTGGATAAGGGATGGGTGTCCACTGCTGAATGACTCTGGAGTATGTCTTGTCTATTATCTAAAAACTGCCCATAACCTGAAAGACAGTGAGTTTCTATCAAGAAGGTCAGGGTCAGTTGATTTCTGATGGTCTGAAAAGAAAGTTCAGTCTGGGAAACACCCTGTCCTGAGAATAACAACAAACAGAAGGCTCAGAGGAAAGTTTCCAAAGCTATTTTTGATGCTTTGCTGTCCTTCACAGCCCATCCCACTATATCCAGTCAGATCCTGCCAAATTTACCTCCATAAGCATATCTCCCATGTCCTGTCAAAGACTTCCTTCTCTCTTCATTATAATTGCTTCCTAATTGATCTTTTTCCAGTTTCTCCCATTTCCATTTTGTTCTTGATATACCTACAAAAATAATCTTCTTAAGGCAGGTATCTCTCTCACCTCTATGGTCAATAACTTTCAGTAGTTCCCTATTCCTTTTGTATAGGATAAAATACCAACATTTTAGCCTGGCATTTTAGCCTTCCACTATTCAGCTCAAACCAATCTTTCAATATAATGTCCTAAATATTATTCCTTTCTCATGCTCTATTTTCCAGCCAAATGTATTCATTAGCAGATGTTCTGGTAATAAATCATGTCATGGAGTGATTTGAGAAGGCTGGATTTGAAGTCAGGGAAGATAAGACTTGGGTTCAAATCCCCTCTGCTAACTATGGGACTCTAAGCAAAATCCCTTAACCTCTGTAAACTTCAGTTTCTTCATCTATACTATGAAGGTATTGGATAAGATGGTCTCCAAGGCAGTCTTATGATTCTATGACATGCCATTTATCTGTACCTGTATACAAGCAGCAGTGTGCTGGCAAACTGTTGACTGACTCTCTAGGGGGAAAATGCGTGCGCAAAACATACCTTAAGTTTTGTCTGTGTTACTTTTCCTTACTGTGTTATCTTTTCTATCACTTTCCTAACTTTAGGTAATCAAAGGAATCCTTGTTTGTAGTATTTACAATTTATATTATTTCCGAGGTGTAAAAGGGACAAATACATGGTAAAGTAAATAGAGTGCCAAGCCTGACGTCAGGAAGACTCAGTTTCATGAGTTTAAATCTGGCCTCAGATACTAGTTGTGTGATCCTCACTATTTGCCTCAGTTTCCTCATCTGTAAAATGGGCTGGCAAAGGAAATGGCAAAGCACTCTTGCTGCCAAGAAAATCACACATGGGGTCGCAAAGACTTAGCCATGACTGAAATGACTCAACAACAAAGGTTTAAAAACCACACATTGAAAACTTGTTAAGATACACTGAGAGGTGGGATATTCCTGCATCCCTTATACTGTAGCCTAATCTCTCTTGGGCTTTCAGACTATTTCTCTTCCTTCAAAACTCAGCTCAGGCACTGTATCCCTTATGAGGCCTATCCTGAGATCCCCATGTCAAAATATTGCTTTCTTCCTAAAATGTACTTAGATCATGTGATATTTCTTCTTTTGGTCATAATATCGTGTCTTGTATTAATTACACTTATCTTTTTTACATGTAATTTCATTTCATTCCTACTCTCTTTCCCCTTTTATCCCACTCCTTAACTAATAGCTAAAGAAAAAGTATAGGCTATTTTTTTTTCTTTTAAATCACTGAATACTCAGCATTCTCTTGATCTGGTGTTCTAGGAAATAGGAATTCCTACCCAATAGATGTCATGTTATCTATTGTACTGGAAAGAGTGCTAGGATGAATCCCAGAATCTCAGAATTGGAGCTCTAGTTCAATCTGTATCCAGTTAAGATTCTCCTCCATAACCTCTCCATCAAAATCATGCAACCTCTGCCTTCAATAGCTAATAATAGCTAACTAACATTTATATAGTGTTTACTCTGTGCCAGGCATTGTGCTAAAAGCTTTAGAATTACTGCCTCATTTAATTCTTACAACCACCCTGGGAAATAGGTAATGTTATTCCCATTTTACAAATAAGGAAATAGTAAGAAGAAAAAAAATAAGTTGTGGAGAAAATATTCCTGTTGGTAGAGACACAAACAAAAACTGCTGGTGGGCTATATATATGATTTATTCATATAAATGTCACAGTTTATAAAATACCAATGCCTATATAACAGATGTTTCCAGTGGAGAAAGAAAAAAACATGATTTCTATAATGAAGATGGAAAACTGTATCTTGCTTCTCAATGTTCTATAATCATATTCTCAACTGGTTTTCAACAGATTCAGAATTCACTGCTAAGGAATTAATGACTAGAGAGGCACAGGTCATGGAAATGATGTTGATAATGGTAATTCATATTTACAAAGTGTTTTTCTTTCTTCCTTTTTTAATTCTCTTTTTTCTCTCAAATTTATTTGAAGAAACAGAACAAGAACCAGAAAAACAATACAAAAAAATGAAACAAAAGAGAAAACCTTATCATGTACTCATCAAAATATCAGGGAGGATTCAAAATATATAACAACCAATTACCAGTACCAAGATATATATATATGTTAGAAGAAATTATATTCATAAGTGTCCATCTTTGTAAATTGTTCTTTTATTCTCTGCAGGACACCTTTTTTACTATTTACCTTTTATCTTTACTATTTACCTATTACCTTTTCCCCCTTTTCATCTCTACCACTACCCCCAAGCAGGCTATAGTTTAAAAAAAATATATATATATATATATATATACACATATATTATATATATATGTATAGATATATATGTACATATGTGCATACATACACCCACATATACACTCATATACCTCCCTTTCATCCTTTCTACCACCCCCAAGCAAGCTACAGTTAGGAAAATATATATTTATGTATACATATGCAGATATATACATACATATATTTACACACACACATATACACATCTTTCCTATCCCTGCTTATTCATTAAATTCAGTTCCACAACTTGACTATTATTTAACCCTTCCCCACACAGAGATACCCTCCCTTGTCTTCTTCCCTCACCCTTTGCTTCCACATTCACCTATCCCTTCCTGTTTATTTCTTTATAGATTTTAGAGGATGCTATACCCTTCATGAAATATACGTAGTGTTACCTATTTAGCCCATTCCCAATGGGAGTAGGTTTTCAGAACTATGGGCCCTCCTTTCCCCCTCCTCCTTATGCCTCTGTGACTATTCTTCCTCTGCTCCTAATTTGTAGAACATGATTACAATTTTTACCTTTACTCTGCCAATTTTTCTTTTGACCTTACCCTTCTTAAACAATAAGGTATACATTTTTCTTGTAAAACAAAAACAAAAACAATTTATCCATGTGTACATACTTTGTCCATGTTGAGTTCTTTAAAATTGCTCTTTAATATTGGCTCTTATATGTTAAATTTTCTGTTAAGTTCGGGTTTGAGTGTTAAAAAGTCCTGAAAATCTGCATCTTCACGGAATGTGCATTTTTTGTGATTCAAAATTATAATTTTGCTGGTCATGATATTTTTGGCCACAGGTCTAATTCTTTTGCTTATCTATAGACATGATCTCAACACCTGTAGTCATTTATTGTAGCTGCTGATAAGTCTTGTACAATTCTAATTGTAGCTCCAGCATATTTGAATTTTTTGGTTTTTTGCAAAATTTTCTCTTTGATTTGGGGTTTTTGAAACTTGGCAATAATATTTCTACATACTTTCCACAAAAGATCCTTTTGAGGTGGTGATTGTTGGATTTTTTCTATTTCTACTTTCCCCTCATGTTCTATTACTCCAGAACAATTTTCTAGGATTATTTCCTGCATTATTGTGTTGAGATTCTCTTTTTGGTCACAATTAATAATTATATTTTTTTATATTTTTTCTTCTTGATCTGTATTCCAGATCTGTTGTTTTTCTTGTGAAATGTTTAATATTCTGTGCTATTTTCTCATTCTTTATATTGTTTGTTATTTATTGGTTTCTCACTGCTTCACTGGCTTCCCCTTGACAGATTCTAATTTTCAAATAATTATTTTCATCTTTGAGACTCGGTACTTCCTTTTCTAATTGTTTAATTTTTTTCCCCATAATCCTGTTTTTCTTGGATGGTTTTAGTTTTTTTCTTTAGTTTTTCCTCAATGTGTCTCATTTGATCTTTGAAATGTTTTCTGAGTTCTTCTATAAATTCTCTCTGGGCAGGGAATCATTTCAAAGGGTCCTCTAAAGATGAATTCTGGTCTTCCCTATTTTCATAATATGTTTCAATGGTGGGGTTCTTTGCTGATTCATTTTTTTAAATAAGAGGTATTAATTAAAGTATCTCTAATGCTGGGGGAGAGGGAGATGGTGCCTCAAGCTTTCCTTCAGCTCTCTACTCTGACCAGGAATCCCAAACCAAGAGCTCCACCCACCTGCAAGTGCCTTTAGCCAGCAGTCTCCTCCTGCTCCACTGTTTCTGCACTTATCTTTTACCATGAGACACAGGAATGTGTCTCAGCAGCACAACTGGGCCTGGAACCCCCAATCTGCGGTTTGCTCAGTCTTCCTGAATTCAAAACCGAATTCTACAAATAGTCAGAAAGGTAAAAATCTCTTACAGAGATTCTTATAGAGGCTCCAGTTTGAGGAACCCCCACAATGTTTTTGCAGACAAGGGGTGTTTTGTACTTGAGAGGTTAATCCTAGTCCAGAGTTCTGTCAAGTTGTATCAAGAAGACTGTTCTGTCCCAAGTTTTCTTGGTTTTTTTTCACCAGTCTACGTTCACCTTGAAGCACAAATTTGTTCTATTTGTGGGGAAAATCGGGAGAGCTTGAAATTTACCAACCTATTCCATCATCTTCCCAGAATCCTTCCCTATAAAGTGTTTTAAGTTTTGCAAAGCAACTTCCTCTCAACAATCCAGTTATATATAATGCAAGATTCATTATCCTTATTTCTTAAATAATTTGCTTGCCTATGACCACATAGTTAATAAGTAGTGTAATGCCCGTTTCCCTGCCTTAGTTTCCCTGAATTATGCTATGCTCTGAATAAAATTATGGCCTTCCTGACCATTTGGGTTGAGAGAATTAAAATCTCAAAGCTCTGACCACTTTATATTCCACACACATATAAAACTCCAGGTGGCTTATCTCAAATGCCTGCTGGGATTTGCCCCTCCTACTCCTTTCTCCTGCCCTAGACCTCCTTATCTTGACCCCCATCCTCTCTGGAATAAAGTTATGATCCTTTCCTGGATCAGTGTTCTCCCCCCCCCCCCACCTTTGTTTTCCCTTATAGTTGGAGCCTTATAAAAGGTCTGTGCTTAATTGCTAGGGGGTTGGACATTTTTTGGACAAAAGTTCAGCTAGCCCCAAATTCTCCACTATTAAAATATTAAAAACTAATCTGTCTTGCCTCAATTTCTCCAGCATTACATTGCATGACATCCCAGTGAAATGAGATCTGAGAGCAAGATCAGACATTAGAGAATAGCAGGCCTCTGTGGGAGGCCTTGAGCTGGCTGGAACTGGACTCTTTTAGGGAAGTAGGCCCTTGGTTTCTTCCAGAACCCCACAGAGAGACCGGTTCCAGTCACAGCAAGAACCCACCACTGACACCTCTATTTTGGCTGCAGTGGAGAACTGGTTTAAAATCCTCTGGAAGTGAATTTTCTGTTCTGTTTGGGTGCTAGCACTTTGAATCCCCAGATATACCATGAGGCACTATTTGATCTGGGTGACTTTATACACAATTCTGGGTGCTTTTTTAAGCACTATTTGATCTGGGTGCCTTTGGGCACAACTCTGGGTCCTTTTCAAGCACTATTCTGGGTGCCTTTGGACAACAAATCTGGGTGCTACTTAGCATAAATTTGGGTGTTTATTGGCATACTAAGTGCCATCTGATACATTTAGTTTTGAATATTTTTTTTAGAGACAAGAGAGTACATCGGGACACTTCTCTAATCTCAATTTGGGGTTTGGTTTACCCTTGAAAGAAAAATAAGGGATAACTGACACTCCTAAGATATCAGGAATTCACCCCATTTTTGTAAGCCTGTCTGTCAATTCGGCCACAATTCTGCTTCAAAGGCAGGAATTCTACTTGATTACCTTCTTAATCATTTTTCTGCAACATTCAAATATCATGATTATGGAATATCGTGGAGAAAGAATAAACTAAAAATGTTTTGCCAGAATGAGTGGCCTTTCTTTGGGGTGGGATGGCCACCAGAAGGCATATATGATAGAGACATAGTACAGGCAGTATACTATAATGTCCGGGCCAGCTCCCTGGAGGGCCTCAGGATCAGTCAGAGTTAGGATCAATCAAAATCCTTGGTCTTTAGGGGGAAAAGTGAAGGAGGCAAGCAAGCTGCCAGGTAGCTTGCCAAAGACGTATCCTGGACTCTGGAGTCTGGAGTCTCCAGCCTCTCTCCTCCTCATCCTGCCAAGTGCCCCAGACTTCTCTCCTTCAGCCCTCCAATCCTTACCTATGATTACCTCACCACCAAACATTCAGCAAGCACCAATCATGAGGAGAGCCATCATATTACCATATCATTTAAGTATATGCTTATAGAACCATTATCTCACATCTGAATAGATAATTAGCCTTATGTGCTCTGCTGTCTGATTCAAGCACATCTTTTCAGAGTTTCAGCCCCCTACAATGCACAAATTGTCACTGGTAAATCTGGCCATCCAGATCAGTATCCCTATATTGACGTCTCGCTGCAAATTGTTTCTTACCCCTCCTTCCTGGCTGAGGGTTGCAACCATGAAAAATGGTATTCACATTTAGGTCACCTATTCACATTTAGGTCACCCACTCTGCTGGGACAGAGAAGGAAGGTCATAAATTACCGGGCACTCAAGCAAAACCAGAAAAAAAAATCTTACAAGGACTCTTCTGAAGATCCCCTAGATAATCTCCCTCCCCCTCCATATCTGGGTTCGGGCCTATATCCACCCTTGCCTGGACTCTCCCCATCCTCATTCGAATTGCCACCTGAAAAACTCAAGCATCCTGAGACTCGCCCTTCTGCACCAACCCTTTTGTCAGCTTCTCTTTTGCTCTTTTCCCCCTCTCCTCCCTCTTCTCCTCTTCCTCCCTGCAATCCCCACTCACAGGAGCTTCATAGCTCCAGAACAGAAATACTGGTACCAGCTCCATTGCTCCCTGCCTCCCCTATTCTATTCATCTTCCACTGTCTCCCTTTCCACCTTCATCTTCACCACCTCCTCTCTAGCCCTCTTGTACTCAAAGCAGAGTCCCATATAAAGGTTTGGGACCTGTCCATCCACCCACCCCCAATCCACCCCTGCCCTCCACCCCTATCCCCTCCCTCCCTGCCCCCAAGTCCTCCCAAAGTCAGTTTTGCCACTAAGGGAAATGGTAGGATTGGAGAAAGTGCTCTTTCTGGTTTATGTCCCCTTTTCTACAAGTAATATATATAACTAAAAAGGCCAAAATTCACCTTTTTTAACAAGTCTGTGGCTTGATTTACTTCCTTGAATCTGTTTTTCATACCTACCTACCCACATGGGATGACTGTCAGCAACTTCTCACCACCCTTTTCACTAATCAGGAGAGGGATAGGATTCAACTTGAGGTCTAAGAAGGCTGTTCTTGGACCTGGAGGGAAATCAGTATAAGAGTACCATATTCAGGCAGAAGCTAGTTTTCCCTCTAAAA
Source organism: Sarcophilus harrisii (assembly GCF_902635505.1). Classification (NCBI taxonomy): domain Eukaryota; kingdom Metazoa; phylum Chordata; class Mammalia; order Dasyuromorphia; family Dasyuridae; genus Sarcophilus; species Sarcophilus harrisii. The sequence continues at coordinate 288,446,817 of NC_045426.1, read as the reverse complement.
GGTCTGACTGGAACCCCAACTCCCACCACAGGATTGTCTCCTTATTATAAGATTCCTTCTCCAAGGTCTTAAAGCTGCATCCCAAAGCAATAAATATTGCTTCTTGGATAAGGTACACAATCTTCAAAATGGCATTTAAGATCCTAAATGATATGCCTTATATCAAATTTCTAATTTATTTCATATTACTCTGGTTAATAAAGCTTGATAGCATGCATGAAAAGTCTAATCAAGTGTTTCTTTCATACTAATTAATTATATATGTAAGTTGGTTATATATAAGTTGATATATGCAAGTTGGTTATATGCCTGTTCCTTGTGTTACATTCTATTCCATAAATGCTGTCTATACAATCAAATTGACTTGTATAGAATATTCTGTTTTCTCCCTCCATGTTTTTTAAATCACCTGTAAGAGATCTGTGAAATCTATAATGTACTCTTTCCTTAACAATTAAAAAAAAAAAGATATGCATATATGTGTATGGAAAAAGTGAAGAACTTACAGATCAAACACATATTGATCAGAGACTGTTAGCTAAATTAATTGAAGCCTTAAAGGCCTCAATTTTGGCTTCTCCAGAAGCATGTGATTTTAGATAAGGCCTGGACTATATTCCATTGTTGAAAGAAGGATACTGCTTAGAAAGCTATACATCGCCTTATCTACTACATTCCACTGACCAAATAGGGGAATAGAGACTTATGTGACCAATCACACCATATAGAGGATGGGATTTGGGAGTTCTTTGTCTGAAATGTTAAAAGCTGTGAGCATTTTCAAGGGAGTGGCTCTCTCCTGCTGTGAAATTTGGCTCACAGACCAGGATGGGGTCCGCTTCTCGAGATTCTAATAAATAATTCTGCTTTTTATAAGTGATCTCTAAGTAGTCAATTTGGGTAGGTGTCTTCATCCCAAGCAATTTAACACAGCTAATTCAGCGTGCACCAAGAAACATAAGGCTTTGTACCATGTTCTGTGAAATAGGAAAATGAGAATAGGTGATTATGTATATAGTCCAATTCAACTGGAATGCTGGGTAAGAGAAGAGGAGTGGTATGAAATATTGGTGTAAAGATAAGCCAGAGTCATATTATAGCAGTCCTCAAATTTCCAAATCAGGAATTTACAATTTATCAGGCAAGCAGTGAGAGCCAAGAATAGCAATCCATTATCACAGCAATCCATGATTTGGGCAACAATTTATAGGCTAGATTGAAAAAATGGATAGACTAAAGACAGGAAAACCAGTTACAAGGTTATTGTTGTTTAGTCATTTCAGTTATCCCTGAACATTTAAGGTTTTCTTGGCAAAGATACTGAAATGGTTTGCCATTTTCTTCTCCAGATCACTGTACAGGTGAGAAAACTAAGGCACACAGGATTTTAAAGTTGCTCAGGGTCACAAAGCAGGGTCTGAGACCAAATTTAAACTCAGGTCTTCCTGACTCCAGGTCCAGCACTCTATCTGCTGGGAGACTACCAGTTCTAGAAAACTTTTACAATAATCTAGATAAGAAGAAGGGGTTGGTCACAAAGAGTCAGACAAAACTAAAATGACTGAACAACACTTAAGAAAGGTCCTGAAAAAAAGATCCTGTAAAGAATAAACCCTGTGGGAAGCATGAGGGGGAAAAAAGGATAAAGATTGACACCATTTGGCTACTGAATGGATGTATGAGATGAAGAAGAAAGGTATGAAGCTTAGGCACTGCATGAAGAAACCCCAATAAATGGCTTTGGGGAGGCTCTAATTCAGATTTCAAACACTAATAGGGAGAATAAACACGTCACTTAAAACCCTAAAACCCCATGTTTTCTCTTAATATGCCAGGCATATAACATAATTGAAAAAGGAAATAAGATTTACTTGGACAGGATTTATAATGTATAATTATTTGTGTGAACCTGCTCATCTGTAGAAATCTTATTGCCATGTATAATGATCTCCAGGTTCTGCTCATTTCACTTAGCATGAGTTCATGCAAATCTCTCTAGGCCTCTCTAAAATCATCCTGCTGATCATTTCTTATACAAAATAATATTCCATAAAATTCAAACACTATATTTCAATATTGAAGTGTGTGAGAGTCATGGTACATAACTTAAAAAAGAGTTCAAAGAGATTCTCTTCAAGTCACAAAAACATTTATTTATGCCACAGCTGACAGTCTAAGCTCTGAAAGGATCTAACAATTAGAAATAGTTTAGGGACAGCTTAATATAAAAATTAAAAATTTGGGGCTCAATTAGCAGGCTAACAGCCTACAAAGTTGTAAAGTGTGAATAAGATAAGAAAGGAGCCACGATGTCTTTTGCAAGGTCAATCAGATAGGATAGAGTTTTTGCAGAGGACAAAAAAAGAAGCAAAGAGGTTTTATCACTCCACATTCCTTAGCTAAATAAGCAGTTTTGAGTAGATCCTGCATTCTGATCCATCAATAGGAATGTGCCTCTCAAGGTGACACAATTCCCTCGTTTGTAAAACAAAAGGATTAGAATCAATAATCACTAAATGATCTTCCAACTAGGTAGAAATGGATAAAGTATTAAAGATGGTGTTAGGAAGGTATAAGTTCAAATTCTAATTTAGATATTTACTGGTTTTATTATTCTTGGCAAGTCACTTATCTATACTTAGCCTTAGTTTCCAAATGCTAAAGAGGATGATAATGACAATCCTAATGATAATTCTAAAGTTCTAATTTCTAAGAGCCCTTATTTTGTTTAGACATTTTAATAGGGTAAAATAAGAATAACCTCCAGAAATAACTCATAAAATTTTTGAAGAAAAAACTGCAGAGTATCTGGTCTCAATGAATAAAAATATCCTAGAATGCTCCCCCTAAAAATACACACATATTTATATCAAATACCTTTCTTTAAAATTTAACTTAAATCCAAATGGAACCAAATATATTCTTATAAATATTTTGGTTTTATACATAATACATGAAAGGTTTAATCTGTAATGAAGAATAGTTTACTGTGAATTTCTTATCCTTGAAGTTTTCAAATAAACTTGAATTTGATGACCCTCCTTAGTTCACACACAGTGAGAAGTCTGGGGTAATCACTGAAACAATGATAAAAGAAAGAGCAGGAATATAAGTGTTCTTTATAAATTATATTACTTTAATTACTTTATTTAAAGTAATTATTTATAGTTCTTTATTTATATTATATTGTAATACTCTACCAAGAACTGCCCCCAAAAAGATCCTTTAGAAGGGGAATTGGGATATGGATGTGGAGAGCAATCTGACAACTGTGAATTAACTTAGGGATGAACACAAAGTTCTACAAAACTGAAGCAAGTGTTGGAAGACAAACCTAAAAGAACAAACTCACAAATAAAATCTATTATTAGCTGCCTAGAGACCCAAATAGTAAAAAACAAACAAACAAAAAAGATAAAATAGGCAATGTATTTTCTCTCCCCAAAATCATCAGGGAATTTTTTCTTTAAAATACTACATGTAACAAAATTTTGCTAAATTGTTTTTGAGGTACATGGCCAAAATTACTTATCATAATAATAATAATGAAAACACTGATAGAGGGCTTTGGGGTTTGCAAAATGCTTTTAAAATATCCCATTTTATTTTCTTAACCTGAAAAATAGGTGCTGTTATTATCCACTTTGGCAGATAAAGAAACTGATATGGGCAGAAGTGACTTGCTCAGTGAAATGAGTACAACTCATATAGCTAGCAAAAGTCTGAGATTAGATTTGAACTCAAGGTCATCTTAACTTCAGGTCCAGTGCTCTATCCACTTTGCTATCTAGCTCCCTTCTAAAATCAGAAAGAACATGTCTAATATTCATTACACATACATTACTCATCTCACTACAAAATTATAAGGATTTAAGATCAGGTAGCACATTTTATTCACTTTCGCACTGACACAGCACCTGGCATAGTGCTTTTCGTGTTGAAGGCAATAGATCAAATATTTAATGAATCAGTTTAATGAATCAATATTGCACAGTATGCTCCCACTCTTTAAAATGGTAACTACCTATTTCTGGTATACTTAGATTCTATTTAGATCCATGATCCCATTAACCTGTTCCCTCCTCCACTGGAACAGATTATAACCTTTTCACATATTCTTTTCTTGTATTATTTTTCTGTCTTTCTGTAAATCAGAGGGGAGTTAGGTGGCACAGTAGCTACCAGAATTCCCAGATTCTGGAATGAGAAAGACTCATCCTCCTGAGTTTAAATCTAGCTTCAGACATTTACTAGCTATATGATACTAGCCAAGTCACTTAAACCCTATTTGACTCAGTTCCTCTTCTATAAAATAAGCTGAAAAGGAAAATGGCAAACTCCAGTATCTTTTGCCAAGAAATCCCTAAATGAGATCATGAAAAATTGGACATGACTGAAACAACTGAACAACATCTAAAAATCATCCCTTCCTTTGCGTTCTTTTAACATTTCCAAGAATTTAATAGTACCAGTGACTGGAACATGGAACTTGTTCCAAGACACTCTATTCAGAAACCCACTTTTTCCCCAGTATGGGTTTCTGGCCTAACACCCTGCACCAATGCCACTTCAGTGATTTCCTAGGATCCAGAAAAATTGAATTTAGCTCAGGCACTAGAATCCCAAGTCATAGTTCACTTCTAAGTATATTAGCTATCTATATGTTCTTTCCTATTTTCACTAAACGAATGGCCTTAAATATATCTTTTATGATACTTTTCTGTGTAAATCACACCTGTCACATAATTTTTTTTTCTATTATCTTTGGGACAACCCACATTTTTGATTCTTCTAAAATTGATGTGGTGTTAGTGGTAGAGAATTGGGGTGTGAAAATCCCCTCTGGTTGATGCAGGTCCAATGTGAAAGAATTCACAAACCCAATATCTGAATATGGCAAGAAAAGGGATTTTTATTGGCACTGAGAAGCCAGCTTTGCTAGGAAGACAGGCTTCTTAGTGACAAAAGATCCTATCGGGGAAAATGGCAATGGTTAACATTGAGAAAAGGGCATCGTCACAGCAGTCAAGAGTCCTGGCAGGCAGCTATGCCAAGAAGAGAGCTTTTTGGCAAAGCATAATCCGACTTCGGACTTCTATAGAGATTTGGGATTCAAAATTGTGTTTTTATAAGAAGTCTGAGGCTGGGGCTTCTATTCAATGCCCCCAGGCCTCGATTTCCAATTGAAAAGAGTACTTATCTTGGAGTTTCAAGCCACTCAACAGGAATATCAGGCCCAGATCTCCAATTGAATGGGCCCACTTAAGTTCGAGCTACTGGGAGTGGTCCTGGGCTAAACTTCAACTCAATAGAGGGTGCAGCAGCTAATCCCTGCCAAGATTTCCAACAGAATGAAACCACTTAACTACCCTGAAGGGTGGGTCTCTGTCAGAGGAGAGTTTCAGAGTTCATCCCCATTGTTTCCCCACAAAAGTCAAGGGGGGATAGTTTCAGGGTTCGCCCCCGTCAAAATCATGGCACTCCAAAATTTACAGCCATAATCTGTCACCCAAAGATATTATTGTTCAAAAAGTAATTTTTGAATCAATGAACCTTTTAAGATTATTGAAGAACCTGTATTAATTCCCAAATATAATCCATTTTGATCTCTTTTTATTGATTTTGGATCCAGATCATTGTACAGCAACAGCACCTGATCAGATTGTACATGCTAACTCCAATTGCATGTTTTCATTAAAGCAATATGCATTTTTCATCCAATTTGTTTTTCCAAAACAAGTAGTTAAACCAAGCTCTTTCAAATGACAGTGGATTTCATGGGGGAGGGAGGAAGAGGAATCTGTAGTGGGGCTAGAGGCAGAGTTTGTGAATATTAACTTCAACATATATTAATTAAAAGAATAAGATCACCTCTAGTGCACTAACCTAGAATCTCTAAAGAGGATTCACAGAAGATCATAAATAAAAACTATATGAATGAAAAAGGGAAGAAAAAGTACCCACACCCATGACATAAGTCTCTATAAATTATGTACCACATACAACTAACTGGGAGTAAGAGTACCTAAAAAGTAGAATGAGATCTTTGGAAGAATTAAAACTAACAATATATGGCACTAGTTATGCAAGAATAAATAAAACCAGTGCTGACAAATGCTGTAACCTGTTTAATTGCTATTGTTTTTTAAGCCAAAAGAAAAAAAAAAAAAAAAGGAATGTTTGACATAACTAATCCTATTTTCATGAATAAGTAAGACTACATTATTTTGGCATCGTTAGCACTAACAAGGTCCTGGGTGTGGTTAACAGAGAAAGCAGGAAGTACTGATAAGACTACTTCCTGAGGCAAGTAGGAAAAGGGCACTGATGAGGATCAGCTATAACCTGTGGAGGTCTTGGGTAATCCCACCTCACTTCATCTAATCAGAAAGTCATTATAATGTCAAATCCTGCTCTCTGCAGGTTAAATTTACCCTATAAATCTGTCATGGCCCACTCCATCTTTGTTGAATCTTTTTTGATTTAGTCCACCGGCATTCTGCTTCAGAATATCTTTCTTCCCACATCTCCCCATGCTTCTTGGAGTCTTTCTCTTTGTTATAGTTATCTAACTCTTTGGATGCTAAATGCCTTTTAGGATTTAGCTGCCAGTCAATGATATATTCCCACCTCATGGAGTACTACTTTTCTCTTTATTAATTGTGAGTTCCACTAGGGACCTTGTCTTTTCCAGTACTAATTGCTAACCCCTTTCCTTGCTAACTATATGTTATCCCAAATCAATTTCATATTTACTCCTCCTGGTATTTATCTTATCTCTTTATTTTGTCTGTAACTTCTCATAAATAAAGTAACCATTTGGTAAGGAGAAAACCCTTGTGAGTTCTTCAGATGTGAATCCTACCAAACCCCATCATTTGATGCCAACTTAATCTCATCAGCACCACTCATTTTCTGAGAAGAAAATTTAACTTTTTTGATGTTCACTTTATATCAGAACTGACTTCTTTTTAACAGTACATTTTAACCCTGTTAACAGTTTTTTAAATCACAACATACCAAAAGTATCATTGGTCTTTTCCACGTTGTTAGTCCTATGATTCCAGAAAGGATCACCTGCAAAAGTAAACATGGATATGAATTTTTCTTTCAACAAAACAATCCCTATAATCTCTGAGATGTATTGAAAGAGATTGTAAATCTTAAAATTTCTCTAATAAAAAAAGTGTTGACACTGCTGCTCATTACAAAAAATCTGAGCCTTAGAAGACACTATCTTGACAATGTAAAGTATGCTATTTCACAAAATGCTATCTCCATTCCTCCACAATAGCCTTGTTAATTGGGTGTCTTTCCTTTTAAGCTAAACAGAACTACACAGATAGAAATAGTTTCATTCTTCTCAAAAGATTTTTATTATAAAAGTCTTTAGCAAAGATATCATAAGCTCATCGATTTAGACATGGGTAGAGGCTCTCTATTTTAGCTCTCTCTTTTTACAGATCAGAAAATTGAGGCTGAGAGAGGTTATAACTTGGCCAGAATTATAAAAGTAGTATGTATGGGTTGGACCCAAGTGTTTTTGATACTAAATCCATCACTCCCATTTTTCCACACTGCCTCTTAGGAAGGGGAACAGTGGGAACAGAACGAAGCAGAGTTAAATGGAAATGATTTTATACTGTATTCTTTGGGGAAAAAATTCAATATTTCCATTAAGAAGAATCTAATTAGAAAGTCACAGTATTATTTCAATAACACACAAGCTCAAAACTCAGCAAAAGAAGTCAGAGAATTTTTTTTTCTAAAACCTCAAACTAGAATCCATCTTGTGGATATTATAATTCTAAGTAGATGGCCAATGAATCATAATGGAAATAGTTATTCTGCCCCTTGGTTACATTCCAGTCACTGTTCTAAACCCATTACCATTGTACAATGAAGTTTGGGCCACTTGTAGTAGGTTTTTTTAATTCACATATGCTTTTTCTTGTCAAATCCAACAGTAATTTACTATTACCATTTACTAATAATAAACTTTTTATGTTTTTTTTTTCCCTAGAAAAGTTAAATATTCAAAAAGTCAAAAACTATACTATACACCTTTACAGATTAGGAATAAATTTTACCACAACATTAAATGGGACTTGACTAGACAAAGAACTCTGAAGAATAAAATGCCAGAGCCATAAGCATATAAGATACCAAAAAAGAAAGAAAAGAGAGGAGACAGAGCTTTTTTTTTTTTAAGAGCTTACAAGTTTTTATAAAACATAAGTTTTAAGAAACTTGTATGCATATTCCATGAATTTATTAACCAGCTTAAATTTTTAAACAACATATAGAAACTAGGACAAGTTAATAGAGAATGAAGACAAAAGTATAATGTGGCCTTGTAAGAAGTGTTAGGAATGCCAAAACTCAAGACAAACAGAATTGGTGATGAATGCTAAAGACAACAAAAAAGGATTTGCTAGGGTTTTTTTTTTCAGTCATTTTGGGGATTAAAGGAATATCAAAAAAGGAACTAGACCTATAATCCAATTAAATGAAACAATGATAATGTACCATGGAAAAAAGCCATACCCATTCAATCCTAATTTTGCTTCTCTTTTTACCAGGGAGAATTCGCTTCATAAAAAGAACAGAACAAAAAAAAATACACACTGACTAAAAGCATACACATGAAATCACTAAAAAGACCAATTCTAAATAACTAAAAAAATCAAGGATGGTCACAGATAATGAAACGTTAGCTTCCACTTCATAGAAAAATGAGGAACAAGTAGAAAATGATCAATCTCTTATTTTTATAAATTTGAAATTGAAAAAAATCATTTCTTTATATATTTGAGAAATGAGGCCTTTATCAGAGAAACTTGCTTTGAAAATGTTTTCATTGCTAAGCGTATTTCCTCTCATTCTATTTCCCTCTTTTTTAAATTCTATTCACTCTTTCCTTTCAACATATCAAAAATGTTTTGTTTCTGACTACCTCCCCAAATCCATCTTCCCTTTTGTCATCATTTATTCCCTTTCCCATCTATACTTTCCTGTACAGTAAGATAGATTTTTATGTCCAAAATGTGTGTATATTATTAATGAGGGACCACTAGGACAGTATGTTATATACATTGTCAGATAAGGTACTTGCGTTGTTATTTTTGCCTAAATGATTTTAATTGTAATAATGAAAGGTTAATCTGAGGAGGAGAAGGGTCAATTTTTTTTCCCCTTTTCCAAACATAGTAATGGCATTAATACAAAAGTATCAATAAAAAACATTTTTTTCTTTTTTTCCCCACCTTGAGGGGATTGAGGTTAAGTGATTTGCCCAGAGTCATCCAAGTAGTAACTGTTAAGTGTCTGAAGCCACATTTGAACTCAGGTCCTCCTAACTTCAATTTTTTTTTTTTTTAATTTAATAGCCTTTTATTTACAGGATATATACATGGGTAACTTTACAGCATTAACAATTGCCAAACCTCTTGTTCCAATGTCGCCCTCCTAACTTCAAGTTGATACTCTGTGCCACTTAGCTCTCCCCAAAGTATTTTAAAATAAAATGTCCCTCACTCAAAAATAATAAAATATAGCACAAAACACACAAGACAAATTTAAGCTTGATGTCAAGAAAAATTTCCCAACAATTAGAGTTGCCAAGACAGTGGGTTCTCTATCATTTGGGAGCAAAGGCACAAACATTTTGGGAAATGTTGCAAAAGGGACTTCCTTTGTGGACAGAGTGAACTAGCAGACATATTCTCTGCAAAAGGGAGAGAACATAAACCCATCTTAATATTGACAGCCAAAAACAATCTGGAAAGAAAAAATTTCTCTGTATCATCATCTATTGAAACAAAAATATATTATGATTTAAAGAGTACATGGTACCTTGGAGCTTTAAATATTTCAAAAAGCAATTTACCTTTCCCAAAAAAATGTATAACACATTGTGAACACTCATTTATTATTTGGTTATGATTTCTCCACTTTGCAGTTTACCCATAATAAAATTTAAATTCAACTGGCATCATATTTCTATACAAGTTAGTCAAGTGGGGAGCAGTGGGCTAGAGCAGTAGGTCTAGAGTCAGGAAGACCTAAATTCAAATTCCACCTTAGATACTAGCTAGCTGTGTAATCCTCAGCAGATCTCTTTAACTGTTGTCTACCTTAGCTTCTTTTTCTGTAAGATGGAGGTAATACTAGGATCACTTCCAGATATGAAAAATACTGAAAACTTATGTTTCTTTTTTTTTCATTATTATTATAGCTTTTTATTTACAAAACATATTTATGGGCAATTTTTCAACACTGACCCCTTCAAGACCTTTTGTTCCAAATTTTCCCCTCCTTCCCCCTCTCCCCTCCCCAGATTGCAGGTAGTCCAATACATGTTAAATATGTTAAAGTAGATGTTAAATCATATATATATATATACATACATACACACACATATTTACACAGTTATCTTGCAGCACAAGAAAAATCAGATCTAGAAAGAAAAAAAAAAAAAAAACCTGAGAAGGAAAAGAAAAATGCAAGCAAACAATAACAGAAAGAGTGAAAATGCTATGTTCTGGTCCACACTCAGTTTCTCCAGTCCTCTTCTTGTGTGTAGATGGCTTTCTTCATTACTGAACAATTGGGACTGATCTGAATCAATTCATTGTTGAAGAGAGCCATGTCCATCAGAACTGATCATCGTGTAGTCTTGTTGTTTCCATGTATAATGATCTGGTTCTGCTCGTTTCACTTAGCATCAGTTCAGGTAAGTCTCTCCAGGCCTCTCTGAAATCATTTTGTTGGTCATTTCTTATAGAAAAATAATATTCCATAACATTCATATACCATAATTTATTTAGCCATTCTCCAATTGATGGGCATCCATTCAGTTCCCAGTTTCTAGCCACTACAAAATGGGATATAATCCCAGTAGTAACACTGCTAGGTCAAAGGGTAGGCACAATTTGATAATTTTTTGAGCACAGTTCCAAACTGCCCTTCAGAATGGTTGGATCTGTTCACGGTTCTACTAACAATGTATTAGTGTCCCAGTTTTCCAACATCCCCTCCAACATTAGTCCTTATCTTTTCCTGTCATTTTAGTCAATCTGAGTGGTATGTAGTAGTATCTTAGGGTTGTCTTAATTTGCATTTCTCTGATCAATAGTGATTTGGAGTACCTTTTCATATGGCTAGAAATAATTTCAATTTCTTCATCTGAAAATTGTCTGTTCATAACCTTTGACCATTTATTAATTGGAGAATGGCTTGATTTCTTACAAATTTGACTCAATTCTCTATTTTAGAAATGAGGCCTTTATCTGAACATTTGAATGTAAAAATGTTTTCCCATATTGTTGCTTCCCTTCTAATCTTGTCTACATTAGCTTTTGTTAGTAATATATAAAAATGCTGAAGATTTATGTGGATTTATTTTGTATTCTGCAATTTTGCTAAAGGTGTGAATTATTTCTAATAGCTTTTTAGTTGATTCTCTGGGGTTCTCTAAGTATACCATCATATCTACAAAGAGTGATAGATAATTTGGTTTCCAAATTACCTACTCCAATTCCTTTAATCTCTTTCTCATCTCTTATTGCCAAAGCTAGCATTTCTAATACAATATTGGATAGTAATGGTGATAGTGGGCAATCTTGTTTCATTCCTGATCTTATTGGGAGTGGTTCCAGTTTATCCCCATTACATATGATGCTTTCTGATGGTTTTAAATAGATACTCCTGACTATTTTAAGGACAAGTCCATTTATTCCTCTACTCTCAAGTGTTTTTAATAGGAATGGATGTTGGATTTTATCAAATGCTTTTTCTGCATCTACTGAGATGATCATATGGTTTTTGTTAATTTGGTTCTTAAAATAGTCAATTATGCTAATAATTTTCCTAATATTGAACCAGCCCTGCATTCCTGGTATAAATCCTACTTGGTCATGGTGTATTATCCTGGGGATGATTTTCTGTAATCTTTTTCCTAAGATTCTATTTAAGATTTTTGCATCAATATTCATTAGGGTCATTGGTCTATAATTTTCTTTCTCTGTTTTCAACCTACCTGGTTTAGGTATCAGTGCCATGCCTGTGTCATAAAAGGAATTTGATAGGAGTCCTTCATTCCCTATTTTTTCAAATAATTTATATAGTATTGGAGTTAATTGTTCTTTAAATGTTTGGTAGAATTCACATGTAAACCCATCTAGTCCTGGGGATTTTTTTCTTAGGGAGTTAATTAATAGCTTGTTCTCTTTCTTTTTCTGAAAAATAGAACTATTTAAACAATTTATTTACTGCCCCTGTTAATCTGGGCAATCTAAATTTTTGTAGGTATTCCTCCATTTCACTTAGGTTATCAAATTTGTTGGCATAAAGTTGGACAAAGTAACTCCTGATTATTGCTCTAATTTCCTCTTCATTGGTGGACAGTTATTTCTTTTCATTTTTGAGACTAACAATTTGATTTTCCTCTTTCCTTTTTCTAATCAAATTTAACAAGGTTTATCTATTTTGTTAGTTTTTTCATAAAACCAACTCTTAATTTATTAAGTCAATAGTTTTTTACTTTCAATTTTATTAATCTCTCCTTTTATTTTTAGAATTTCAAGTTTTGTATTTGATGGGGGGGGGTTAATTTGTTCCTTTTCTAGCATTTTAAGTTGCAAGCCCAATTTATTGAACTTCTCTTTCTCTATTTTATGCAAGTAGGCCTCTAGAGATATAAAATTTCCCCTCATCACTGCTTTGGCTGCATCCCACACATTTTAGTATAATGTCTCATTATTGTCATTTTCATGGGTGAAGTTATTAATTATGTCTATGATTTGCTGTTTCACCCAATCATTCTTTAGTATGAGATTATTTACTTTCTAATTATTTTTTGGTCTATTTTCCCCTGGCTTTTTATTGAATATAATTTTCATTGCATGGTGGTCTGAAAAGGCTGCATTTACTATTTGTGCCTTACTGCATTTGAGTTTGAGGTTTTTATGTCCTAATATATGGTCAATTTTTGTATAGGTTCTATGAACTTCTGAGAAGAAAGTGTACTCCTTTCTTTCTCCATTTAGTTTTCTCCAAATCTATCATATCTAACCTTTCTAGTATTCTATTTATCTCTTTGACTTCTTTTTTATTTATTTTGTGGTTTGATTTATCTAATTCTGAGAATGCAAGGTTGAGATCTCCCACTATTATAGTTTTGCTGTCTATTTCTTCTTGCAACTCTCTTAACTTCTCCTTTAGGAATTTAGATGCTATACCACTTGGTGCATATATGTTTAGTATTGATATTGCTTCATTGTCTATGCTACCCTTTAGCAATATAGTTTCCTTCCTTATCTCTTTTAATTAAATCAATTTTTGCTTTTGTTTAATCTGAGATCAGGATAGCTACCCCTGCTTTTTTGACTTCACCTGAAGCATAGTAGATTCTGCTCTAACCTTTTACCTTTACTCTGTATGTTATTGGCCTGCTTCAATTGTGTTTCCTGTAAACAACATATTGTAGGATTCTGTCTTTTAATCTAGTTTGCTAACTGCTTCCTCTTTATGGGGGAATTTATCCCATTCACATTTATGGTTAAAATTACTAATTCTGTATTACTTGCCATCTTGTTAACCCCTGCTTATGCTTTTCTCCTTTCCTTCCCCCTTCCCCCTCTCACAATTTCTGTATTCCCTTCTGATTAGCTTATTCTTTCCCTTTTCACTTTTCCTCTTCCACTTTTCAATGAGGTGGGAGAAGTTTCACCATAAACCAAATATGTCTAATATTTTTTTCTTTAAGCCAATTCTGGTGAGAGTAAAATACATACAATGTTCATCCCCTCCATTCTTTCTCTCAAATATAATAGGGTTCCTTTCATGAGATGAAGTGCCCCCACTTTACCCTTTTTCTGGTACAATTTCCTTTCCACCTCTAGTTTCTAGAACAAATTACACATGTGTTCTTTATATAGCTTTATAATGGAAATTTCGTTCCCAAGATTTCTTTTTACCTTTTTAGGTTTCTCTTGAGTCCTATATTTAGAGATCAAATTTTTTGTTTCATTCTGGTTTTTTCATCAGAAGTAGATGAAATTCACCTATTTCATTGAATGTCCATCTTCTTCCCTGGGAAAAAAAAATGCTCATTTTGGTTGACTAAGTTATTTTTGGCTGCATACCCAGTTCCTTTGTCTTTGGAAATATCAGATTCCAGGCCCTTCAGTCCTTTAATGTGGATGCTGCTACATCCTGAATAATCCTTACTGTGGCTCCTCTATATTTGAATTGTTTTTTTCTAGCAGCTTGTAATATTTTTTCCTTCATCCGATAGTGCTGGAATTTAGCCACTATATTTCTTGGAGTTTTGATTTTAGGGTCCCTTTCAGTAGGTGATTGATGAATTCTTTCAATGTCTATTTTATCCTCTGTTTCTATAACATCTGGGCAGTTCTCTTTGATAATTTCTTGGAAAATAGTGTCCAGGCTCTTTTTTTCATCATATTTTTCAGAAAGTCCAATAATTCTCAGATTGTCTATTTTCCAGGTCTGTTGTTTTCCCAAGAAGGTATTTGACATTTTTCCTCTTGGTTCATTTTTTTGGTTTTGCTTGACTGATTCTTGATGTCTCCTCGAGTCATTCAATTCCATCTGTTCAATTCTGATTTTTAATGAATTATTTTCTTCACTCACTTTTTTATATCTTTTTCTAATTGTCCAATTGAGTTTTTAAGTGAGTTATTTTGTTCTATGGAAATTTTTTTCCATTTCGCCAATTTTTTTTTAGAGAGATATTTTCTTTTTCCAATTCACTAATTCTATTTTTCAAGGATTTGATTTCTTTATCCACTCTATCTTTAAATGAGTGGGATGACTTATCCAGACTCTCTTGCCAAGCTTCCCTTTTCTTTCCCCATTTTTCTTCTAGCTCTCTTGTGAGAGCCTTTTTAATTTCTTCTATGAGAGTCTTGTGTGTTGAGGATCAGATCATATTCCCCTCTGGGGATTCATCTGGAGACAGTCTATTTTTAGTCTCCTCAAGTTTTAAAGTCTGCTCTCTATCCATATAGAAGCTATCAATAGTTAAGAGTCCATTTTAATTTTTTTCTCATTTTGTCAAAGAAGAATCAAAGGAAACAAACTCACAAATAAAACAAATGCAGTCTCCTTTTTTTTGGTGGGAAGGGTTGGATGGTATTACCTAGTTTCCTCTACAGACTGCAGGGGGCAGCAGTGAGGCACTAGCAAAACAGCAATGGCTGTGCTGCATCTGTGCTCTGAGACTCTGAGAGTGTGCTGAGACACTCCAGGTAGGTGTGGCCAGGTCCCAAGAGACCCTAGCTTTTTGGGGTTATAGTCTTTACCCCCTGTGTTTATAGCTTCTCTGCTTGTCCACTGGCTTGCTGCCAGGGCAAAGTAGCCACACTGTGGTAAAGTTCTCCCCATAGAAACGGCTGAGATCACAACCCACCCCCCTAAGGGTCAACTCAGTGTGGGTTGCTTTCTGTACTCTCATTGTCTGCTCTGCTGCTGCTCCCTGCTTTCAATCTACGCCTAATCTAACTGTCCCCACCCCGTGAGCAAAAACAGACCTTTTCTGGTGAATTTTGAGGATATTTTCTGTTGGTAATTATTTGTTGTTTTTTTTTTTTTTTTTTCAGTCAAGCACTAATTCCGAGGCCTTGTTATAAAAGTATTCTGAGAGCAAAGACAGAGCTTAAATAGATGTATGTGTGCTTTCTGCCATCTTGTCTGGAAGTACCTTTTAATCTAATGTTTGCCTTATATAATAGAATGAATTTAAACTCAAAAAGAAAAAAAGGGTGGGTCAAAAATGTTAAGTGAAATCTCTTACATATATGAGAATTTAGTTGATTGTATTGAGTCATCTTAAAGCTGTTCCCACTGTTTAAAGAGATTCTGAGAACAATAGTCTATCTTTGTCCTTTTGAACATGGTTAATAACTGAACATGTTTTGCTATAGATTGGTTACTGAGTATCTTAAAGCAAAATGATTTGTGTAATGTTGAACTTAAAATCATCTACTTAGATATCAAGGTAAACTGTGAACTTTCTGGAATGAATTTCTTACTATTATCACTGTAAGATTATAATCAATACTTATTTAGGATGTAATCCTTGAATTTTAAATTCACCTGAGGCTTTCATTAATGACTTGCTATCTGAGATAAAATCTCTTGGAACTGTATTTTGGAGTTTTGAATTTTGGTATAATTGACTGATGAAATCATTAATTCTGTAATCCATCATCTAAGAGAAATATACCACAAGTTACTGAGAAAAATATGATCCTAAACTGTTACAGATGGAGATTAGTATCTGGGCAAGAGCTAGGAGAACAACCTTGGCCTCCACTTAAGATAAGATCCTTCTGACTCAGTTTCCCAGTGGTGTTCCTTTGAATAAGAATCTACCTCATTATTCCTGAGTCAAGTCAAACTGATCTAAGGATGCTTTATCTTGTCACATACATGATAGGCTGAAACCTGAAGGACCAGTTTTGATGCTATTATAAACATACTCCTGCTTTTTCTTCTGATGGCAAGTTTCTATAATGAGGAAAAGTGTTCAAGCCATAAGTATAATTCAAATATGTAAGATCTTGCAGTTTTGAAGCTGAAAATATGTAGTCATTTATCCTAAATAAGTAGGTAAATAAGCCTTGGCTTAGTCATTTATCTCTTGCTACATGCATATGTCTATATGAAATAACGTTTACCCTATAGAATGACTCAACTCCACACTCCTTACAGCTTAAAGTAGCCACAATTCCTGTGGAAGACTGACATCTCCAGCCTTTCATCCCAGAATACCATCTCCCCAAAAAATAGAAAGTGGGGGGAGATGATGGGTTCAAGCTAAGGATCTACTGAGAACTGTGTACGTAGCTAAGGAATATGGAACATATTATTGTTTTTATTGTCCCACTTGTGTGAGCCAAGTTTATTGTATTCCTGTTAGTCTAATTCCTTTCAGGTTACGTTTTTAGTTTAAAGGGAAATGTTAAATGAGAATGGTTACTTTTGAGGAAGATCAAAATATAGATGAGGAATATGAGATGATATTAAAAAGCTTTGAAGAAGGGGCAACAAAAAAAATGTAGAAAACAAATCCTTATTAAAAGGAAATGGGGGAATTGTAAGAAATACTGAAAAGTCAAATTTCCACAGAATGTTGTAAGCTTCAAGGTATTATAAAATACCACTTGTAAGTATCACTGACCAATGGGTTTTCAGAATGTAAGAAATTAAGGAAGGTTAAGTTTCCACAGAACAATTAAGTTTCAATGTTTTAGAAGTCTTAAGTGAACAAGGAATTGGGGAGCCAGGAAGGCACAGGTGGACTCAGCCAATCAGAAAGAGCCTTGTGGTTTTGAGAAACCCACAAGCTTAAGATAATAGCAGATCCAGCTCAAACTGGTTGAGGTCAGTGATCTCACTGGACCAAATTACCACTGTGCTTGCTTAGGTTAATTGAATATTAAACAACAGGCTTTACAGGAAGTGTTTTCTGCCATTTTTGAACGTGGGCTATATGATGAGGGGGGAAGAGGGACATGCTTATACATGCTTAGACATTTAGGAGGAAATAGAAGTATCATTAAGATTGTAACCTGGCATGGCATAGACCAATCCATTCTCTGAAGGTAGGGGACTGAGAGTGAGCCGAACTAACAACTATAAAGCTTCTCTTGCTTATGTGCTCAGTGTTCCCTCTTCCCAAAGAAGAGTATATCCCACTTTTGGCCAGAAATATTAAGGTGATTCCTTAAAAATTCTTCTTTAACAAACTTTTCTCAATATCTATTGATTTCCATATTCTAATATAGAATTCTAATAATTGCAAAGCATTTTGCAAACCGTATAGCACTTTTAAAATATTAGATATTAAGTTAATATGTTTCTAAAAGTCCTTTTTCTGAAAAGTATGTAAATGTATCTGATATCACTGGTATGTGCTAAGAATAAAAAAACTACATTTGTGAAGATCAAAATAAAAAAAGCTCACATTTATATATTAATTTCAGGTTTACAAAGCTTTTTTTTTTTTTTTTTGTACAGCAACTCTGAAGATCATACAGGCATCACTATTCTTATTTTGCAGATAAGAAACTGAGGCACACAAAATTGACTTATCTGAAGCCCTTAAGTTAATAAGTGAAATGTCTAAGCCAAGATTTGAACCAGTGCCTTATAGTAAATTTTATTGTTATCTTTTGACATTTGAATATCAAAATTAAATTAAATGCTTATTTCAAAGTTACCAAAAATTTTTAAAGTCACTCAAAGAATATTTCTCATATCAAGTTATTTTTAAAAAGTAAAAATTCAGCATCTAAAAAACCTAGGAATCAGGACAAGGATCATAATATAAAATACATATTATCATATATTGTATATGTATATAATTTATATATGTACTTTTATATAACATAAATTATGATTATAAAATTATAATATAAAACTGTCGATGTTAAAAAAAAAAAGAAACATATGAGTTCCAAGCCTAATTTCAGTCATCTACATTTCCAGTGAATGCTTCCCTTCACACATACATGTTTAAAAATGTATAAAACTTCAAATGGCGATTTTCCCCTTTAGTGACGTGTCTAAATTACAATACTCTTTCATCATAAAAGCAATCCCTTATAACAAAGAATAAAAAATGGAGGGAGAAGGAGGGAAGACATTTACAAAACAAGTAAAAAAAGTAGGACATGCTCTTATAGTGTAGAAAGATGTGGGGTAGAAGTAGGAGTTTTCTCACTTTTCTCCTTTGGAACCAAGGTTTATTTCCATCATACTTTACTGCTTTTCAGTAAATGATAACATAAATATGGAGAACAGCCCTAGCATAATGCATTCCAAAGAGAAATATTAATAGTTTGGAAACAGTTGACTTTTTTGTCTCCTGAGGAGTCCATAAGTGTCATCCAATTGCCAAAGGAGTTCATTCTATAAAAAGTTTAAGACGTTTTGCTTTAAAGCATTACATTACTATCACTATGTTTAATTCAAAATGAATTCCACCCAAAATAATATTGTAAATTGTGGTTAGATACACAGATTAAGCCACAACAATCTGTTTGGGATATTATACTGATGCACCATGTAACACAATGTAGCTAGATAATTCAGTGGACAGAACTCTGGGACTAGAATCATGTAAACCTAGGTTCAAATACAGCTTCACACTCTTAGTACAGGTCAATACCCTGGGCAAGTCACTTACACCAACTTTTTTTTTTTTTTTTTTTGGCTTAATCCATTGGAGAAGGAAATGAAAAACCACTCCAATAACTTTGCTAAGAAAACACTATGGATATTATAGTTAATCCATGGTGTCACAAAATTCAGACACGACTGAACAACAATAACACTATGTAGTATTGATGGCATAATAGAACCTAACCACCTTTTTAAAATTGCTTCATTTAGATGTATCAAAAATTTCTACTAGAGATGCTAAGAACTCATCTCCCCTTTCACAATCTGAGCACAAGAACCATCTTCATTCACATGTGAGGTGAATACTCCCTCTTCCTCCCAGCTCCTCAAAGATCTCCAGTGGAGAAGAAAGAGCAGAGCTCCTATAAGACTGAATTGAAGGTGGAGAGAGGGAAGTATGGGTGTGGAATCTCCTGTATTGCCTGCTAAATGAAAGAAGAGCTGAGAGTAAAGAAGCAGGAATCTGTGGCTCCTAGGAGGCAGCAATAGCTGGGGCTCAGGCAGAAGGAAGAAAGGAAGTGTTGGGGGAGAATAGCACCAGCTGTTACTGTGTATAGATCATCCATAAGCCAGAGACTGCAATAGCTAAAAGTTCAGTCAGCCCCCATTTTTAATCACCTAATTACTCCAAATTAAGGAATCCACTGAGAATAAAGGGGTAGAAAATTCTCTTTAAATCAATATAGATCAATATAACTGGAGATGACCCTGGAGATATTGGCCTTTTTAAGCTAAGGTCTTCAACAGGTCTCAGTTTGACTTAGGCTGTACCCATTCAATGATTAAAACTAGACAGCAATTGAGGCAAAAAAATTCATTAGCTTAGTCCCAAAAAATCTAAATAAATGATTCTGCAGGGGAAGATTTAGGAGTTTATGGTCAAAGCAGAAATGACTGCTATTTACATTCAAACTGAGTCAATCAGGACCCAAACAATGACCAAATGAGGCTTGGCTTAGATCCTATTCACCAATAGGCCAATTAAAGCTAACTAGTTTTAATACATGTGTGTATGTGTATACCTGGAGAGAGAGAGAGAGAGAGAGAGAGAGAGAGAGAGAGAGAGAGAGAGAGAGAGAGAGAGAAAATCTATATTTGCCCATTATCTATCATTTTATCAGTGCATGGTAAGTCTCAGTGGAAATTTCCTCTAACAACCTATCTTTAACTTACATTCTTAGAGATAATCTGTCCCAAGATCCTAAATCTAGAATCAACTCAGCTTTTTCAGACTCTCTCTAGAGTTAGGAAGGCTTGGGTGCAAATCTTATTTAGAACTTAAGCGGGGCTTCTAACTCATGCTCTCTATCTGACCTTGGACATTTAATCTCAGTGTTCACAGAAATTCTCTAAGAACACAGGACCAGCATGGACACAATGAGTTTTCTTACTAGGAGGTCCTTGTACTGATGGAATCATACATAAGGGATGGGGGGAGAAAGAGAGACAGAGACAAGGAGAAGGCTATTTCTCAAGTATGTCATGGGGATAAATAAATGTTAATGAAATTAATCTTCAATTTGTTTCTATAACTTTTTGAAAGGACAGTTTAAAGTTCTAAAAACTGGTTCTTTTGTTTATGATTTTATCAAATAAGACTTGTTTGTTCTTGAATAAAAAACTACATATTTTAACTTCTTTAACTCTTCAGTATTTAGACAACAGAAATTACTTAAACATTCTCTTCTTGGTTTCTAGAATGCTATCATTTTCAGAAGTTTGGAAAAATACCTCTATTGTTGATATATTCTAATGTTTTATTTCTCTCTTAAGTAATGCATTTGTTTATTCACGAGCCCTAATCTGTATTCCTCTAGTGGGCAAAACTCTCCCTAAAGTCAATAGAGTTGTCTATTTAGTTAGTATGAGTCAAAGCCCATGCTGGCCATTCAAATCTTAACATATTGAAGATATCTGTATACCTAGTGCTCCTATTTTATATTTAGTGCAATTCAATATTTAGGTTATGTTGTTCTTTCTAATCTAGCTCCCTAAATTTCAAATGATATTGAAGGAATTACCTTGAATCTAAAATTTCTGCCCATTCTTCACCTATAGTATTTTTCAGCTTTTCTATGAACACTTTATTTTAGCTAAATAAAATTAAATGAGTTGAGCCTAATAATAAGAGATGTCAATATTTTTAGTCTTTCCCATGTTGAAATAACTCAAAAGTTTCCTGATTCCAGGACTATATCATAATTACAATTGTGAACATAAATAATTACTTAAAATGGTGTCAGTCTCATATAACAAAATATAGAAGCTCTTTTTGTGGTAGCAAAGAATTAGAAACAGGGAGGGTTACCCATCAATTGGGCTCTGAACAAAATATGGTTTATAAGTGTGACAGAAAGGTACTACTATAGAAAATGTTGAAGAGGATGGTTTCAAGGAAATTTGAGAAAACTTGTATGAACAATGCAAAATGAACTGAACAGATTAGGAAAACAACAAGGCCAATAATATGTATAGACATAAAACTGAAAGATTTGGGAACTCTGATCACAAAAATCAGGGAACTCATGATGAAACATACTATTCACCTTCTAATAGAAGTGATAAATGCAGAGTGCAGATTGAGAGCTTTTTATTATTTTTTTAACTTGAACAATGCAAGAATATGGTTTGTTTGTAAATATTTGCAAGAAGTTTTTTTTTCTTTCTCAAGTGGGATTAAGGTGGCAGAGAGAGAAACTGGATTTTCATTGATTAAAAATTTTTAATATAAAAATATTTTAATGGTATGTAAACTTTTATCAATATCTTAATACCCAAATAATTCAGGAATTAAAGCACTTACTGTTGTCCTCCTGTTTATTCAACTACAGTAAGTAGGTGTTGATTTTGTGATCCCAGTAAAGACTGTGATCAATCTAAAGTAAAGAGGCTGTTTATGGAAAATTACTACATATAACTTGGTGGGAAGATTGAACTTACAACAAGAAAAAAATTTCCAGGACAAAATGGAATTTCTTGTTCCAAATCACAAATCATTTAAACTAGTTTGCCATTTCCTAAGCATCATACCATAGAAGGCACAGGTGAGACAGAGAAGATGACTATTAATTGGATTAGTATTCTTTGTACTGTGATTGAATCTGTTCTTCCTCCAGTAACTTATACTTTCATTAAGCATCTATTGTGTGCACAACACTCTACTGGCATGAGAAAGACAAAATATTAAGAAAATATAGTGTACCTAATCTCATGAAACTCCTGACTCCTCTGGACCTGAATCTTTCATATATAAAATAGAGAAGGATACATATATATCTGAAAGGATACTCAGAGAGCATCCAATCCAATTGTTTCATTTTATAGATGAAAACTTGTCAGAGAACTTGTCCAAGGACACACACAGGTATGTGTCAGAGATGAAATTTGAAGTATATCATCTGACTCCAGATCCAGTACTCTACCCACAATACTTAGGTGCCTTTCAATGGTCTCTAAGATCCCATTTAGATCTAAGTCTATCATGTAGTAAATAAACTAGGACTTGCCTCATTAATTTTGATAAATGAAGTATGGATCTGATTCCCAAACTGTTAAATGTTGACATCTGATTAAAGTTGGGAAGTCGTGTGGTACTAGGGAAAGGACAACATACTTCCTATGTGACCAAACCCACTTAACCTATTTTGACTTCAGTTTCCTCAATTATAAAACAGGAAAGGGTAGTTGGACAATAGAGGCTATGAGTGCCCTTCTGCTCTAGGCCTATGATCATCTGAATATCCTCCTAAAAGGGGCACCAGAATGTAGAGCAAAGCAAGAAGCCAACTTTTGATTATTAGAAGGTGATAATGGCGGTCTCATAGCAGGTTTTACACATTATTGGTCACAATACATATTGTATCCATAAAATCATCTATCATTGGACTACTGCAGTAAGTGAGGAAAGAAAAGTTAAGAATAAAATATCAATTAACTTGGGACCTCTAATGTTGATGTTACATTAGTCAAACATAAAGCTGAATTGTGGGAAATTACTTTTGACTCTTCTGTATTATTTTGTTAGTATGATTGTTTCAATCTTTTAAAAAATACTTTCTATTTTCAAAACAAATGCATGGATAATTTTTCAACATTGATCCTTGCATAGCCTTGTGTTTATGAGTTTTCCCTTCTTCCTCCCACCCCACCCCCGTTCCCCCTAAATGGTAAGCAATCCAATATATGTTATACATGTTAAAATATATGTTAAATTCAATATGTGTAAACATATTTATACAATTCTCTTGCTGCACAAGAAAAATCAGATCAAAAAGAAAAGAATATGAATAATTCACTTTTTTAAAGGGAAGTGTGTTACAGGAAAATATGAGATTCAACACATAAAGTATATTCATTAGAGACCTAAGACATACATGCATTAAAAAAAAAAAAAAAGTGTAGTCTAGAAGTTTTCATTAGGGTTTTAATTAGTTCATAAGAAATTTAATTTGCCTTAAATTTCATAGTGACTGGCCCTCTGCTTTTCCACAAAGCCCACCTGGTGGAATGTGAGCCTTTGTTTCCAAGGGTCCAAGTCTTGGAGGGCAAAACCCTCATAAAAATCTTTAGGGTCATGATGTTTTCTAACTTTACACATGCCTAGATTGTTACAGAACTTAGATTCATCACTGCACCTTAAATAGGCCGTGGCTACATCTCTTGTTAGAGATGCCTGCTGTTGTCTCACTCTCAAAGGCCTACATGGAGATCCTATGAAAAGATTTACAAGGGTTCATGTACTTTGCAAAACATACTCAACAGGGAACCAGTATCAAATTGCAACTGTTGTGCAAGACGAATCCTGAGACTAAAAACAGGCATCTCTAGATGATCTCCTGAATTAAACACTGTATGTGACTTAAGGTTAAAAGTGCTTTCTTCATATAGTGTGACATACCTCTAGAAACATAACACAATTACTTAAAACTTTTTTGTATTTACACCAGAATAACAAAATACATCCTATATGCACCTGCACCTTCTCCGTTACATTTGAACCTTTCCTCAAATACTATAGTTGCATAGCTATACTATGCAAATATCACATTTAAAAATAATTACATATATACACGCCTCAATGAAGGAAAAGTATAGATTCTACCCCAGACAAGCTCATCATAACCCCGAAAATCTCAATCTCTCTCTCCCTCCCCCTTTTCTTCTCCTTCTCTCT
Source organism: Sarcophilus harrisii (assembly GCF_902635505.1). NCBI lineage: Eukaryota > Metazoa > Chordata > Mammalia > Dasyuromorphia > Dasyuridae > Sarcophilus > Sarcophilus harrisii. The sequence continues at coordinate 288,422,429 of NC_045426.1, read as the reverse complement.
CCCTTCAGTGTGCTCCTCTCTGCCTTAACTACTGGGAGCTGTAAAACAGTACTCCAGAAAGATGACAGTTACGTATTAAAATTTTAAATCCAGAGGGAAAAAAGTTACAATTTTACATACATTCATAAAAGGCTGCCCAGCCTCTCAAAGTTATGAGCCACAACAGAATTGCACCATAAAAGTGCTACCCCGAAGAGAAAATTAGGAGGGGCACAGAAAGCCTGAAATAGGCAAGACCCCTTAACTTCCTTGTCCCTAAAAGAATGCTGTCATCCTCATACAACCTTCTCACCTGGACTGCTCAAGCTCAGAGACCAGAGAAGGATTACTTACCGAAGAGCCTGCCCAAAACGGGCACGAGTTCTTCACCTGCGGGGAACTACTCAGAGATAGCGCTCCAAAGCTGAGTGCCACCATGCAGCAGCCTAAGATGAGCTGCAGGAGCCCCAGGGACAGCAACGGGCGGGCGGGCAGCAGTCCGGAGCCCGAGACCCCGGCGGCGGCGGAGGCAGCCTGGCGGGAGGACAGCGGGGGCTGTAACGGCGAGAGCACCGAGGGGGCCGAAGCAACTGCACAGCGAGGCCGCGCCGGGGGCTGCAGCCCTGCCCGCGACAAGCGCGGCCGGAGCGGGGCTAGCGGCGGCTCTTGGGCTGCGGTGGCCATAGTGGCCGAATTGCTGGGACCCCCAGCCTGCGTCCCGGAGGAAAGTCCCGCCACCGGGCAGCAGGAGCCTGGGAGTACCACGGGAAGAGACATGAGAAGGAAGGGTGGGCGGCCTCGGTTGCAAGGAGACGTTGAAGGGCAGGGGCTGGATCCCAGTTGGATGAAAAGGGGAAGGAGGGGGAGGAGGAAGAGGAGGGGGAAGAGGAGGAAAGGAGGAAGAGGAGGAGGAGGAGGAGAGAGGGAAGACAGGGAGAAGGGGGAAGAGGAGGAGGAAGGAGAAGAAAAAGGAGGAAAGGGGAGGAGGGGAAAAAAGGGGAGAAAGGAAAGGGGGAGGAGGGAAAGGGGGAAGAAGGAGGGGGAGGAAGAGGAGAAGACAGAAGCGGTGAGCACCACTCAGAGTGGGGCAAGGGGCGGGGGCAAAGGTGATGTCAGAGAAACGAAGTAAGAGGGAGACGGTATCCTAGTTTCTACAACCGGTGCCGAGCTTTTCCCAAGTACTGGAGGACCCGGTCTTCCAACACTTGCAAGTACTTGAGCTGTTGCTGCTGCGACTGAGGCCGCTCGATCCACCCAAACCACCTGCAGCCATGGACAGTCTCCTCCCTCCCCCACATCGATGCCAAACTGTTTGCTGCTACTGCCGCTGCCCTCGCCGCCGCCCACAACCTAGTGGCCCGGCCGTGGCGAGGCTTCCGGTATTCCGGCGGTTAAACTATAATCTGGGGGGGCGGGGGGAAGGTCAGCAGGCGGCCAGTCGCTCACTACCGGCGAGCGGCGTGAGGCCAAAGGCTCCGAGTTTTAAGTTTTACAATAACTCCTCCTGAGGTAGTAGGGAGTGCCCCTGGGTCTGCTGGGCTTGTTGCCGGTCTTAACGAGAGAGGAGAGGAGGGATCCCGAGAGACCTCAAGAGGTGGGCGTTGGAGGGAGGAAGGGGAGTGAGGACTGAGGTTGTTTGGCCGCCGCCACGGCTGCAAGTGGCTAACAGGCACCGAGCCGGGTCCTGACTCTTCCTTCCCCTTGTCGCGTCTCTGCTTCTAATCCCGTGTCTCGTTGGAGGTGGGAGGTCCCCTGAGGGATGACCTCAGCCAGCTCTCTCTTCCCTGCCACCAACCTGAGTTTTAGAGTCCTTGCGCTTCTAGGAAATCTTTGGAGCCGAGGAAGTCGCCAGATTACTGGGGTCAGAGCTGTTAACAAAAGGGAGACCTGAGCGGACAGGGTCGCTCTCCAATCCCACTTGTTGATGCTCTGCCTGGATGACTATACCAAGCAGGGGCTCAAGATGTCACTTTGCATGGTTTCTTTTTTATGTTGTTAATTATAATTTTTTATTGACAGTACATATGCATGAGTAATTTTTTACAACATTATCCCTTGCACTCACTTCTGTTCTGATTTTTCCCTTCCCTCCCTCCACCCCCTCCCCTAGATGGCAGACAGTTTTATACATGTTAAATATGCTATAGTATATCCTAGATACAATGTATGTGTGCAGAACCAAACAGTTCTCTTGTTGCACAGGGAGAATTGGATTCAGAAGGTATAAATAACCTGGGAAGAAAAACAAAAATGCATACAGTTTACATTCATTTCCCAGTGTTCTTTCTTTGGGTGTAGCTGCTTCTGTCCATCATTGATCAATTGAAACTGAGTTAGGTCTCTTTGTCAAAGAAATCCACTTCCATCAGAATACATCCTCATACAGTATCGTTGCTGAAGTATATAATGATCTCCTGGTTCTGCTCATTTCACTTAGCATTAGTTGATATAAATCTCTCCAAGCCTCTCTGTATTCATCCTGCTGGTCATTTCTTACAGAACAATAATATTCCATAACATTCATATACCACAATTTACCCAACCATTCTCCAATTGATGGGCATCCATTCATTTTCCAGTTTCTAGCCACTACAAACAGGGTTGCCACAAACATTTTGGCACATGCACTCTGCTGGATCAAAGGGTATGCACAGTTTGATAACTTTTTGGGCATAACTCCAGATTGCTCTCCAGAATGGTTAGATTCGATCTCAACTCCACCAACAATGCATCAATTTCCCAGTTTTCCCACATCCCCTCCAACATTCGTTGTTATTTTTTCCTGTCATCTTAGCCAATTTGACAGGTGTGTTGTGGTATCTCAGAGTTGTCTTAATTTGCTTTTCTCTGATCAGTAGTGATTTGGAACACTTTCATATGAGTGGAAATAGTTTCAATTTCATCATCCGAAAATTGTCTGTTCATATTCTTTGACCATTTATCAACTGGAGAATGGTTTGATTTCTTATAAATTAGTCAATTCTCTATATATTTTGGAAATGAGGCCTTTATCAGAACCTTTAACTGTGAAGATGTTTTCCCAGTTTGTTGCTTCCCTTCAATCTTGTTTGCATTAGTTTTGTTTGTACAAAGGCTTTTTAATTTGTATAATCAAAATTTTCTATTTTGTGATCAATAATGATCTCTAGTTCTTCTTTGGTCACAAATTCCTTTCTCTTCCACAAGTCTGAGAGGTAAACTATCCTATGTTCCTCTAATTTATTTATAATCTCGTTCTTTATGCCTAAATCATGGACCCATTTTGAGCTTATCTTGGTGTACAGTGTTAAGTATGGGTCCATGCCTAATTTCTGCCATATTAATTTCCAATTTTCCCAGCAGTTTTTGTCAAATAATGAATTCTTATCCCCAAAGTTGGGATCTTTGGGTTTGTCAAATACTAGATTGCTATAGTTATTGACTATTTTGTCCTGTGAACCTAATCCTAATTCTCCTGATCAACTCTGCCCCAGCAACAATCATGGTTTTCATCGCCTTTTGATTACTACAACTCTACTTAAGCCTAGAAAAATCTAGCTCCTACAAATGGGGATTTGACCCCTTAGGCTCCACACAACTCCCATTCTCAAAAAAATTCTTCCTAATTGCTATTACATTCCTCATATTTGACCTAGAAATTGCCCTCCTTTTACCACTGCCCTGGGCCATCCAACTACCAACAACTATGCTTGCCCTATCACACTCTCATGGTCCATTATTAAATATCACTTGTGAAAACAGCTTGTTCCCTATAAAATATATAAATATAGAGGGCCAGAACTCTGAAAAGTTGTACTTAAATCTAGATTAGCAAAGTACTTATAGTTAAGCACATACTTAGTACTTGATATGGTCATGTAATGGTTGTGCATGTTCAGTGTGTTGTAGTGATCTAATCGTACTGAAGTATTTAAGGGTTGGGACAACTGGGAACCACTCTCTCAGCCACCATCCTCCAGACTCCATCTTTGACCATCCACATGGTAGCTCTTCTGCCTCCAACAGTCCTCCACTAAGACCAAGGACTGGGGCAGATTCCAAGTAATCATATAAGTCAGTAGATATTATTATTGTCTCAGTTGCCTTTTTTTTTTTTTTTTTTTGGTAGTAATAAAGTGCAAGATTTTTTTCCATGCATATGATACCTCTTTAAAAAAAAAGTTTTACCCAGAACTTAATGATTGGAAATCAGTAGTACTAATTATACTAGAAAAATATGAGAATAATGTCACAATTACTTGAAAGATGCAGAGATTCCACCATGCTTCTTTTCCATTAACTATCTCCCAAAAAACTGATTCAGTAAAATAAAATATCATCAACAAGGTATACATTAAAATAATTTAAACTTCCTTAAAAATATATTAGTTCAATAATTTTCTTTTAATTTTATTAATCTCTTCCTTGACTTTCAGAATTTCTAATTTGGTATTTAATTGGGGATTTTTAATTTGTCTTTTTCCTAGTTTTTTAAATTGTATGCCCATTTCACCGATCTCATCTTTCCCTATTTTATTCATGTAAGAATTTGGAGATATAAAATTTCCCCAAAGATCTGTTTTGGCTGAATCCCTCAAGTTTTGGTATGCTGATTCATTATAGTGTTTCTCTTTGATGAAATTATTGTTTCTATTATTTGTTTGACCCACTCTTCTTTTAGGATTATTTAGTTTCCAATTAGTTTTTAGTCTATCTTTTCACGGCCCTTTATTCTGTATAATTTTTGTCATTATCTGAAAAAGATGCATTTAATAATACTTTTGCATTTGATTTTTTTTTTGGGGGGGTGAGTATGTGTAGATGGCATATATTACTGAGAACAGGTACTTTTCTTTCTATCCCCATTCAATTTTCTCCCGAGTTCTATCACATCTAACTTTTCTAAAAATTCTGTTTGCTTCCTTTCCTTATTAATTTTGTGGTTAGCTTAATTAGTTCTATGAGGAAGAAGTTGAGACCCCCCATTATTAAAGTTTTGCTTGTCTATTTCTTCCTGTAACTCATTTAAGTTCTCCAAGAATTTGGATGCTATATCACTTATAAGGGAATACTTGTGGCTAAAATAAATTTAACAAACATTTATTAAGCACCTGTGATGTGTAGGCACTCTGGTAAGTGTTGGAATCTTTACAAAGTGTTAAGCCATTAGAGTTGATAGAGACAATAATTATCTAATTTAGCATGGTTCAATATGATTGATTTGATCTTAGAAGGAGATATTTTGGGCCAGAACTTGAAACAAGGTACTAAGTACAATTGATGAAAACAATGCTTGTGTTCACACCTTTAGAGAGCTCATAGAAGCAAGAAATATTTAAGTACTCATTGGAGTTCACATGTTTGGGAGATTTCAGGATTTAGAAAGAGATATCAGAATTCATACCTCCCTTGAAGTTCTTAGGGCCAGAATGCATGCTGGGAGATATCCCACAATCCCACTCTTGGAGAAGTAGCATAAATACAGCTCCAGTGAGCCACTTGAGAGAGTTTTTTGGGAACATTCCCAGGGGTTGGAGAGGAGCACTCTTCGAGGAAGCACACAAGCCCTATTTTCGAGGCAAGAGAGATTCATAGTATCTTCTAGCTTGATGCTGGCTAGAGTCGGAAGGACAAACCTTTGGATTTGGAGTCATTTGGGTGGATCTCTTAGAACCAAGTGGAGAGATAGGCCTCTGAGCTAACCGGGCTATATTGAAGGACACAATAAAAGATCTGAATTTTTATCACCTGGCTGTGTTTTGGAAAAAGAACACCACATTTTAAAGAACAAAAACACCAATAGTAAGGGCTAAAGATACAAAGAAAGACAGAAAATATGATCCCTGCTCTCAAGGAATTCATAGTCTAATAGGAGAAACAACCTACAAACAATTCTGTATAATCAATATAATATAGAGGATATAATAGGACAAATCTATGCCTACCCCCATTCTCACCCCTAACTGATTGGCCTCTGCTTTGATGATGAAGCTTCCTTTCCCACCTCCCACTCCTCCAGCCAATAAGGGATAGGCCTAGGACAAAGCTATCTTGAGTCCTGATTGACTTCAGGTATTCAAAAAAACTTAAAAGGTTCCAAAATCTATCCCTTATAGACTTTATGAGTGCCTAAAACCAAATGAATTCTCTAATACTGATGAGCAGGCTACCACCTAAGAAATTGAGATGCCATGTTATATTATCTTGCTGGGTTAGGGCAATGTAAACCTTTTGTGTTAAATGTTCAACAACCTCTGAGTATTTTAACTAAACTAAGATAATGCTACTATTACCAGCCCTACAATTTATCTAACACAGAATAAATTGGAGATAATTTCAACATTAGAGGGACATACTCTCCTTACCTTGTCATCTAAGGAGTAATTACTTGGTTTACTGTGTCACAAGTTTGGCCAGCAAAAAAATACTGAATCTAGTAATTCATTTATTGGTAGATAGAAGAGACATCTGATTATGATGATGATAAAAACCAGTATATGAATATTCCTTTTAGCCATCACTGGCTTTTCATTGTCACTAGTTCTTCACACAGTAATATGCAATGACATATACTTGAAACTCCTACCCTAACTGCTAGTTCCTGCACAGCCAGCTATTGATCATCAAGAGTGCATTTGGATAACTGTATTCACTGGACTCCTTTCATTTTCCTTTGGGCCTCAATTTGGAGGGAAGATGGACACTGCTTCATATAATAGTGTTTGAAAGGGAATGGAAGGACTTCTTAGTAACCCAGTATTGATATAATTACCAGTCTTACATTAGCAGGATTTCTGTGGCATCCACAGCTCCATCATGGAATAGAGTTCACCCCCTATAATTAAATGTTGATTAAGTTATCTCCCCCCCAAAAGATAATTGATATACGTCATTGTTTGCCCTAAGAGGATGAAGTTGTTTAATCAAATTAAATATATGTACATCAATGTTTTCTTATGAAAAATCTCTATCAATATGGTTCCCATGCATAGGAAATCAATTCAGTTTTCTTCTTAGATTGCAGAGAAATGTGATTTCTACAGTCACAAAGAATTATAGGCAGCATGGTATTGATCAAGAGTTCTTAACCTGGGGGGTATGTGAACTTTTTTTTGTTAATATATTTTGATAATCATTTTAGTCTTTTTCAGTCATGTCCAACTTTTCATGACCTCATCTAGGGTTTTCTTAGTAGAGACTGGAATGGTTTGCCACTTCTCCAGCTCATTTTACAGAAAAAAAAACTGAAAACAGGGTTAAGTGACTTTCCCTAGGTCACATAGCTAGTAAGTATCTGAAGACAAATTTGAACTGGGAGTTCTAACTGTAGGATCAAGACTCTTCCCATTATGCCACCTAGTTCCCACTTGAGAAACATATTTAAATGTAATTGTTTTCCTTTGTAATCCTTGGTTTTTTATTTTATACATTTAAAACATTATTTTTAGTAAATGTGTACAACCTTCACTATACTTTCAAAAGGCTCTCTCTCTTGCTGTATGTTTGTGTGTGTGTAGAACATAGATTATATATTATATACTACATAATACAGTATTTTGTTTCATTATTTTTCTCTGTGACTTTTAATGGAAACAGTGCTAGGTCTGGAGTTAGAAAGATCTGAGTTCAAATATCACCTTAAACACTTTACTAACTGTATGACCATAGACAAGTCACTTAACTACCCTCTGCCTCATTTTCTTCAACTGTAATATGAGTATAATAATAGAACCTGGCTCCCAGGATTATTGTAAAGATCAAATAAAATAATATCTGTAAAGCATTTAGCACAATGATGCTTAATAAATGTTTTTTGCCTTTCTTGCCTGCCTTATTTTTCTTCCCAAGTCAGCTGGTGGCTCAGTGATTAGAGCTCTGGTCCGGAGTCAAGATCTAAATTCAAAACCAGCTTCAAATATTCATGTGACCCTGTGCAACTCATTTAACTTCTTTCTTCCTCAATTCCCCCAACTACAAATGGGGATAATAACAGCATCTATTTTGCAGGATTGTTGTGGATCAATAAGGCACTATTTGTAAAAGAAAACTTCTTGAAATGCCTAATGCATTACTTTGCACATGATAGGCACTATATAAATATTTATTTCTCCCCCTCCTTCCTTTTCTTCCTATCTCCTTCTAATAATGGATGGTTATCTGGGAGAAGAAAAGGGATAGAGACTTTGGGAAATGCATGGGATGTATAAACATGTGGTGTTCTCTTTTTTATAATATATGATCGTTCTCTCTGGGAGCAGGTTTCTTGGGGAGGTTCTGTAGGGGCAGTCTTACTTTCAGTTCAGAGTAATAATCACCTCAAATGCAGCCAGGGATTTAGATACAGTCTTTTATTATCTCTTCCAAAATAGCCCAGTTAGTTTTCTTAAAGGCCTATCTCTCTGCTTGGTTCCAAGAGCTCTTGCAGTTTGTCCTTTGTTGCCTCCAGCTCAACTCTGACTCCTGGCAGTCTTCTTGAACTGACTCTGACTGACTGAAGCTCTTTTTATGGTTGTTGTAAAAGGTTGACTCCTCCTCCGAGAGTGGGATTATGGGAGGTGTGAATTCACGAAGTTACAAAGTTAACTTTGTGCATCTCCCGTACTTGTGAACTCCAATGTGTGACCTAGTCTAATGTGTAAACTCTTAAAAGTGCAAACCGAAGCACACAAGCATTGCTTCCATCAATTCCACTTAGTGCCTTGTTTCTAGTTCTGGCCCATAACATCTCCTTGTAGGATCAGATCAATCATACTGAACCATGCTATATTAGATAATCATTGTGTCTATCAATTCTAATGACCTAACACTTTGTAAGGATTTCTACATAAACAAAGGAAACAAATTCTATGATTCTAAATTCCATCAGTATGTTCAAGAATCCCAAAGGCCATCACAGTAATGGCTGGCTCCTTTTATCTCTTTCCTAAACTATCGTGATTTTGGGTTTCCTGAAACTAGGAAATAACTGATGATAAAACTTCCTCAAGAATAAATTGTCAAAGAAAGGTATGTTTTTAAAAGGAAGCTGAAACAAAACTGAAGCCCTCACAATCCTGATATCAGATTACTGCCTGTATATCAGGTATATCTTTCATGAGAACTATGTTATCTCTCTTTGGTGAACCTAAGCTGCTAAGAGCAGGAACTGTGCTGTCTTTTTGTACTCTGTGCCTTCCAGGCCAGGAGAATATATAAGCAGGGTGGTTAGTAGGATTACAAAATTCTACAGTTTTAATGAATACAGTCTTGAACGTGTATTTACCAAACACTGGAAAGCAACATACACAAATGTCATAATTCATTCATACACTCCCTGTATGCTCATTACTCCCTGTAAAGCTCAGGAGACAAAACTTGTATGATAAAGCCAATCTATGGAAAGCTTTGTCTGAGGACCAGGGAAATAAACTGACACTACTGACTTGGAGTCAAAGAAAGCCAGATATATTGGAGTAAAAATCCTTAAATTCAGGGTGTGTTCAACTGAGAATTACACTGGAGAAACTATTTAGGAATAACTCAGTGATGACACGAGCCAGAGAAATAGGCCTTAAAGGCAGCAAGGTGATATAGTGGTTAGAGAATTAAGCCTACAGTCAAGAAGTCCAGTACAGCCTTGGACTGTATCAACATACTGTGTATGACCTGAGTAAATCACTTAACCTCTGTCTTCCTCAGTTTCCTCAACTGGTGGTAATAACGGGACTTGTTCCACAAGGTTATTTGTGAAAAGCTACAGAGATATTTGCAAAGCATTTGACACAGTGCTAGGAACATAATAGATGCCAAATAAATAGGACAGCTAGGTGGTACAATGGATTAAGCAACAGACCTGGACTCAGCAAGACCAGAGTTCAAATTTGACTGATCAAACACTAGCTGTATGACCCTGGACAGGTCACTTAACTGTTTGCTTCAGTTTCCCCATATGTAAAATAAGCTCAAGAAGGAAATCTTGTTGAAGGAAATCTTTAAGTATCTTTGCCAAGATACCCCAGATGGGATCACAAAGAGTTGGACAAAACTGAAATAACTGAATGATAAATGCTGGTTTCTTTCCTTTCTCAAAAGGATTTAAATAATGAGAGGGGCAAATACAGAATAATTATTCACATAACATGACAGAAAAATAAAATGGCAAAGGCTAGAGGTCATGTGGAAAAACAAGGGTGCAGAAAACTTCATGAGATCTAACTAAGGGAAATTATTCAAGAGTATTCATACATGAAACTAAGGAGGAAAACAAACACAAAAAGTACTGAACTTGCCTATATTTCTATAATAAGCTTATTTTTTCAATCATCAGTAACAGTGAGGTTACATTAGAACACTAATTCCTCTGTATCCAGTTGTAATGCTGGAGAAACTGAGGCAAGAAAGATTAGTTTTTAATATTTTATTAGTGGAGAATTTGGGCTAGTGGTCAAACAGGAATCATGTCCAAAAGATATCTGACCCCTAGCTGGCTGAATGGGATTCTTGTCTCAAAGTATTCAGTACCAAGCAATTAATTACAGAGACTTTTATAGGGCTCCAGGTATCAGAGAAATCAAGGTAAGGGGGAGAACACTGGCTAAACTATAACTTAGTCCTGACAAGTTGGGGGTCAAGAAGGTCAGGAGCAGGAGACAGTGAGTTTAGAGCAAGAGATAGTGAGCAATACCTAAGCATTTGAAATAAGCCATCTGGAGCTTTATGGAGCTCTATGGCCAGAGCTTAATGAGGTAAGGAAGTTGGGGTGGCCATAATTTTATTCAGGGAATAGCATAATTCAGAGAAACTGAGGCACAACAAAAATGGCAGGGAAACTGAGGCATTACACAGTGTGCTAGATGAGAAAGTGAAATTAACACTGAAGAAAATTTTAGAAAGAGCAATTGTGTAATCTCTCTAAAAAGGTAATGTTCTCTGTTGAGGTTTTCCTGGGGTCTCTGAGAGCAGCCTTCGTTTCAGTAAAGTAATCACCACACGATTGCAGTCAGGTATTAAAGTTCAAATCCTTTTTTGTCTCCTTCAAAGTCTTGTCTCCACTTGGGGCTCGACTAGTTTTCTGGAGGCCTTCTGGAGTCTTGATTTCAAAGGAGAAGTGAAGGAGGAGAGCCTGCCACCAAGGTGGTGTGAGATAGGATGAATCTAAGTCCAAGGGTTTATGCTCCATCCTTCAGCCTCCAGCCTTCTGTGTTTGTCCCTCCAAATGTCTCTGGCTGAGGCTTCTAGCTTATAAGCTCCATACTGAGTACAAACCAATCATTATATCACTAGGAAACCATTATTTGTTGTAGGATTAAATCAATGGTAAAATAGATTAAACCATCGTCTCCTCAATTCCACTTAGAATCTTGTTTCAAGTTGTGGCCCATAACATCTCCTTGTAGGATTAAATCAATCATACTGAACCATGCTAAATTAGATAACTATTGTCTCTATCAATTCCACTGACTTAGTACCTTGTAAGAATCCTTTGTTTCAAGTTCAGAGTTCTGGCCCACAACACAGTTAACCTTGATTAAATGATATGAGATTAATATATATGTATATATAATATTATAATATATAATATTATACAATTACATATTATAGAACAATATTAATTATTAATTTAATAATTATTATTCATTATTAAATATTAATTAAGTGTTTGTTAATTATTAATAATAATTTTGTGTTAACATAATATTATGTTATATAATAATTATATAATATATATTATATATCATTAATTGATTAATATATATATGTATGTGTGTGTGTTGTGTTTTCCTTATATCTCTTGTAGATCTTTCACTTCAAATTTTCCATTGAGTTCTGGGTTGTTTTTTTTTATTACAAATGCATAGAAGTCTTTCAGTTCCTTAACTATTCTTTTTTCCCCCCAGTTGGGATTATACTTAACTTTGGTGGTTAAGTTATTCTTAGATAATAATGTCCATTTTTTTGTTCTTTGAAATACAACATTTCAAGATCTGTGGTCTTTTTAATAGAAGATACTAGGTCTAGTGAAATCCTGACTTTTTCCATCATATTCAAGTTGTCTTTTTTTTTGTTGTTGTTGCTTGCTATATTTTTTCCTTAACCTGGGAGTTTTGAAACTTGGTTATGCCATTTCTGTAAGTTTTCTTCCTGGGATCTCTTTCAAGCAGTGAATGGTAGATTTTGTTTTATTTCCATTTTATCCTCTTGTTGTAGAACTTCAGGACAATTTTCCTTAATAATTTCTTATAATATTGTATCCATATTCTTTTTTATTATAACTTTCAGGTAGTCTAATAATTCTCATTTTGTCTCTTCTCAATCTGTTATCTATATCAGTTATTTTTTCTAATGAGATTTCAAATTCTTTTTTTTCCTTCTAGTTTTATTATTTCTTGATGTATTATAATGCTGTTCAATTCTTCTTTCCGAAATCCTAGTTTTCAAGGAGTTATTTTCTTTCTTAAAATTTTGGACTCTTTTCCCACTTGGTTAATTTTCTTTTCATAAATTTCTTGTTTTTTTTTTTTTTTCGTTTTTTTCCCCCTCAATCTCCCTTATTTGATTTTTCAATTCCTTTTTAAGTTCTTCCAAGAAGTCTTTTTGGAATTGTGATCATTTGATGCTACTCTTTGAGGTAGGAGTGGCTTTTTTTCCCACCTCACTATCTTCCTCTGAATATGAACTCAGATCTTCTTTTATGCCAAAGTAGGTATCTGTGGTTGGGTTCTTTTATCTTTGCTTATTCATTTTAATTTTATTTTATTTTTAGAAGCTTATTATTATAATTAGACTTTAATCCTGTGTTGTGGGTAACATTGCCCTAGGCCTGAGGTCCTACTTACTGTTATTTTCTGAATTCTGAATCCCAAAGGACCCATATTCTACTCGTGAAGCCTTGTTATAAATCATTGTCAGGGCTACAGCTCACTGCATAGTTATTGCTCAGTGTATTAAGATTTGGTCTCACTAAAACTGTTCTTCTTCTAGAAGAGGCCCCAGAACACATCTAGTTTACTTCCTCCAATGGAATAAAGATAACTTTTTACTTATGATACTGTTAGCTCTTTGGCCTTTTGTTTATTTGTTTTATTTCTTACTGATAAACCATGATTGTGAGAACCTTTGTGAACTCTGGCATTTTCTGGGTTAGGAGAGCTATTGCATAATCTGTGACTTTTGGGTCATTTGTTTTCAGATTTAACATAAATTTGTAATGGACTCATCAGCACAGTTTTGTAATTATCATGTATTTGTTCACCAGCATATGAATAGGAGTAAAAGCAGTGGACAGTGGGTAATTCATGCTGTCACTTGGTAGAACAGTATAAGCATTAGGATAAGGAAAAGATGGGCTACAGAATAGAGGATAGTATAGAATTGAATTGTTTCACTGTATGGTCAAGATGGGGAAGGGAAGAGAGTTTAGCTAGTGTGGAAGTAACAACTTAGAAAGGAATGGGGTAGGGAATCAAGAGATTAAGGAGTTCCCATAATGATGAGATTGCAGCTCCATGGCAATAGATTGTGATCAATTGAGGCAACTTTAGAATTCATGAAGTGGTGTATTTATGGGTGATGGTAAGATGAAGTTTATGACCATTTTTGTGTATCTTTGGGCTGAAATAGAGGAATATGTCTTGTTAAATTAATAAATTGAAAATTTGTGTGGAAATATGTTTAGAAATACTGTAGATGTATAACCTATATCAGATTGCTTGCTGTTTTGGGAGAAGGAAAGTGGAGATAGGGGAGGAAAGGAGAAAAATTTAGAACAAAAAAACTTACAGAAATGAATGTTGAAAACTATCTTTACATGTATTTGGGAAGATAAAATGCTATTAAGAAAAAAAAGAAAAATGTAAGATTAGGGTGTTAGAGGGCATAACAACATATATAATAATGTCTCATAGTGTGAGAGCAGGAGTTGGAAAAAAGAAAAGGATTATAAATTAGGCCCTCAAATTATTAAAGAAAGGAGATTATTCCAATAATTAATAGAAAACTACTGAGATCTTGATTGGATGGGAAATATGGATTGAGTGAACGTACAGAGAAAGAAAGGTTTCTGAGAGATGGGAGTACAGGAAGAGTCTGACAGTGTCAGCAGAGAGCAAAGACTAATTCAAGTTATCTACCATGACCAGTGTGATTTCAGAGGTATGGGTGAAAGGGAAACCAATGTGGGAAAGGGTGGTCTAACAAGCTGTGTCATCAGAAAAAAAATAGATTTCAGTGAATTCAAGAAGATAGGAGTAACAAGAAAGCAAAAATTTAAGATAAGAGCTAATTTATTGTCCATATTCTAAAGAACACAGTAAAAGAGTAGGTAGCTTTAAAGTGGGATATTAGGAGGACTTAGTTGAAGGGGATGGAAATAAGGGAATAAGTAAGAGAACAGGGTTTAAACTATGACAGCTAGATATTTAGAATCGCTAGGATGAAAAGAGGGTATGATAGGATGGGAATTTATTAATCATTGTCAAATGTAAATTCAAGAGTGACTTTTACAGAGATAAGTGAACCTAAAGAACTGGTGAAACAACTGAGAGAGAGGGTATAGAGAGAAAAGAAGAGAATCCAAGAAAGAAACATATTAGATATGGAGGTATGAGATGGAAAAAACTCAAAACAGGTCATTATTTAAGTGAATTTCTTTTAAATGGTCTTTTCCCCCTATCAATTATTCTCTGAATGTAATTCTTATGAAAAGAGGAAGGAAGAAAAATAATTAACTCTGAAAAATGTATCTCAAGGTAAATATACTATTTCAGACCTTGTAAGAAGTATCTTCTTTAAGCCCTCCTTTTCTATTTAATTATAGCATGGAAGTGATCCTGGGTTCTCAAAGCATATGCCAGTGGAACTTAACTCTGCTTGATCCTGCCACACTTGAAAAACTTCAATCATAGCCTAGCAACAGACTGTATATGTGTCACATGAGGACCAGGATAACTAAATTCGATAATTTGATCACTAGAAAGCTGTCAATGGGAGTCAATTTTTTTGGGGGGGAGGTAGTAAAATAGCAGCTCATGTAATCATCTTCTAGGGCATGGAGAGGTTAAAATATCTATCACATGGATAATATTTCAGATCCTTAAATTCAAAAGTGTTGTATATATTGTAGTTCTTCTCAAAAAGGTTTATTTTATTATGAAGGGTTACAAAGGAGCACCTAGGTGCTACAGTGGACCCAGTATTGGTCTGGAGTTAGGAAGACTCATTTTTGTGATACTAGCCATGTGATACTAGATAAATCACTTAATCCTGTTTGCTTCATTTACTCATCTGTAAAATAAGTGGAGAAGAAAATGACAAACCACTCTAGTATCTTTGCCAAGAAATCCCAAATGGGGTCATGAAAAGTTGGACACAACTGAAAAATTACTGAACAGTGAAATGGTTAAAGATGGCTGAGTGAATGCTTATGAACTATGGCTTTGAATGGGTACATGTGTATATTCACTTTCATAGAATACCTTAACAGGGCAGCTTTTTGTGGGACCCAAA
The DNA here is from genome assembly GCF_902635505.1 of Sarcophilus harrisii. NCBI lineage: Eukaryota > Metazoa > Chordata > Mammalia > Dasyuromorphia > Dasyuridae > Sarcophilus > Sarcophilus harrisii. The sequence continues at coordinate 288,406,988 of NC_045426.1, read as the reverse complement.
TGTAAGATGGGAAATGTGTGTGTGTGAGGGTGGTGGTGTGTGTAGTACTTTGTGAGAATAGACTGAAAATACAGGCAAAAATAGACCTACACTTAGTTATTCAAATATCTATAAAATTACATTTCCCTGAGTTAGGAGTTCTCTATTATTTGTGCATGTTTGGGTGAGTATATAAGTTCTTTGGAAAGAGAGATCACCATCCTTGGCTCTAATATATGGAAAACTTGTCAATAGAATATTAAACCAGGAATCACTTATTCAGCTGAGTCAGAGCTGTGCTAGTAGGATGGTACATATATACCCTAAGAACTGGGACATGGCTTCCAACTCTAAATGTTACAAAATAAAATGAGTACAATATCATATGGCAGGCACGAGCCCTATTCCTAGTTTTGCTATTTGTCCTTTGGTTTTGAGATGGATAAATGACATCAAAGAGTGAGGCAGAGTTGCACAAAGACACAAAATTGCACAGTCTTACTCTCTCCTCATGTCCTTGGAATTAAGTAACAAGACAAGTGTCAAGATTGCAAGTGACCCAGGATATCTCCTAGATCTGCTATACAATGATTAAATGAATATCAGAAAATATTTAAACATCTGATGTGGGAAAATTAGGATAATGCATTGTTGATGGAGTTGTGAACTGATCCAACCAACCAAATTGCTGGAGAGCAATTTGGATCTATGACCAAAGGACAACCAAACTGTGTGAACTTTGATCCAATAGTGTCTCAAAGAGATCATAAAAAATGACCTTCTTGTGCAAAAATATTTATAGCAACTCTTTCTGAGGTGGCAAAATATTGGAAATTGAGGAGATATCTCTCAATTAGGAAATAGTTGAATAAGCTGTGGTATATAAATGAAATGGAATACTATTCATTGTGCAATAAGAAATGATAAACGGGCAGATTTCAGAAAGACCTGGAAAGACTTGTATAAATTGATATAAATGAACAGAACTAGGAAAACGCTGTACACAGTTTGTTATGTGATGATCAACTATTACTCAGCTCCTCTGAGTAATGCATTTATGCAAGATAAGCACAAAGGATTCACAAAGGAAAATACTATCCACATGAAGATAAAGCACTGATGGAGTCTGAATGCATATCAAAGCATATTCTTTCACTTATGTTATTCTTTTTCATGGTTTTCCCTTTTTGATGTGTTTCTTCTTTTACAATTGTGACTAGTAAGGAAATATGTTTTACAAGATAACATATATGTTAATTATATCAAATTGCCTACTTCTCTGACTCTTTCCAGTAGCATATAAGGTTCTTATTCATTTGTCTTTGTCTCCCAATCATTAGTAGAGTGCTTGGCACTTGCTTCATAAATCTTCTTGTCTTCCCTGCTCCTTACTAGAATTTCAGTGTAAAATTTGAAGCTTGGGGAACAATTTGAGATCCAGGAGCTATGAATTAAGACATTATTGCTTCAGAAAAAGAGAGGCTGTTAGGCAATAAACATGAGGATTCATAATACCTCAAATGTCCTAAACATATATTCTTTAATATAGAGGAAGAGTTTCACAGTCAAAAGCACAGGGCTCTTGGAGGTGAATATGGAGTTAAAAAAAAAAAATCTGGCTGAAGAAACAGTGGGTTAAATAAGAAAGAATAGGAATCTTTGGAGAATAAAGTGTTCTTCATCATCTCCCTTCAATGAATAAACCCCTATTTTCCCTCTCTCTGTAGATCCTATTTCACTCTCTAAAATACTTGCTTAGAATTCATATCCAGCTTCAGATCACTAGCTATGTGATCCTAGGCAAGTAGCTTAACCTCTGTCTCTGGTTCCTCATCTATAAAATGAGGAAATGTACTTCTATCTTCCATGGTTATAAACACTAGTTACGTTTATCTTTGAGATTATATTTGCGCCCAAGATATTTCTTTTCAGATTGTACATATTGTAGTTAACAAAAAAAAAAAACTTGTTTAGACTTTAGCAACTCTTTTGCGGGTATACTCTTTAGACAAGTTAAGTGACAACCCACAATCCCTCAGTGTGCACCAGAGACAAAATCTGAACCCAGCCTTTTCAGGACTATACCTCTAAAAAATATTACACAGCCTCTATTGAGCCAATCAGTTAACATTTATTAATCCTTACCATGTGTCAGGCACAGGCAAAGTGCTGGGAATACAAAGAAGCTTAAAAAAAGAAGTCTTGGGACTCCAGCCATGAGACCCCTTCAGCTTGTAGCCAAAGCTCCTATTATAAAAGAGCCAAACTAAAACCCTCTCTTTGCAGAGGTTCCAAACGTGCCATGCTATGCCATGCTAGGCTATGCTATGCTATGCCAAGGAGCCTCTGCCCATTGGATAATATTCTTTTCCAGTGCCACCCTCTCTTTATCCTCCTATTTTCCTAACCAGACTTTATGCTTCTCTGTCAGAATTTCTAACCTTCCCAATTCCTATAATAAATCTCTTTTATCAGTCTAGGTTTTCAGGTCTGTAAATTCCTTTACAGAGAATCTCTGTGCCGCCAGAAGGGAGTTCCCCAAAACTCCCTACCCTTGCACCGAATCCCAAAGGGTTGCAGGGGAGCCAAACCTCTCCATTTGGTTCCCTGAACCCCAAACTTGCCACTAGACCTTATCATAGACCACCAGAAATTCTAATATCATTTTGGTTCCCTAAATCTAGACCTTTATCATTTGGTTCCCTACTAAAGGAAACCCCAAAACCTAAACCTCATCAATCTGAGCAATAAAAGATAAAAGCAGCAAAGTTGGGAAATATTGAATGACACATATGAATGTTTAGAGTTGTATTTTTAATTATACAGCAGAATGGTATTTTGATTCTGGAAAGATTTTTATAGTTGGATCATGATGAATATAAATAATGGATTCTCTAATGTAGGTACATTATTTGAATTTACATTATATATCTCCATTGATTTGGAACTGTTTGGGACAAAAAGACCTACCCAAATTGACTACTACCAAGATCACTCATAGAAAGCAGAATTATTTATTAGAATTTCGAGAAGCGGACCCCATCCTGTCTGCAAGCCAAATTTCACAGCAGGATAGGGAAAGTAGAATTGGAGATTGAAGATTGAAGGAAGTAGAGTCCTGATGGCTGGTACTACAACCCTGAAAGATATATACATGTGTAAACTCGAGGTAAGCAATCAGGAGTCTGGGAGACTATTGGCTGGGTCAAGGGAGACCCCAAGGGATTAGCCCTCCTAAATTTGTTTTTGTGTTGGGATTGCATTAGACCCCAAGGAAAGGACTTCTGAAAAGACTCTCGGGTGGCTGCAGGACTTGAGGGAGGACCTCCACCAAAGACCAGGGTGGTATAGAAGCAATCCGTGAATTTCTATCAGCATTTTGCTAGGGAATTCAAGAAAAATAGAGCTCTGCATGTGTCTGTGTATGTATGTTTGTCTGCTTTGCATTTTTTGTTCTGTGTTAAAAGTTAGCAAGCTTGTAAGAGATAAGCCTCTGTGTTGCAGGCTTAGAAAATTATCAGGCTGAATTGTGGGAATTGGAATTCCCAAAAGAGTAGTAACTCTTTCCTGGCTTACTAAAGAAAAGAAGTTTGAATGGAATATCTAGGTAGATTAGATCTAGGTAGAAAGTTCACAAACTAAAGTACTGGTTAATTTAAAAATAATTTTAAATTGGTATGTGTGTTAAGATTGGAAACTTAAGATTGGAAATAAGAAGTCGCAGATTTTGGAAGGGAGGAATAAAAATAAGAGTAAGAGAGATAAATAACTGAACACGAGGAGGCTCTCTGACCTGTTGGATCTGTGGGAAAACTAGGTCTAAAAAGAAAAAAAATTTCAGGAGAAGAAAGAAAAATCATTATTAGCAAGTTTGCTTTCATGGAATTAGAGAACAGAAAGTTTAAGAAGACTAAACTGGGTAATTTTTTGCAACATTTGATTGAGTTTTGGGAACTGACTATATTTTAAGGAGGTACTATAATTTTGAAAATGAAATAAAATTGAAATTGAAATAATTTTGAAATAATTTTACTGTTGCCTTGCACATGTTAGATTTAGTAAGAGGATAAAATCTTACAAATTGTTTGAATATTATGGACTTTACAACTGAAGAGAAAAACTTTTTTTATTATTATTTGGTGGACTTCAAATTGACATATAGGTTATTAAACAAAATGCCAGTAGTTTCTCTTGGTTTGTATCTCCCTACTTAAATGGTATGTTGTTTTCTAGAAGTATTGGATAATTTGTAAATCATAAGTTTTATGAAATTTGGTTCAAAATTAATTGTGAATCTTGAAGTTTAAAGTTTAAAAAAAAAAGGTGATTTAAAGACAAGGGAAAAGAGAGATTGATTTACAAAAGCAATTAATAGTTTAAATGGAGCATCTAGTCAGAAGGGTTATTGGTTTGGGAGTGTTTAAAGTATGTTGGAGAAGGTTTGAGCAAGTAGGCATTGGGAGGAGAGAGACAGAGAGATGGGACAGGAGAATGAAGGTGATTTAAGAAGGATTGATTAGTGGGAGCAAATGATTTCAAGAAGAAATCAGTGGGAAAAAAAAAACTGGTTGGAAAGGGTAGTCAGAGAGAGAAAGCTGTGAAATGGGATGTGTTTTTGCAGGGGGAGAACAGAAGTGGAAAACTGCAGCCGCTTTTGGCTAAAGAAAGTAAACTGATTTAAAGGGACAGGCTGCTCTTACAAGATGTTAATTGATTGAAAATTTGTTTCTTTAGATACATAATGGTTTTCATATTTAAAGAATATGATCAGAAATGTGATATATAGTTTGAAAGGATTATTTCCAAAAAAGTTTAATTGATGTTTTTAAGAATTTTTCAGATTCTTTTATGTGAACATAGCAAGTTTTAATTAACTCTATTGATGCCAATTATTTAAAAGGACTCCAAGGATAATAGTTTTTGCCTTCGTCCTTTTGAAAATGTTTTTGTTATGGACAATATGTAGTTTGGGATTTTTCTGTGTATTGGGTATTTTAAAAGCAAAATGATTAGTATAATATTCAATTTATGGAGCATCTACTTGGGTATATAAGAATTGTGTGAACATTCTGGGATAAATTTTTTACTGTTAAAAGTCTTATAATATGTAGATGATCCTCTTGTGGCAGGGAGGAAAATGAATGACCTTGTCCAAGTCACTATCAGTTTGTTAAATTATTTAGGATCACAGGGACTGAGAATTTCTTAAGACAAATTGCAATTTGTGAAATGTGAGATAAAATATTTAGGTCATTGTATAAGTGAAGGGAAAAAGAAATTAGATCCTGTAAATTACTTGAGGGAAAGAATGGAAACAGTAAAGGTAAGGGATTGGTCATTAAAATTTTGACTAATCTTATGTTACCTAAGAATGTTGCAATGATTCATGTGCAGGGGCACCAAAGAGGAGATTCATTTGACACAAGGAGAAACTGCTTTGCAGATGAGGAGGTGAAATGGGCTGGAGAAGAGGAATCTGTAAGTATGGAGGAGATGATACTCCGATGCCTCCACCTTTCCTTACCCCACAAGAGAAGCAGGAAATCCAAAGCCTGGGTGCTCAGGAAGATAAAGAGGAGCACTGGTTCCTTCTTGACGGCAGAGAGGTACTGACCACAGCAGATATGAGACATGTACTCCAACATTTACATCAGGGCAGTCATTGGAGTGTCTGAGACCTGTGTGATGCAGTGCTGACTAAGTTTGTGGCACTGACTTGTACACAATATCAGGCAACTTGTCAGCAGGTGTCCTGTTTGTCAGGATGTCAGGATGAATAGGATGGCCCAATGACAAGTCCAAAAAGGAGGAAGGCCCTTTGGTATCAGGTCTTTCCAAAGCATACAGGTGGACTTTACCAAACTGCCATTAGTGGAGCGCTTCAAATACCTGTTGGTCGTAGTGGATCATCTGAGCTCATGGGTGGAGGCCTTTCCCCTTACCCAGGCAACTGCCTCAGCAGTTGTAAAAGTCCTCCTTGAGCATATCATTCCAAGGTATGAGTTGGTGGAGCAGGTAGATTTGGAACTAGGCACCCATTTTATGGCTAAAATCCCCTGATCTGTGGCCCAAGCTCTAGAAATATCATGGAACTTACATATCCCATGGTATCTGCCCTCATCAGGTAAAGTAGAAAGGATGAATAAGGAAATTAAACAGCAACTGACTAAATTGGCTGAGACACAATTGCCCTGGACCAAGTGCCTTCCCCTTACCTTATTAAGAATAGAATAAAACTCCAAAGGGATGTGGGATTATCACCTTATGAATTATTGTATGGTCACCCTTATCCAAAAGAGGATTCAAAATTCTTCCTTGGATCCAATATTTGAAACCAAGGATTTGTTTTTAAAGAAATATGTCATGTCTTTACTGTAACATCTGAAAACTTTACAACTAAAAGGGCTTATTGCTCAGACTCCTTCCTTAGGATTCACAGTGCATAAGTTCTAGCTTGGAGACTGGGTCCTGGTTTGGATGTGGAAGGAGGACAAGCTGACCCTGAACTGGAAAGGACCATTTCAGATCCTCTTGCCATCAGACACAGCAGTGCTACACAGGAAAGAGGGTGGACTCAGCATACCAGAATTAAAGGACCGGTGGACACTCCAAGGGTGTGGACTTCCAAACTGAATCCAGAGAACAAGCTGAGGCAAACATTGAAAAGGAACTAATGAACTGTGCATGTAAAATCTTGATAGTGGTATTGATCTGGGGGACCTTATTGGGAGAATTGCCTGAATCAAACAGGTACAGGGCCATGCATGGATGGGAAAGGAAGTAAGCGCAAATGGATTTTTACTTGTTGACCAGAGAGGGTGGATAATCTATAGATTGTGGTGAGCATGGAAACAGATGGAGCAAGTTAAGTATTGTTTGTAATGATGGGTCAGTGCTTAATTGTGTCCACCAGCATTTATGAGAGGGTAACGAAGACAAACTGGTGATGATCCAGATGAGGAGATTAACAAGCAATGTGTAGAGATGTTAATTGAATTTGACCACAATGTAAGTTCTTAATGAGGAAATATATATATACAAATATATTTATGAATAACAGGGGGGACTGTGTGGGAAAAGGTGAAGAACTTACAGATTAAGCACATGTTGATCAGAGACTGTTAGCTAAAGTAGATCAAGCCTATAGACCTCAGTTTCAGCTTCTCCAGGTCATTTTAGATAAGGCCTGGACTACATTCCATTGTCCAACAAAGGGATTACGTGGCCGAAGAAGCTATAAATTACCTTATCTGCTTCATTCCATGACCAACTAGGGGAACAGTAGACTTAATGTGACCAATCACAACATATAGAGGATGGGATTTTGGAGGTTCTTTGTCTGAAATGTATAAAAGCTGTAAGCATTTTCAAAGCTCTGGCCCTATCCTGCTGTGAAATTTGGCTCACAGACCAGGATGGTGTCTGGTTCTCAAGATTCTAATAAATAATTCTTCTTTCTATGAGTGATCTCAGTAGTAGTCAATTTGGATAGGTCTTTTTGTCCCAAATAGAACTCATTGCCATTTGTTGTTTTTCAGTCTTATTTGAGTCTTTGTGATCTTATTTGGGAATTTCTTGGCAAAGATACTACAGTGTTCCTCATTCTATATATGAGGAAACTGAGGCAAACAGGATTATTGACTTGCCCAGTGTCACAAAACTAGTATGTACCTGAGGCCACATTTGAATTCAGGAAGAAAATAGCTGCCCCACTGCCATATTTTATATAATTATAACTTCCAACAGTATAAACTCAAATACATGTGAGCACTTTCAGGAGGTTCATTACTTGTAATAATTGGGATTTTTATTAGTCATCATCAAAATAAAGTTTTTAAAGATAATTGGATTTTTACTAAAAAAAAAAAAAAAAAAAAACTTCATAAAAAACCAGCAATGAATGAGAAACTTTTCTTACATTTATAACGAGAGAAAGTGGGTGTTGATTAATAAAACCATAAGTACAAATTGAAAATATAATCTATAACCTTTCAGTTAATATACCTTGGAAAACAAAATTCCTGGTAGTTTTGTTAAAAAGAATATTTTGCTAAATGGTTGTGAAAATCAGTGAGATGATTATTCTAATAAATTCTGTTTTAAAACATGGCTTGCAGTGAGTTTTTTAATGGCTGTAAAAATGATGATAAAGTGACTTGTGCAGTTTCTCAAGTACATCTACAATCTCATCAATATTTTTCATCTGCCTGCTCTGCCAAAAAAAAAAAAAAAACAACTAGATAGATAGGAGAAATTCAATTGTTTTTCCTTGCTTCTTATTTATTATTGATTAAAACTGCTCCATTGTGGGGAAAACTTGTATGAACTGGCACAAAGTGAAGTGAGCAGAATGAAGAGAACTTTTTGTATAACAACAAACATCTTTGAAAGAACTAAGAACTCAGGCCACAGAAACTGATGATAAAGGATACTAACCCACCTCCTAATACAATTTACTCAAAATACAGAATGAGACATACATTTTTGGACATGGCCAATCTGGGAATGTATTATGTTTGACTATGCGTGTTGGTTATGAAGGGTTTGTTTTTGTTTTTTCTCATTCCCAGTTTGGAGAGAGAGGTGAAGGAGAGAAAATAGATTTTTGTTAATTGAAAACAATTTTTTTTAAACATTCAGATTATGTGATAATCAACTGTAATGATCAACTATGATAGACTTGGCTCTTTTCAACAATGAGGTGATTCAAGGGAATTCCAATAGACTTGTCATAGAAGGAGCCATCCACCTCTAGAGAAAGAAATATGTAAATTTTGTTGTTGTTGTTTTATTGTTGTTTGCTTGGTGGTGGGTTTTTTTTCCCTTTCTGGTGGTTTTTTTTTTTTAACCTTTTGATTAGATTTTTCTTTTGCAACATGATAAACATGGAAATGTTTAGAAGAATTGCACATGTTTAACCTATACTGGATTGTTTGCTGTCTTGGGGAGGGGGAGAGAGAAGGAGAAAAATATGAAGTATAAGGTTTTGCAAAGGTAAATGTTGAAAACTGTCTTTGCCTGTATTTGGAAAAATAAAATACTGTTAAAACAGAGGGCAAAAAGGAACTTGCTCTGTATAAATAAGTAGGTAAATAACAGTTACGTTGGCTTTAGTAACTGTGTGCTATATGCAGTGATGAACAAATGGCCTAGAACCAAGTTTTGACTAGTTCATTACCAATCATAGGCATGATCCCAGATGGGGAGAGTTTTGCCTTTCAACACAGTTCTGTTTAGAAATCCTCTACCAAGGTCGCATATTATTACCACTATCAACATACCCAAAAATAAAGAAAGACCCATAGCTAGAAGTAAAAGGTAATTGCTTCCCCTTCCCCTCTCCCCGGCAATTGGGGTTAAGTGACTTACCCAGGGTCACACATCTAGGAAGTGTTAAGTATCTGAACCAGAACTCAGGTCCTCTTTACATCAGGGATTGTGCTCTGCTAGCTGCTCCAGGTAGCTGCTTTTGGAGTATGATTTGAGTGATATCAGTTCTTAATATTCATCTCATTAATAGATCAGATAAATAGGGAAGGAACATTGTATCAAGAAGGTTATAACTAAAATTCCATTAGCATATTCATTAAGGCGAGTTTTTCAGAACTTGAAGGAATGAAATATAAGATATACAAGGGTTCCTTGGTGGTGACTGTCATATACTCTAGTGAATGGTCAAGCAAAGGGACCTCAGGCCAGAGAGAATAGAGCTAGAGTGAATTGGCATCTTAAAAAAGATGATTAGAGAATGAGAGGTCGAGGGAGGAATTAATAAAACTTTCATTACTTTACAAATTCACTGAAAGTAAGCTCATTTTGCTGTATATCTCAAATGTTTCTTTCACCAAATAGGTGAATATTAATAATAGGTAATAGAATTGTTTAATTGCCTAAGCCATAACCCAAGAAAAAGTTCTCCTTCCCACCTCAAATCTTACAGTCACCAGGAATTTGAGGCCTATCCAATCTGCAATCAGAAGAATTAGATTTCAATTAAATTCAGATGTACAAGTGACAATAGGGATTGGGAGAGGAAGGAAGATGTCAGTTAAGGTAGAGCTGAATCTTTTAAAGGTCCTTTGGATTTACAGGCAGCATTGTATAGTTAATGAAATATTAGACAAGAAGGCCTGTATTCAAATCCTAATTATATATTTCTGGACAATTTCCTTATCTAAACTTCTTTGAGCTTCAATTCATCTGTAAAATGGAAATTATGGAACCCCATTCACAGGGCCTTTGTAAAGATCAAGTGAAATTGTGTTTAGAAAGTACTTTGAAAATCTCAGCATGTGATATAAATGTAAACTATTATTACTGACATTACAAAAAAGCTAAATATAGATGTTATTTGTGAAGATATTAACATTTATATTACAAATAGTATAGCTATTAAGAAAAAAAAGTTGGTTGAAAAGGAAGGCTCCTTGAGGAAGGAAGCAAGTCAAGTCACCAAGAGTTTGTGGTTTGAGAAAGAATCAATAGCTTGACTGAGAAGGAACATGACAACAAGGATTACCTGGAAGTCATAGGGGTAATGATTTAAACTCGTGTCAACTTCATAACGTGAGACTACATATTTGTAACTTTCTTCAACTGTGTCCAAGTGCCCCCACACTGCAGTAAAAATAGTCATGCACTACAGAGTTTGAGTGAGTTGTACTTCAGTAAAGGATAGAGTAAAACAGGAAATCAAGGAAAGATGCCATCAGAGAAGAGAAGTGAGAAGAAGGTCATTTATTCCAGGTTCCTATTTGGGGATAATCATCAGAGTGTTTTGTATCATTTCTTAAAGAATAGACCAAGGCAAAAAACAGAAGAGGAGACACATCATAAGTGCTTAAAAATTCAGACTCTTCTTTTTCCCACCTCCCTTAGCAGTTACACAGAGAAGTCAGTAAGCTCAGCCAAGTTGGCATGAACTCAAGTGAAGATGGACACTGCTTCCCTGCTGAGTCAGGACAGGTGGGCATAAATGAGCCAGCAGGTGGCAGTAACCTCAGTTCTGATATGATTGAAGGTCAGACCTCAGATTTTACAGTGACTTAGAATTGCAAAGCTTGCGCATGAATTTAGCTACAGATTCCTGTAAGTGTGTTATAGAGAAGAAAACCTGGAATGAGGCAAAACATGCTTGAACAAAGCAGCTGGGCCATGTGGGTGATGAGACAGATAAGCAATAGATAATTAGGAGCTAGAGACTGGGCAAAGCAAAAATCACACATGTTGGGGCAACTCTTCATAGTAAGTGCTAAGTTATCAGAGACCACCCCTGAAGTGTTAGCCTTTTAGTAGATATTTTGGGTTTTCCGGGACAGGCTCACCAGTTAAGTATGTACTTTCTGTAGTAATGGAATACACACAACTGCCAGAGTCCTCTGAAACAAAAGCTGTGTCTTTAGAGTAGACAGACCTGAGGGACTCAGGCTATAAAGTGTTTGGGGCAATTTGCTTCCTAATTCATTTCTCAGGGAGTGTAACCAAATGTCTTGAATAGGGACTGTGAGGTGCCAACAAGAAGAAAACAAAGGAAGGATGGTCTGAGAGAGTGATGGCTAGGCAAACAGAAATTAGGAAGTGGGATGGAGATTTAGGTTCGAGAAGTTGGGAATAGGTAGAACTTTACAAAGCTGACTGGTAAGAAAAGTGTGGGGATGAAGCCAGTCTGTTAAGGGAGGAAAAACATGGGAACACAATCCCAGTCCATCTTGAAGGAGGTGATAGATACTTGTCATATCTTGGCTTACAAGGATATATGTCTATATAATATTTTATATACTACACTAATTATAGTACATTATATAAATTATAATAGTACATGAATACAAGCCTTCACTGACAATAAGATAATCAAGGTATCTGGTTATCTTTTTTTCCTCCTCCAGACTTATGATTTTATTGGTATGGGAAACTGGATGAATAAATATCTTCTGCCAATGTAGCTGGTCCTTGTTCTGAAATTGATAGTCTAACAACAAAGTTTCTTAGAAACATTTTTTGTGTCATAAACCTTTTTGATGGTCTGGTAGATTCCTTTTCAGAATAATGTTTTTAAATGAATAAAATAAGACATTGAGAACCAAAATATGTTGAGGTAAAGTCTAGTTTTGGGGGTTCATGGTATGGGAACCAAAATATGATGAGGTTTAGGTTTTGGGGTTCCCTTTAGTAGGGAATCAAATGATAAGGTCTAAATTTAGGGAGCCAAAATGAGATTAGGGTTTCCAGTGGTCAGGGAGTTAAATGATAAGGTCTAGTGGCAGGTTCGGTGTTCAAGGAACCAAATGGAGAGGTTTGGCTCCCCTACACCCCTTGGCACAAGGATAGGGAGTTTTAGGGAACCCCATTCTGGTGGCACAAAGATTATCTGTAAGGAATTTACAAACCCAAAAACTTAGCTTGATAAAAGGTTTATTATAGGGATTGGGAAGTAAGGTTAGAAATCCTGACAGAGAGACATAAAGTCTGGTTAGGGATATAGGTGAGGGTAAAGAGAGGGTGGCACTGGAAAAGAATATTATCCAATGGGTAGAGGCTCCTTGGCATAGTATAGCATAGCATAGCCTAGCATGGCATAGCATGGCATGTTTGGAACCTCTGCAAAGAAAGGATTTTAGATTGGCTCTTTTATAATAGGAGCTTTGGCTACAAGCTGAAAGGGGCTCATGGATGGAGTCCCAAGTTGACTCATCTACAAGCTGGGTTTCAGCTTGAGCTGAAATTTGAATAGAATAGAAGATCTTTAACTGAATAAGGTTGGAATTGTTTTGCTCAGGACTGAACCAGCCCCACCTAGACAACAGAATGAAACTGTTTCTCTTATTTCCCTAGGTCTCTTGAAGGAGACTTTCTCCTTCAAGGATTTTTAGAGTTTTGGGATCCCTTCTTGACTCTTGAATTTAATAAATAATTCTAAAAAGTAGTGAAAGGGAAGGAAGTATACTACAGATATAGGGAACAACCAGTATAGGGTTCTATTATTCCAATGTGTTTTAGTGTTTTTAACCTGCTTGTGTAGTAAATTTAGTTAATTTTTCCCTGAGGCTATTGGTCTAATCATGTAATTTTTATGATTTTTGTTATTAATGTGATCTATATGCTTATAGTTTTCCCAGTGCTAAATCATCCCATGCATTCGCAGCATGAACAATCTTTGACTATATTATAGCAGTCTTGGCTGATATTTTATTCAATATTTTGAGTCAATAGTTATCTCTTCCTGGCTAGAATATCAGAAATATATTTGTCTTAGGGAAGATCGTAGGTGAATGAGTGTGCAGAGACAAAATTGATCAGGGTACAAGATTTTGAATTTTAAAACGTCAGAAGAACCATAAGAAGTCCCAAATGAAGTCAATAGAAAATGGAATCAATAACAACTGAAGTCAGTAGAAAAGTCCACTGACAATGGTAGCAGTGACTTATGACAGAGGAAGCACCTGTAAATAGATACAAAAAGCTAGTCACCGGAGAACATCAGCAGCTTTGGTAACCATGAACTCTTAGAGAAGTACTGCTTAGTGTCTCTACAAAGGGACTTACCTTTGAAATCCAAAAGGAAGTATTGGGGGTGGGGAGAGGAAAGAGAGACTCAATGAAGGTAGAAAAGCACTTCCTGATAGAAATCAGGAGGCATCCCTTGACTGTTGCACATCCTCCTTATATGTAAACCTTATTACTATTGTACTATCTCTGGGGAATATGTTTCCAATTTGGGAGAGAACTGTTTTGTAACCATCTTGTTATACCTTCTCAATAAGTTCTTTACTAAAAGCTAACTATTCTCCTAGTGGTTGATTGATCTTAGAGAACACACAACAAGAGAGCTTTGGGGCTACAGTGTTAAACTCCAGCTCAATCAGGAACCCTGAGGATAGAAACAGTCATACTTTGGGGACCCAATCTGTGAGTTTAGCTGTGAGCTGATAGAAATGAGCCCAGAGTGGGTGATAATGAGAGACTGCTTAAAAGACATTTCATGTTTACCTCTGATCCATATGCTTGTACAACTCATGAATCCAGATCTCTAGGCATAGCTTGGACTTTCATTCTCAAGCTAAATCACATGCTTTGTAGTGGTAATTTTCTCAGAAGCATGACATTTGCAGAAATCACCTCCAGTGGGAGGTATTAAAACTTTCAAAGTATGGAGCTCACAAGTGTGATGATAAGATTAGAAAGATCCTTTTCAGAAACACTTTTCATTCACCTATGCTCAGTAATAGAAAAAACAAAACAGAAGAGGCAGTTAGGGACTTGAACTCGTGTCAGGTTTCCCTTGGCAAGTGCATATTTTTGCTGCCATGGGCATGTAGCTGTTATAATTGTTGTTAGAGTGGGAGAGGGGAGAGAAATCACCTTCCTCCATAGCCAGAAGTCTGGGAACAAGTTGCTATTCATTAGAAACCATTTTTATCTTGATCCTTTTTTTTTAAACACATGGAGTTGCTGACTTTTTCTAGCTCAAGTAATAATGACAAATGGAGGAGTTGTCAGTCATCCATTAAAAGGATCTAGAGCACATATGGCTCACTAGAGGGTTCTTGTCTAGAATACAAGTCTCCAAATGCTTCATAGAATGGTGCTTGCTACATAGCTTGTGTTTTGCCTAAACATTTACTAGCTATGTGATCTTGGTCCAGTGATAACCTCACTCAGCCTGAATTCCCTCAACTCTAAAATGAAAAAAAAAATAAAAAAACATATTTCATAGAGTTGTTATAAGGATCAGACTGGATAATTATATAAAGGAATTAACAAATCTTAAAGCTTGTTATACAAATGAATGATTATTGTATTATGATGATGAAGTAGTAACTGACTGTATAGGGTAGATCATTAATGTAGTTTGCCTGGTATTTATCACTTCTGAAATTAACATCGCCAGTGTCTTTAATATTTGGCATCATTCCTCACAACTTCTCTGTCCAAGTCTCTCCTTTACACACCCCAGATGCTATCCTTTTTTTGTATGAAAGAACTATAGTTAATATACTATCATAAATCAAATCTCCAAATTTATATTAGTACTAGCTCTTAACCAATTCATGTGTGACTATGTGTGTATATAGATATAGGTATAGATATATACATATACAGATAGATATAAACACAGAGATAGATATAGATATGTGAATAGAAAGACAGAGATATATATAGATAGATATAAATCCAACCATTTCATTGATGATTTTTGCCTTTCTCTCAGTCATTTTCTACCTCCTTCCAGATTGAAGATTCCATGAAGAATTAAGGAAGATCTGAAAAAGCAATCTTTTCTAAGGATGTACCTGGTTGTGTTCTCTGTGGTTGTTGCCTACCTCTCAGCCATTGTAGAGGGCTGAAACTATTGAGTCGATGCACTGAGGTCAGGACTGCCGAGCACTTGAGGCTAACTACTTATTGGACAATACTCTATGGGCATATGCTTGGAAAATGGCCCTTCCCACTATCTGTGCTGGCTCAATGATAGGTGTATACAGAGGATTGTAGGAGAGACTAGGGGGTGGAGTAAGACTAGCCAGAGTCACTTTTTGCGGTAGACGAGGAAGAAAGAAGGAGGTTGTGGAGATTCTGCTTCCATCCTGTTCACTTCTATCCCTAAAGACCAAGAATAAAGACTAAGGACTTTTGCTTATCCTGACTCCAGCTGATTCTGAGGTGTCCTGGGTGCTAGCACGGTCATCACAAGCCATGAGGGATGAGGTAGATTTTACATCTCTAGAACATGTATTGGTTTTTTCCATTATTCAGTGTTTTTAATTATCATAATAATTTCTCTAATGTAA
This sequence comes from Sarcophilus harrisii, assembly GCF_902635505.1. Lineage (NCBI taxonomy): Eukaryota > Metazoa > Chordata > Mammalia > Dasyuromorphia > Dasyuridae > Sarcophilus > Sarcophilus harrisii. The sequence continues at coordinate 288,391,221 of NC_045426.1, read as the reverse complement.
TTTGTGTCAACTACAGCAGGCCATTTATTAAATTTGCTTCTATGGAAGCTATGGAAACGTCCTAGCAAAACGATGTTGAGCTGTTTCAATCATGTCAGACTTTCTGTGACCCCATTTGAGGATTTCTTGGAGTGGCTTCTCATTTCCAGCTCATTTTACAAATGAGGAACTGAAGCAAATGAGTTAATATGACTTGCTTAGAGTTACATAGCTAGTAACTATGTGAGGCAAATTTTGAACTCAGATCCTCCTGACTCCAGGGCCTGTGCTCTATTTAAAACATGTACAGCATTTAAAATGAATAATTCTAAATGCACCTGCATAAATGGAATTACATGTTATTACAATAGCAATACACATTTGGTATCATATTTGTCATGAACCATTTAGTGACTATCAGTGATTTCAGTATTAGTAGAAGTTGATGATGCTATTTTCACCACAAAATTAAGTTTATTTAACTGATGACTACAACCTTCTTGTGGTCTTTGCTACAATTAAATTAGGCTTTGGGATCTGACACAATGAACACTTTCTGCTTGTGTTTACTCTTTGGTCCTCAGAACTAATTGTTGTTTTAATGCCATTTTGATAGTCTAAGTGTCGCTAAGGAAAACAGTTAAGTCAATAGTTTAACCAGCTCAGACTATTCATCAGTCTTGGGCTTAGTGGCAACCCATTGTTCCTGGATCAGTATTAGCACACAAAATGGGACTTATTTTTCTAAAATGCAGGTGTCCTCTTATGCATTTCAGATTTCCTAGGAAATCTTTGATGAGTGCTCTGTAAATTTAATCATTTTCAGATAAAGTAGTTGCAATTTTCTATATTACAGTCAACACTTTAAGATATTATTTACATAGATTTCATTTGACCACTCAGGATGAAAGGATCTATTATACAGTAAGGAGCTTTATGGGTGTTATTCATTCTGCTCTTCAGACTCTCAAACTTTTCTTCTTTTTTTTTCCCTCAAATTTTTCAAATGCAGTATAGACAAAATAGCAGGCTCTTTTTCTTTAAAGGTCAAAAAAAGTCTTTGAACTTGAATAATTATTAGGAGAGGCAGTCCCATACAGTGGAAAGAATACTATTGATATGAAGATAGGCATTCTGAGTCCAAATCCTCTCTTCCACTTACCACCTATGATCTTGCCCCTCTGACGCTCAGTTTCCTCATCTGAGAAATGAGAAGATTGAATTAGATGACTTCTAAAGTCCCTATTCAGTTTAGTTTAATTTCCTTTAAAAAAAAATCATGAACACATCTTTGGTTCCAAACCAGAATTTTTAGGACAAAGGAGACAATTGAACACTGTATCACCATTGGGAGGAATAGGGGTGGAGAAAGAGGAGAGAGAAGAAGAGAGAGAAGGAATGAGAGAGGGAGGAGGAGGGAAAAGGAAAGAGGAAGAGAAAGGGAGAGGCAAGGGAATGAGTGCAAGTGCTCAAGAACTCTACCTGGAAAACTTAATTATAGCTTCCCACTGTGCATATGCTTAGAAAAGAACACTGCCTAAGATATGTGGATAATTCTTGCAATTAAGACTAGTTAACTCACTCGTCCCACATCATTATGCAGCTGACAATGTTTCAAAGGACTACAAATAGCAAGATTGTTTCCCAAATGTAAAAATTGATGTACAGAATGGCAACTATTATTTGGTACTTGGAAGAAACCAAGGAAATGAATTTCTCAAGCAGCTTGAGCCCAAGCTGTTCATTAGTCAGACCATTATTCTTAGAGATATCTTAATTGTCATAGAAGTTACAATTAATGGAATTGAAGAATCACAGCAGAATGGAATGGTGGATTTAAATAGGATAAGGACATATGAGGAGAGCCACTAAATTGTTTAGAGGAATGTAGTGGGTGAATGGAAGTCCTGTTGCTAACAATCACAAGTGAGTTTGTAATGAGACTTTCACTTTTCTTTAGGGAAAAAGATTTGATTAGGGTTTCAGGTCAGTTACAGAAGTTATACAATTTAAAGCTTGACAGATGACATGGGCCAAGCAATAAAAAATTCTCATCCTTTAAAAATCAATAACCTTGATGAGCTAGATGGCACACTAGAAAAAGCGCTGACAGGAGGATCTGAGTTCAAATGTGGCCTCAGATACTTAATACTTACTAGCTATGTAACCCTGGGCAAGTCACTTAACTCCAAATGCCTTTCAGAAAAATCAATATCCTAAAACATAGGCACACTTTTTATTTTTAATTAAAGGGGGAAAATAATTACTCTTCCTAAATTTATGTTTTATTTTCTTGTTCAGTATCATGCCATTTGAACTACCAAAAAACTATTTTAAAGAACTAGAAAAAAATAACAAAAATTCAAATTATTGAACAGAAGCATTAAAAAACTAATGGTCCTTAATCTACAAAAGCTAATTCATAAAGGCCCAGATCTTTATATAAAAAGATCAGTATTTCAATCAAATAATGAATATTCATTAACCAGAAAATCAGTAAATTCTCCCTGTGTCAACAATTTTGTGCTCAACATGGTGGTGTGTTCAAAGCAATGACTGTATCAGGGAATATTTATTAAGTGCTTACTACTGTCAGACACTACAAAAATACAGAAGAATATGAAGGCTCCTGCCTTCAAGAAGATCAAATTTTAATAGAAAGGACAAAATGTAATTAAGTAGGCATATACAAAATATCTAGAGAGAATAAAGGAAGGCAATTTCAGAGGAAAGGGACCACTAGTGGGGGAAACCAAGAAAGTACTTCTGAGAGACAGAATTTGGACTGAATCTTGAAGGAAGACAGGGAAACTAAGACACAGAGGTAAAGAATAAGAGCAACTAAGTGGTGCAGTAGAGTGCTGGGACTCAAGTCAGGAAGACATCTTCCTGAGTTCAATCTGGCCTCAGACACTTGCAGAAGACGTAAAATAAGCACTAGAAGTGGTAAAGAGAAAAAGATTTGGGAGAGAATGTGATAATAGAAAAATTATTATGACTTACATTATGACTATTATTACATTGTGACTACAAATAATTACTATAATATGGTTATAAATTAACTACAAAGAGCATGTGAAGAAAGACACTATCTGCATTCAGAGAAAAAACTGATAAATGGAAGTATATATAGATTCATTTTACATACACACACACACACACACACACATATATATATATATATATATATATATATATATATATATATATATATTTGTATACAGATAAATGGTAGCCATGGCAGGGGCAGAAAGGGAGGAAATATTACATGATAACTTTAATATAAAATTCCTTTTTATATAATTTCTTTTAAATAAAAGGAATAGTAAATTGTACATAATAGATTTGAGGGGGAAAAGGGGAAGGGGTATATCTAATCATTTATGGAACAGTAGATCAGAGTTGGAAGCCCTCAGGCGACATGGATTTATAGTAGTTGTAGAAATATTTGGGACCCCATTTTTAGAGGGTTCTATGGGGAAAGGACTATGCTTATCTGTACTAAGTAGGATAACTTCATGAGCATATCAGGGCTTTTTTAGTGTTATTAGTGCCTTACCTTGTATTTTGTATTGGTGCCACTTTAGCATAGCAATTTTTGGTTTTATTACATATATCTGGTGTTTATCTGCAGCCACAGGCTGAGGGCTATTTGTTGGGACCTAGCTGACTTCTCTTAATTAAGCACATAGTCTCTGGACTTAATTTAGGAAGCAGTTTTGGCAAGTGGCTTCTATGTTCTTCCTTAGACTCTGTTTCTGTTTATTATCTTACTATTGTAATTTGTGGGGTGGTTGTAGGGATCTTGATAAAATAAAATTACAATATACTTTTCTAGAGTGTATTAAGATTTTTGAGAAATAGCATGGCATAGTTGCTAAGAAAACTATTCTCAGGTCCAGGAACATTTGGGTTCCTTGCCTTCTTCTCAGACTTCTTACTGTGCCAGTCACTTAACTTCTCAGTTTCCCCAGGCACCTCTTAAAAATTATACATTGCAGACTTACATTAATATAGTTTCCTTATCTGGCAATTCACCATATTTAAATGAAATCTTAAATCCAGGCTACCTGACTTTCAGGTTTCTACTTTAGATACACTACTGAGTCAAATGTGATTGTGTATCATCTTTTTGTGACCAACTACTGTTAGTACTCTTCATACTTGAAGAATCCAGATGTAGTTAAGGGATTGTGTATGCTAGAATGGGTACTAGACCCCTTACCCAAATTGACTACTCAGAGGCATCTTCAGATGCAAACAGGAAGCATTTGTTAGGTCCTTGCAAGGAAAGGTCCAAGCACACCAGCTGAACAGACCCAGAGCCTCTCAGTTCAATGCTTTAGGCATTGTACCTGGCCTAATGAGCCCAAAATGTTGAATAGATTAAATAGCAAAAGATTTTAGTTCATTGGATGGACTGAAAAGGAAGTATTGTTTATAGGAGATAGGAGAGAAAAAGATAAATGTCTGAAAGAGAGGAAACAATGGATGGTCCTGGAGGAGATGGAAAGGAAGGAGATTTAAGGCCAGATAAAGAAGAACTAGTCTTGATGAAGTGGGACAGTGCTTCCTAATGGACCAAAAAGTGGAAGAAAAGGTTCAGAGAGTTTAAATAACTTAATCAAGGTCACACAAGCTAGTGAATACCAGAGATAAACTCAAAGACTCAAATCTCTCATCTTTTGACTTGGGATAGTGCTTTTCCCACATCATGCTGGTTCTCAATAACACCTCTAATAGTGTTCTCAGTCCATTTGTTGAAAACTGGAAGGCCAATCAACACAATGACTTATGAAAGTCATAATCTTTTAGGGGAAGGGCCACTTTCCATTATGGAAGAAGGCAGATATATAGTTCCAAGTGCCACTTTGGAAGTTATTTATCATAAGACCTCCTTTATCAGGCCATTAATTGTTCTAGTACACAAAAAAATCTTGAATAATTATTGTCCTTTTGTCCCATCTCTAAGAAATGTCCTACCCAATTGAACAGGCCATTTTTAGCCCGTTTTAATTTAAATATAAAAGATTATAGGGGCAACTAGGTGGCAAAGTGGATAGAGTACCAGCCCTGAAGTCAGGAGAACCTGAGTTCAAATCTGACCTCAGACAATGGGCAAGTCACTGGGTTAAGTATAAATACATTTTTATGATTGGGTTAAGTATGTTAACCTAGAGGATGCATATTCCCACTAAACTTTTTTAAGCTCTGTGAGCAGACAGTTATAGTAGATAGGTACCAATTATAAATGCAAAACCTATATCAGACATCGTTGGTGGAATTGTGAATACATTCAGCCATTCTGGAGAGCAATTTGGAACTATGCTCAAAAAGTTATCAAACTCTGAATACTCTTTGATCCAGTAGTGTTACTACTGGGCTTATATCCCAAAGAAATCTTAAAGAAAGGAAAGGGACCTGTATGTGCAAAAATGTTTGTGGCAGCCCTCTTTGCAGTGGCTAGAAACTGGAAATTGAGTGAATGCCCATCAATTGGAGAATGGTTTAATAAATTGTGGTATATGAATGTTATGGAATATTATTGTTCTGTAAGAAATGACCAGCAGGATGAATACAGAGAGGTTTGGAGAGACTTACATGAACTGATGCTGAGTGAAATGAGCAGGACCAGGAGATCATTGTATACTTCAACAACAATACTATATGATGATCAATTCTGATGGATGTGGCTCTCTTCAACGAGATAAATCATATCAGTTCCATTTGTTCAATAACAAATAGAAACAGCTACACCCAGCGAAAGAACTATGGGAACTGAGTGTGAACCACTATATAACATTTCCAATCTCTCTGTTTTTGTCCGCTTGCATTTTTGATTTCCTTCTCAGGTTAATTTTACATTATTTCAAAGTCTGATTCTTCTTGTGCAGCAAAATGACTGTATATATACATATACTTTAATATATTTAACATGTATTGGTCTACCTGCTATTTGGGGGAGGGAAGAGGGGGAAGGAAGGGAAAAGTTGGAACAGAAGGTTTTGCAATGGTCAGTGCTGAAAAACTACCCATGCATATATCTTGTAAATAAAAAGCTATTTTAAAAACCCATATCAGCTTTACTTCTGTAATTCAGCCAAAAAGTGGACATAGTTAATGATAAACCTAAAGTATCATGTGGTAGTTATGCATAGTGAATTTGATATAAAGTGACAAATTCATATTATATTTACACAACTAAACCAAGCCATTAGTGTTTTGTTGTTGTTGTTATTTCTATTTTACTACTCAAGGACCTATAAAAAAGCATCAACATTAAGTTTTCCCAGAGCCAACCTACCCTCTATATCTTCCATGATCCAGGACAGATTCTTATATTCTCTCTTGATAAGTGTTCTTACTATTTCCTGGTACTTCCCAAAAGACCAAACAGAGAAGGAGTTTTTTATGTAGACTGTCCAAAAATGAGAGCATCAGACATCAAAAATGATCTTTTATATGAACTCTACCTTCTTAAACATTTAAAGCCTTAATTACCAAATGTATTGTTTCAGTCAATAAACATTATCTACAGTGTGCCAAGGAGAGGTGAAAAGTTAATAGATTATGATTGGATAAGAGGTTTAGAATTCTTGAATATAGAAGTGATACATTTGTGGATAATTGTAAAGGGCTGAAACTCTGAGTAGGTGCTCTGGAATCAGACAACCAAGCACTTAAGGCTAATTACCCATTGCACAATATTTTATTAGCATATGCTTGGAAAATGGCCCTTTCCATTATTCTGTGCTGGCTCAGTCTTTTGGTGTATACAGATAATTGTAGGAGGGATAGGGGGTGGAGTAAAACAAATCAGAGTCACTTTTGCAGCGGATGAAGAGAAGGGAGGTTGTGGAGAGCTTGTGTCCATTCCCTTCACTTCTGCCCCTAAAGACCAAGAATAAAGACCAAGGACTTTTGCTTATCCTGACTCCAGCTGATTCTAAGGCATCCCGGGTGCGAACTCGGTCTTCACAGATAATGGCAAGATCAAAAGTATGACTATTTTCATGTGTGTCAGGTGAGGTGGATCAGTAGATTGAGGAACTGAGTTGTTAATGGTGCTTGATAGAGTGTCTATGTTGAAGTCCTTTGGTATAAGGAAAGGAGTTGGGGAAAAGAAAAAATTTGTGTCACGTATCAAAGAAAAAAAGGGGAGTGACCTTGGGGTTTATAGACAATAACTACCAAAATTTTGTTTGAAAAGTGGATATGAGAGATGATTCAAACCAGTTCCACTTGTGCAGTGATGAAGAGAGCCATTTACACCCAGAGAGAGAACTATGGGAACAGTGTGGAATACAACATAGCATTCTTACTCTCTCTGTTGTTATTTGCTCGCATTTTGTTTTCTTTTTCAGTTTCTCTTTTTCTTCCTTCTTGATCTGATTTTTCTTGTGCAACAAGGTAACTGTATAAATATGTATACATATATCGGATCTAGCATGTATTTCAACATATTTAACATGTATTGGACTACCTACCAGCTAGGGGAGGGCGTGGGGAGAAGGAGGAGAAAACTTGGAACAAAAGGTTATGCAAGTAGGTCAGTGTTGAAAAAATTACCCATGCATATGCTTTGTTAATAAAAAGCTTTAATTTTAAAAAAACGAAAAGAAAAGTGGATATGAATAGCATGAACCTCAAAGGAAGTTGAGTGATGAATATAGGAGGAGAATCTGAAAAGTAGCTAATGGGAACCAAGGAATAAAGATGCAGCTTTTATTGGAAAAGGTATCCACAGAGAGTGTGTGATTGGGGATGAAAGGCAATCAGATTTCATTAAGCAAATAAATGGAAAGAATGGGAAAGGAAAAGACTGAAGATAAAGGGCAATTTGTTATATATATAACAGGCATTCCAGAGAACACAGTTGGGTAGGCTGGGTGGTATTTGGTTGTAACTTTGGGATGGGAAGGTTCTTATAGGAGGAATCAGGTGAGGTTTTGAATGACATTTTCTTACCTCAATGCAACAAAATTATTTTGGCAAATAGATGCTTGGTTTAGCTCTTTTTTTGCAGGGAGGAATTCCTCAGTCAGGAAAGAAAAACCTCTCTCTTCCACTTCTTCCCATGCTATAAAGTCTGTCCTGCCTAAATAGAAAATCTATTCTTTCTATCTTACTTTTCCTTTTCTTGGTTTAAGCATAGATGTGTCTTGATCATTCTTTGTCTTCTCCTATCTCCACTTGATCCCTTTCCTAATTTAGCTAATTTAGGAAGGCATGAGTAAATATTTTTTAAATTCAATTTTATTTTCAGATTTGAGTTCCATTCTTCTTCCCTCTCCCTCTTCAAGAAGACAAGAGACAAAAAAAGAGAGAGACAGAGACACAGACAGACAGAGACAGAGAAAGACACAGATACAAACAGGAAAGGAGGGAGGGAGAGAAGAGAGAGGAAGGGAAAGAAAAGGGAAGGAGAGGGAGGAGAAGAGGGAAGGGAGAGAGAGATCATGATTGTGTTTTAGTCTGCATTCTGAATCCCTAAGTCCCTCAGCATTCTATCAGGAGGTGGATAGCATGTTCCATAATGAATCTTTTGGAATTATGGTTGGTCATTTATATTGATCAGTTACTAAATCTTTCAGAGTTTGATTATCTTTACAATGTTGATGTTGCTGAATAATTTATTCTTCTGGTATACTTTATTTTGCATCAGTTCATACAAGTCCTTCTAGGTTTTTCTGATGCCCTTGGATAGTTTCTTGGATATTTTACTCTGAAAACGGCCTATGTATATCCTTTGACCATTCATCAGTTGGGGAATGGCACCTATTCTTGTTTTTATCAGAGAAGCTTGCTGCAGATCACTCCTCCTCCCCTGCCAGTTTCCTGCTTTTTTTCTTTTCTTCTAATTTTAGTTATATTGCTTTTGTGGTGCAAAAACTTTTTAATTTTATGTAATAAAAATTATCCATTTTATTTCCCAAGAAATCTTCCTCCCCTCCCCATCATGAACTTTTTATCTGTTTATAGATCTGACAAGACAATTTTTTCCTATGACCCACTAATTTGCTTGTCACTTTTTGTATCTAAATCATGTATCCATTTTGAGCTCATCTTGATATACAGTGTGAAATGGAACTCTATGCCTATTTACTGCCAGAATATGTCCTTGTTTTCCTAAGTTTTTGTCAAACAGTAAGTTCATGCCCTAATAGCTGGAATCTTTGAGGTTAATTTAATATTTTAAAAATATTTTTTAAAATATCTTTAAAAATGTGTGTACCTAATCTGTCCCATGTCAACTTCTGTGTTTCATGCCCAGTACCAAATTGTCCTGGTGCCTACCAGAGTTTTATAGTATATTTTGAGATCTGGTACAAGGGGTCCTTCCTGCCCACTTTTAAAAACTTGATTTCCTTGATATTCTTGACCTTTCTCCCTACAGATGAATTATTTTTTCCTAGCTCTATAAGAAATTATTTGGGAGTTTGATGGGTATGGCAATCAAGAAATTGTCATTTTTATTAAATTTGTTTGTGAAAAGAAATTTGAAATTGTCTCCATATAATTCTTATGTATCATCTTGGCAGGTAAGACTCTCAAATATTTTATACTTTGCAGTTATTTTAAGTGGAATTTCTCCATCTCTTCCCACTTAGTTTTGTTGATAGTATCTTCAATTTTACTGTAGTTAAATGTTTTGATTAGTTTTTTAGTTGACTTTGTAGGGTTCTCTGAGGGAAACATCATAAAACCTGCAAAAAAAAATGGGTTTTGTTTTCTTCTTTACCTAAACTTATTCCATTAACTTCTTTTCCTTATTACTAGACATATTATTATTATTAGACACACTAAGTAGTATATATCAAGTACAATTTTGAATGGTAATGGTGATGATGAATATTCTTATTTCACCCCTGATTTTACTGATAAGGCTTCTAGATTATTCCCACTACAAATAATGTCTACTCTTACCTTTACTTAACATTTTTTCAAGAAAATTTTCATTTATTTCTAAGTATTTTAGTGTTTTACTTAAAAAGAATGGGTATTGTATTTTGTCAAAAAGGCTTTTCAGCATCTCTGAAATAATAAATTAAGCATTTAATTTGTACTACTTTTGATGATTTTGCCATTGATATATACATCAATAATACTGATAGTATTCCTAAAAATAAACTAGTCCTGGCTTCCTAGAATAAATTCAGTTTAATTAAAGTGTATGACTTTTGTGATATATTACTGTATTCTCTCTGCTAGCATTTTATTTAAACTTTTGCATCAATATTTTATTAGGAAAATTAGTTTATAGTTCTTTCTCCCTTCCATTTTAATCTCCCTAGTTTAGGTATCAAACTATATTTATCAGAACCCATTCTTTATCAATTTTTTTCAGTTTATACAGTATTGGAACTGCATATTCTTTAAATATTTGGCCATGTTAATTTATGACTTGATCAATTTCTTTTTCTAAGACAGTTGAGAAATTTCTATTTAAAAAAATATTCATGTATTTAATTTATAGTCAGTTTCAATGGCATATAGTTTGGCAACATGGCTCTAATCTCTTTATTGTGAATTCACTTTATTCATTTTTAATATTGCATATTTTTCTTTTTTAAAAAGTTGAAGTGGTCAGTGGTTTTGTCTTTTAAAAACACTATTTGGTACATATAGTGCTTTATACTTACCTTTATTGACTCTCACAACTCTTTTGAAAGGTAGGATTTAGGTGTATTGGACTGGGCATGGTTGAATTTAGACTACTGCTGGACTCAGACCATTCTCTGGGTTCAGAGTGACTCATATTTGGTCTTGATCTCCTTCTTTTGTCCACTGTAGGCTGTGTTGGGCCATGGGCTAAAACTGTTTATGGACTCAGATCCACCCAGCTAAGTTCCTGCCACTTGTTCCATGATCAGCATTCAGATAGGATGGACTTGGACTGTCTCCCTAAGACCATAATTCTCAACCCTAAGTCTAATCAGGAACTAGATAGTGACTGATAAAAAATACCAGATAACAACCATTTCTTCATTTGTTGCTTGTTCAGGAATCCCTTCAATCTCTTACTAATCCACGGCCTTTTGCCCTTGGTGCTCTTTCTCGATCTGTTTTTCATTTCTAGGAAATAGAACACTATCAGTGAGCCCCCCACTCTGATGCTGGCAGATCTATTTGTCTTCTTAAGCTACATTGGACTGCAGAAATGATTCGTTTTTGCTTGGCAAACTTTGTTGTGATAATTGGTTGTATTTTCTTTTTGGCTTAAAAAGGTAGTAATTGGTCATTTTGTAAATGATTTGAGAATTTTGTTAAAAATACTTTGTTTAAAAATTTTTTGCTTTTACGCTGAATAGGATTTGTCACGTCATAAGAAAGGAAAATATTTTTATGTCATAAGAAAGGATGAAATGCATGTCCAAAAACTATTGTGATTAATGTGAGATCTTAGGATCCTGATGTTTCAGCAGGTCAATGAAAGCAACATCTGCGATCTGAAGGCTAGTGAATAATAATTTGTCTCTGAGAATAAACTAGGAAGGATACCTTGAAGGATAAGATGGATTTTTAATTAAGAATTTGAACTTTCTTGTGTCATCCTAGTGGGAAATTTTATGTCCATTTTGAACATGTTTTTTACTAGAGACAATTTTTTCATAAAATCTGTTCTATACAAGTAGATTATAATTAGAATAATAATTCAAGGAAAAAAAAACTCAACTGAGACTTATTGGAAATTGCTATTTAAGACCTTATGGGATCATTAATTGATGATGCTAGGTATATTCATCAAGCTGTTATTCATGATGCAAACCTATGAGGTTTTATTCTTTTACATGCTAAGAGCTTATCATGGGGAAAGGCTGGAAGAACAACTATTTGCATAAGCTGAGGTAGGCTTCTTCTGATCAGTTTGCCCAACATGATATTTCTGAAATGGAAACTCACATCTAGCTCACTCATGGTCATCTGTACGACTTGTCTGGAATTGACATCAAAATAAGCTACACTTTCCCTTATGTTCCTGTAATCATTTTGGATAACAGCTGAAAAATATTAAGTTTTTATAAGCTAATTTAAAGAGCACATCTAACTTTGTATATATATATATATATATATATATATATATATATATATATATATGATATACTAGCTACATATTGCTGGTTAAGTTAAAGATCTTAAATTTTCCAGTGCTCTGGGGATAATTAACTGTCTTGTTCACGTGAAGGAAAGGAATAAATACCTTGTAGGAGATGTAATATTTGTTAAGGAGTCTGTTGATTTGGAAAGAGCTAGAAGTTAAATAGTTTTATAGTATATAATATATGCACTGCTTTAAATTTTAAACTGGGATTACTTTGTTATTCAATGTAACAATATATTCATAGCAGAACCTTTTGTTAACTTTAGATAAATTTGATAACTTTAGATGAATTTGTTTTCTGCATTGGAATACATCTTTATATATATATATATATATATATATATATATATATATATATATATATAAAATCTGATATCTATTTGTTTAGACAGGTGCATAGGTGATGGATATTGGTGGTAAGTAAAATTGAATTCCCTGGTTTAATAAAAGATTCCATAAGGTTTGAACTAATTTTCACTATCTTACCTGCTGACAAGAGAAAACTTTTTCAAATCAATTTTGTAGAAAACTTCTACACGTGACCTGAGTTGGAAAAGAACAGACCAGACCCACAGGACTGCACCAGACAATCTAGAGGAAGGGAGATATCTATTTTTTTACTTTGCATCTTTTACCTGTAAGGTATACTGATCAAAGGGGCCTGCCCTCTTTTACTTTGTCAAAATTATTACAGGGGATTACCACCTTTGCTTTTCCATGTTGCCATCCATTTTCCCTTTCCTATTGTCTTCCCTCATAAGTCCCAAAAAATCCTTGATAAAGATCTAAAGGAGATGGCCAAATGACCATTCTTTTTAATACTCTGTTGGCTTTGTTAATAAAATGGTTGTCTCCCCTCTAACCCCCTCCCCCCCCCCAAAAAAATGACTCATCTTTCCTTCTGTTTTCTGATTGGAATCAGTCTATTCTGTTTTCTAAGTTGTTATGATGTTTTGTGTTGAGCAAATTAGGCTTCCTCTCACTCTACCACCTTGATTCCACCCCATAATTTCTAATTTGATCAAAATGGAAAGGAGGCTTAGTATATTCAAAAGAATGCCAGTCTTTGAAGCAAGATGCCTGGATTTGAATCACAACTCTACTACTTCCTTTTTAATCTTGAGGAAGCTATATCACATCTCTTTGGCACATAGGTGCACAGTGGATAAAGCACTAGGTCTGGATTCAGAAAGACTTGATTCAAATCCATCCTTACCTTAGAGTCCTTATTAGTAAAATGGAAATTTAAAATAGCCCCTTTTGTCATAGAACAAATAAGATAACATTTGTAAAGTGCTTACACAGTCCCTAGCACATAGTGGACAATAAATACTTGTTCCTTTCCTCTTTGCCCTAATCTATAAGATGGAGGTGGGGGTGGTGATCTGGCCAACATTATTTTTAAGATCTCTTCTAACTTTAAATGTTAATGCCCGCCTGAAATATGACATAATATACATCAATTTAGCAAGTAAAACAAGACATAACTTCTTCCTTTTTTTCTTTTCTATATGTGGTGTGTTTTGATACCATATTCAGTTACCACGTTTATATTTGGAATATATTTTAATTCTTAAGAAAAGCAACACCATACACTGAACCATTGCACTGTATTGCTTTTTATTCAATTAAAACACATACAGATTTCATTATCAACACATATGTGTATATATATATGTACATATACACACATTTATAAACATATTTAACAAAGCACAACAGAGAGTGCTTTTCAATATTTATTTGATTCTGTGGAATACAAAGTTAAAAACCATAATGCACTGAATTTCTACATCATATTTCTGGTCTTCAGACTTCTCAGCAATATGTATGTATATGTAAATTATATACATGCATAAGAACCAGAACTTGGGGAAAATATTACACAGTCAAAAAGCTTGGCAATGAGATGCCATGTAGGAAAAGCTCTAGCTACGAATAAGTACAAAATTAGTTAAAATACTTTTTAGTCCATTATGGCTTTGCATAATTATTGGAGGAAGAAAATTTAAGATATTTCTTGATAAAGGCACTTTGAGAGCAGTAATAAAATACTTCTTTGAACTTAATTTAATCCAAGTATTCTTATTCCGTTTTTTACATTTCTGCCTAGACTGGTACAATGTCCTAAAGGCAGCTGTAATGAAGAAAAATAGTTAACATTTTAATACAAATATGAAAACATGAAAAAAAAATACATACACCTCTTGAAATAGCTTTTGGTCCACATGAAACAAGAAACAGTACTGAGACTGTAGTGTTTCATTTAATATTGAACTAACGATAAAACCCAACCCCTTCACAAAAATGATGTGTTCTAGTTCCAGTGTGAGATTTGTCCCAAACTATAGACTTCCCCCCACCCCATTCCCCCAAAAATATAATGTTAAGCCCCATCGGATCTTCAAAGTCTGTTTTAACTGAAAAGCTGCCATCATATAATTTACTAGGAATGCTATTTTGATGTGGTGGTAGGGAACACCCAGAATGCAGTCAAATTTATAGTTCAGTATCTCGGTATCTGGCTGGTTGTCCATAATATCCACGCTTGGAATGTTCTGACAGCTGCTGGCGGTATTCTTCTTCTTCAATGTCACTGTTGTAACTTCCCCTAGAATCCTGGTATGGTCTGGAAGGTAGTTTCTGAGGTTCAGGAGGTCTAGAACTAACAAATTAAGTATTATCAGTTATACAACCCAAGCATTTGTCTCCCTTTAAAATCAAGGCTTATTAACCATTTGAGGGACTATTGTTGTTGCTAGTATCATGGACCCTTGAGCAATCTCAAGAAACCTGTGGATTATTTCTTAGAATAGTATTTATTGCATCTATTTATAATGAAAAGAGGTGCTAGGGCAGCTAGATGGCTCAGTGGATAGAGCACCAGCCCTGAAGTCAGGAGGACTTGAGTTCAAATTTGGCCTCAGACACTTAACACTTCCTAGCTGTGTGACCCTGGGGAAGTCATTTAAACCAAATTCCTCAAAAAAGGAAGGTGAAAAGAGGTGCTAAATTTCAGTTACAGATTAGTGACTAAAGGTGTCATTCCCCACCCTCCTTCTCCCCCCATCTAAATTCATGGAATCCTTGGTAGTTGGTAGACTTTAATTTAAAAATCTCTGCTTAAACAATGGTAGCAGTATAACAAAGAAGAGTTAAATCATAAAAGGAATGCCATTTTAAATTCATTTCTTGAAAGGGTAAGCAGAGGTAATTTTTTTTTCTGAATAAATTAGGGATTATTTCTAATCCCATCTAAGATCAATATGAGAAAATAGGTAAATTCACAGCCCTTTGGGGAAGATGGTATCTAAAGCACTGATTCATTCAAGTTTTGCTTTCATCTTGGTGAATTAAGGTTGTGACTTTATATTCTGTGACAAGTTTTTCTGCTATGGGGTGTGCAGATCTGATTCACAGAATGGATGAACTGCCAGCTTCAATTACCCATGTCAGTACTCTCATTAATTGAGACTGATAATTCAAATGAATATGCTACACATTTTCTCCTCTATTAGTAAAGAAGTACTTCATAAACACTAGTCTACTAAGTTTTATAACTCCCTTAAGAAGTAAACATTTTAGCAAACGAGTTCTAATTTTACAGGTGACAGAATAGAGATCTCAAAAGGCTTACACAGAAATCACAGAAGAAAATTCTATAAAACTGTGCTCTGATTTAGGAATTTCTTTGTTCTTGTGCTATTCATTCCATTGCCATTCAAATATGACTTCTCTCAAAATAGCTCACTTAACATTTCAGTTGTTCCACTGGGAAATAAATAAATATGTGAATTTTCAGTATATTTACAGAAATATTTGACATGTCCCTTGTCCTCTAATATTTTTATTTTAGTTAGTCAGGAATCAATTGGCTAACTTGGATTTCTCTGGTATTAAGAGAAGAGTAGAAAGAAGAGACTAACATGGCTTCAGGAAATGACAAACATAAAATTTGTAAACCTTGGCTCCTAACAACACTATAGTCAGTCATTTAAGACTTAACAATTAAGAACAGACCTTCTGCCTTACCTTGTGACCTGGGATGAGCTGGGGTCTGGTTTTGGTGCTTTCATGGGGACAGCATAGATATCAGGATGCTTCTGAGCAATTTCAAGCTGTGACAAAAGATGAAGGAATTAGAAAATTGACCAATGGAGCCCATGCTTTCTTTCCTTCCTGCTTCCATTACCCAGAGTGAGCATACTAGTGGAGTGTTTGAAATTGATATTTGATGAGAAAGAGTTCTATTATTAATTTATAGGAAAGGAACAAAAATGGATGAGGTTATCCCATACTTGTCTCTGGATATAAACCACCCCACATTTTTCACCTCCCTTGGGTTCAGTTTCCATGTTAAAATGTGGGTGTTAGGCTAATGAAATTCTGTGGTTTCTTGTAGTTCTACATCCATGTTCCTATGATGAGTGGCTTATATCCAGTGACAAGTGAAATGTCACGTGAATGAAATGTCAAATGCGAAAGATATCCACAAGTATTCATGCTTATCTGTGACTGACTCATAATGACAGGCATATCCACTAAGCAAAAGAAGTCCTCAAGACTTTTTATTTAGCAATAAGAAAATATTATTTTCAGTTTCAAAACTTTTTGAAACAGTTCAAACTTCAAACACTCAATAATGTAAATTTAACTTTAGAGAAAAAAAATGTTTTACCTTATCTCTAACACTAAAATGAAACCAATATGCCAATATACACAATTTATTCAAGTGATCATAGAATTCCACACAATCAATAAAATAATCCAAGCCAGTTTTATTTTTCAAATATATCTTACCCTTGCATTCTGTGCTTCTTGAAGTTCTTGCATTCTCTGTATCCTTGCCTTATGATCCATCTTCTCAAATATTTTAACTTTGCCCAGAACTGACTTTGGAGTATTGTCTGTTTCTTCCCCATTTCCTTCATCCTCCTCCTTTTCTTGGGATGGGAAAATAGATGGCTTCAATATAGAACGTCCAAAGGCAGGTTTTAGAGGAACAGGTGGAGCATATGTTTTAGTGGCTGCCCCGGGAATTTCATTATTGGTAGTAACAGAGTTGTTGGTCTTGTATTCATGGGACTTAAATATGTCAAAGGATTCATCTTTGTTTTGGAGTTTGGCCTACAGATAGCAAAAATAGATATAGCTTGAGTTTTTATCATAGGAGTATAGATAGAACATAGAACTACAAGGAACCACAGAATTTCATTAGCCTAACACCTACATTTTAAATATGGAAATTGAACTCAAGGGAGATGTAAGTGATTTGGCCAATGCCATAAAAATATTAAGAGCGAAGAGATAAAATTTAAATCCAGGTCATAGGATCATAGGATCAATAACTAACCTGGAAGGGACCCTAGAAGACCAAGTAATCCAACATTTTTATTTTACAGAGAAGGAAACAGAGGCTTAGAGACATTATGTGATTTGCCAAAGGTACATATCTAATAAATAGAAAATTGAGGATTTGAATTTAGCATCAGTGATCATTCCAACAGAACATGCTGCCCTCCAGATGATCTGTATCTAAAATGAGTGGGTTATATAGCATATTCTTGGTATCTGTTTCTGCAGACACTCTGATCTTGGTATTCCAAAATAGGAGGGTAAATGGATTCTTGTCAGTTTATCCCTTTCTTTCCTAGAAGGATAATCTCATGAACATTTCAAAGAAAACCAAATTAGACTAGATGTCCAAGTCTAGATGCAAACTGTAAGACTAATCCTAAAACTGATAGTAGGATATTGGGGCATCAGACTTCTTGTTTGAGTCCATTTGATTTCAGAATATCTGATAGGTTTTAATTAACAGCATGTTGTTCTTGATCAAGGCAAAAATTTCCTCACTTCTTCCCTCTATTCTAAAAATACCAAAGTATTAAATTAAAGGGAAAATTTTTATCAGAATAAAAATAAGTTGTTTATGAAATAGTTTCAATTTGTGGTTAGAGAGATGTCAGATGATATAAGTCTGTATTGCCTTGTATTTATTCTGTGCTCCTCTATACTTCATAAGTTAGTTTAGGTACAGACTCTTACAGTCACAAAAAATTTTCTGAGAATAGCCAAATCCTAAAATGTGGACAGAGAGCTGTCATTTGATAGAAAGAAAAATATAGATATTTAGATATCTTTAATTCCAAGGTTCCAATATTTCTAACAATTGTGTGAAAGATTAAAAACCCTAATATTTAAAGGCCCAACATTTCCTTTCTTTAGAGTGCTATTCTTATATTTTTTATTTCCTAATGTTGAGCTTCCAGTAGGCTAAAATAAAAATAAAACCTAATATTTACATAGGGTTTTAAAGCTTACATGTTATATAAAAATACATATACAGAAAGTGATTTAATATGTTATAGCTATAATAAAGGCTAAAAGTGGTCCAGTAAATAAGAGTGCTAGCCCTAGGGACATGAATTCAAATCTGACCTCAGACATTTACTACCTGCAACTTTGGGAAAATTACTTAATCCTATTTGCTTAGTTTACTCACCTGCAAAATGAACCATGGAAGGAAATAAGGCAAACTAGTATTTATGTCAAGAAAACCCTACAAAGGTCACAAAGAGTTGGACATGACTGAAAAAACAGTATTTAACAAAATAATCTCATTTGAGACTTGCAATAATATTCTAATTTCTATAAGGTATTATTAATACTATTTTTTCAGCTAAAGTTGAATTACCAATTCAAAGTCTAGAGCTTAATCCAATATGTTAAATTCACTTTTAATCTTAGGAAAAAAAGAATTAAGTTTTTATTCTTATTACAGAATATGTGCCAGAGATAAGAGTGCCATATTGGAAAAAAAAAAAGTTTCCCATCAACATACCTTTGGTGGCTCAGGCTTGAATGCTGGAGGTGGGCTATTATCCCTAAGTTGGTCTCTACTAGCAGCCCTTCTTATCTGACCTCTTGGCTCTGGGCTAGGTTTCCTTATGCTCTACAAGAGATAAAGATTTACACAACAAGAACATCAATGCAGAGGCTTAAGTGACAGCTTTTCTTCCTTCCTGGGATGTTGTCTATTTTGTCTTAAGCTTAAGTACAGGCTTGAATCTAGTAGGCTTAATTTTTTTTGAATCAAAAATTTAAGTAAAAATTTGATTATTTTAACTTTTTTATTTGTTCTAACCCAGTGAATTCATTAGTGGAGCAAAATCTTTCTACTTTCTAATTTATATAGTCTTAGAAAAAATTGTTTGTGGCACCAAGAAGTTAAATGACTGGCCTACAGCTACCAGATACGTCTTGACTGCGACAGGATTTTGAACCTGGGCATTAATCTTCCTGAATTCAGGGCTAACACTTCTATCTATCTTGTGTTCCACAGAATGTCTATTACTGTTACAACCTAATGTAAGTTAGGTTTCTGAAGTTTATCTAATAAATAGTATAATAAAACTCATATAAAACTAAAGATTTTTTTTCTCCAAAACTCCTCTTTGTAGTTTTATGTAGTTGTTTTTAGGAAGGATGGCCTTTTTCACTCAATTTTATTTTCCCTTTTCATTTAATAAATAGCAAATTCACATGTTTCAATCATTAAAATCAACAGTAGAACAAAAGTAGCAGTAGTCACACATCCATCCAAACATAACATTTGCATAGGTCAATGTATGTGCAAAGACTATGCATAGTATATATTATGTACGTGCATGTATTGTGTGTATATATACATACATTAATCATAATTTAAAAATCAAAATAGGGGAAGCTGATTGGAGAGATAGAACCAAATAACAAACATGAAATTTATGCTAAAGGAGTATTAAAAAGGAACATTAAACTATTGAGATCCATAACACTGCAAATGGCTACCTAGATTACCAATGGATGTCTTTTACTATTTAGTTTACTAATAAATGATTACTAAAACTCTTATTGTTGAAGTAAATAAACAAAGTGAGGAAAGAAGAAAGATGAATAAGAGAAAATCATCACTTCACTTACTTTACAGGATTTTTCTTCCTGCCCACTTACCAAATTGCTGGTGGGTTTATCTCTTACCTCTTCATGTTGCACTGGTTCAGATGAACGGGTAATTGAAGAAACTTGAGGCTCCTCTGTTGGTTCATCAAGTTCATTATCAGTATATGCCCCTCCCTCTCCATCTGTATCTTCAAAGTCGCTGATCAAGCGGCTGTCACAGCTCAGATAGTCAGCACCCATAGCAGTTAAGTAGGACATTCGGTCATCCATGTCATCATCCATCCCTTCCAACTTAGGATGTAGAAAAGGAAAAGATTTTGTGGAGTTAGTAAAGTTTGTCAATAATATTGAAAGTTAATGCTGAAAATTCATTTAAAGGTGATAAAGTAGACCTCGTCTTTTAAAATTGACTTTTTCTTGATGGGGTAAGACATCATAGCTACCTTTTAAATTTTAATATTGCATTTTAATGATTCTCCTTTTGGATTTTAATATTGACTACAATCTTCAGTTCTAAGGCATAAAGTAAATTCCTTCAGCTGATCTGCACATCCAATCTGCACAGATTTACCTATCAAAATGTAGTCAACTCATTCTTTGTAGCCTAGCTCAAATTTTTCTTTTTACTCCATTTTAGTACCAAGTTTGTGTAACATTTGTATGAAACTTATTTATTACATATTGCCTTGTATTGTAGCTATTATTCTGTAAGCTTTATATCCCTCTTACTAAATTTAAGTTTCTCAAAGGCTGAAATCGCATTATGCACAACTTTGCATCTCACATACAAGCTAACTAGTGGATGCAAACTAAATGCTAACTAATGGATGACTTATTTACATTTGTTGTCTGAATAATGACATCCAGAAAATTAATATCGTTATAGAGCTTTAATGTCAATCACAAGACCTAAAAATAACAAAGACTTTCAACTATATTAAATTAACAACAATGTATCTCAAGTACAAGATAATTTTACCAGAGAAATCCAGGACTAGAAGTCATACAATCTCACCCTCCAATTAACAATGGGAGTTGAGGGAGAAACTTCCAGTGAATGGGGAAAGCCATAAGAGCAACTCCCTTTTTAAAAAATTATCTTATTTTTTCCCAATTACATATAAAGATAATTTTTAACATTCACTTTCAAAAAATTTTGACTTCCAATTTTTGTCCCTCCCCTCCTAGTTTATTTGATATCAGTTATATATGTGATATCAAAGAAAATACATGTCTATATTAGTCATGTTGTAACAAAGAACAAAAGGGAAAAAAATTACAAAAAAAAGTGAAAAATAGTATGTTTCAATCTGCACATAGACAACAATCTCATGGTTCTGTTCACTTCGCAACAGTTCATGTAAGTCTTGCCAAGTTTTTCTGAAGTATGTTGTCTACCCCTCCTTTCTTTTTAAAACTCCCACTGAAATTCAAGTCTCCAGTCGTTTTCCTCCTTTCACCATTATCCCTTCAGCCTTCCGGCTTTTTTGGGGGACAGCTCTTTCAGTAGTTTTCCTTTAGTTTGTCTGCTACCTTCTCTATCTCCCCCCCTTCTTATGAAAATTGACTTGGGTCTACATATATATATATTTTTGGTTAGAGTTATTGATGGACTCTTTTAAAAGAAAATTATTACTTGGCTGTTGGTTATTTACATATAAACAAAATATTTCTGTTTGTGTGCATGTTTGATTGTTTTTGGTTTTTCTTAGGGGGAAAGGAGGTCTTGCTGATTCCCAGAAAAAAATTTGGTAAGGTCTAGGCAAGATGAAATTTTACTTTCTCGTAAGGACTACATTTTTCTTTTGAAATAACCTCTCTCACCAGTAGCTATACTAGTTTAAAATACTTTTATCAAAGGAGATTTTTTAACTAGCCTCACTTATATATTCCAAAGAAGGCTATTTTTAAACTTCTTTTTAAATAATTAATTTCATTGCTTTTTAAACTTCTAGTCATATCATATTTTTAAAATTATTTTCATCAGCGGTTTTTTCATTTCCAAGTTCTCCCTGTCTCACAAAAACTATACTCTGCCTTGGATATAAGGGAATTTTAACACAACTTTGTAGCTTAAAAATAAAAAAGAAGTGTGTATAGATTTCTATACATTTTAGGTGTCTCTTTTCCAAAGTACTCTACATTTCCTACTTGTTGAAAAAGGATTTGTTAAATTCAGAACTGTGCTAACCAGATGTTTAATTCAATTTTTTGGAAATAACATTACTACTTTGTTTAAGATTCTGAAAATGAAAAAATTGGGCAGAGTTATAGGACATCTTATTTACATACCTTTCCTTCTGATACCCAAACTGCTTCTCCTTGCTGCTGTTGAATTAAATCTTTTAAGCTGCCAAACCAGCTGTCATTAGCTGAATTGAGACTGACTGTACCTATTGAAAATAAAACATTTTTGTACAAAACCATATTTCCCAACAAAAGATAGTTTACTTAAAATGTTGTTATTCCAGCAGTTCTGTCATACATAATAACAAAAACTAGCATTTAACATATGCAAAAATTTTATATATGTTATCTCATTTGATCCTTATAACAGTTTTTTGATAGGGGCTATTATTACCCTCCTTTCTTAGAAAACAAGAGTGTAGAAAATGATTGTGATTTCCCCTGATTTAAACCACAAGTAATTGTTTAAAGCAAGAATTTGGGCTATGTCCAGTGCTTTATCCTGAGTCACCTAGGTGTGGCTACATAAAAAAATGTTAGTGATTGTACTAATATCAGACACAGAATAAAATGAAAACTTAGTGATTTAGCTGTTAAAATAAGCATCATAGATTTAAAAGAAACTCTGGATCATCAAATTCAGTCCTCTCAATTTGCATATGCTGTAACTTTGACCTAAGTGATAAAATTTGTGAAACTGGGATTCAAACCCAGGTTCTCTTATTTAAAATCCTTTTTTATTTTTTGGTCAGGAAATTTTATTTGAGGATTTCCTATTGACATTTCTATTTCAGAAAAGTTTTTTTGAAAACATCATTAACAACAAATGAAATTATGTATTTTCAAAATCACAAAATATTAGGTAAGTTATAGATAAATATCTTAAAAAAGGATTATATCATAATGTTTACTTGTCTGTATAAAACAATGACATGTTTTATTAATATCCCTATCCAATTTAACAGAATATAGGGGAACTCCCTTCAGAAAAACCTCAACAAGTTTCTAACTTCTAGCCTTCACAGCTTTGTCTGAAGCCCAAAGACATTAAGTAATTTGCCCATGCTGAATAAGTGTTAGAGCTAAATTGTGACCTCAGGACTTTCTGATGCCAACTCTATCATTATCCACTGTCCATGCTGCCTCTTCGACTTAACCTTTATATAGCACTTTAAGATTTTTGTAAGATTTTATAATCATTATTCTATCATTTCATAATGGAGCAAGTATTGTATTATGAGGTTCGAATTTTGGATTCTGCTGCTGAGATTTCTTAGGTGTGTGAACCAAGGGTACATCACAACCTCTCTGAGCCTTGGTTTCTTCAATTATAGCACCCAAGATATTAACAGAATATCCTTCACAAAAGTGTTGTGAGGACCAAAATGAGAAAAGGAAAAGAAGTCAGATTTAATGTACCAAGCATGACCTTAAAATACTTGTCAATTCCTTTGCCTGTGCCTGGATTACCCATAGCTAGGCTGCTTTAACAACTTTAAGCCAAAGGATTTATGGGCTATTGCCACCCACTCTAAGTTGGTGGGTACTCAGAGAACATAAACAAATAATCCTGATTAAAGTATAATCTTCAAAATGTAATTTAGAAGAGGGGCAGCTAAGTGGTCAAGTGAATAGACCTGGAGTCAGGAGGACTGAGTTCAAATGCAACCTCACATATTTGATGTTTATTAGCTGTGTGACTGGGCAAGTCCCTTAACCCAACTGCCTTGTGAAGATCCTCTAGTTAAAAAAAAAAAAATTCAAAAATGCTTTCTAAATTAAAAAAATGTTTTGATCATCTGTTGGGTTTTAGAATATCCATGACCCTACTCCCCTCAAGCAAATTTGTCCTATACTAAATTTGTACTATACTAACAGTATTAGATTTATCATACTTCTAAATTTATGCAAATACTTTTAGTATTTATGAAAATTTTAAAATTTAAAAGGATAATATCTACTAAAAGCTATTTTTCAAAATGTGACAACAAATAAACATTCACAGGACAGAAAAAAGCAAACAGGAAAAAAATGAAAGATATGGGTTTAGGAATATGGCAATCTTATTTATTTCTGAATGGTGATAACCCAAAATGTTAATTTTTAACCACTCTTAGAAAAGTGGCATCTCTAGGGCTAATAAGGATAAATCAGTCACACAAATGGTAATGGCCAATAGGTCTAAGAAATGAAAACACTTTAAAGAAAAAAGGCAAAGCAAATAAAGAATAAAAATGCTATATTATTTTATTTCTGTAAAACAGAAATGTATACACGTATTCATATACCCCCTAAACAAATGTGAAACCATAAAGATTGATTTAATAAGTAGATCCAATTATTAATGATAAATATGATTCTTTCCAATTCTGAAATTGGCACAATTTAAACAACAGAGATAAATGTGAAAACTACTATGTACCTGAGTACTATCATTAATGGCATATAACATTATTTCTTTTAATGAAATTCTATTGATGACCTTTGTATATCTCAACTCTTAAAGTTGTTCAAAGAAGTTAGAAAATTACCAAAACACACAAAAAATGTTCCAAGGAGGAAAAAAAAAATCCCCAAACCTTGGCATTTGAGGAGTAAGCTGGAAATTTCAAAGAATAATTATGATTTATTACTTCCTAGTTATGGTCCCATATGATTTGTGCCAAAGATTTTGCTATCTGTGGCCATATGACAGTCTTGTAACATAAGAGAAACAATCTGAAAATAGTCCTTCCATGACTAAGCTCACAGAGCATAAAATGGGAAATTCTGAAAGAGCATTAGAGCACAAAAATGCTCTTTCACTAAATTATATTTCAAGTACATCTAAACTAAAAAGGGTAAAAAAAGGGTGATACATATTCAATCTACTTAGGAACAAGTGGAAAAAACACATTCCTGTTATAAATATATTTTTTTAAAATAAGAGCATTATAACAGTTAATTTACTAATAGTATATAAAGGTGATACTTTTTCATTAACTCCTTATTTATTTGGGGTAGAGTGAGAAAAGTTTAAAAGTCTGTAAGTTAAAAGAAAAAACATCAAGTGTTACAATCAACTATCACCTCTGAATCAATCTCTTCCAGCAGAAAAATCGGCAATTTTAGTTTAATATGTCAACGTCATTTTAATCAAAGTCCTACAAAATTTACTGATGCCGTAAAATGGTCAATTTAAAATAAATGTATGCCCTCGGTTTTGATGCTTAGGAAACAAACACAATTACACAGTAATTCATGGAAGTCACATAACTTACACAAATCCTTATAAAAGAAAAATATCGTGGCATAGTGAATACACAAACTAGCAAAAAACCAGGAAATCCCAGGCTCAAGTCTGGAATCTGATACATAGTGGCTGTGTGATCAATTTACTCAAATTCTTACTACTCTAGGTAACTCTCTAAGATCATAGATTACAGAGAAGTTGCTAACATGTATTGGTACGTGGACTTTGCTTACACAGGTCCAGTTCCTATTCATGGAGATCTAAACTGATATGAATATAACTCCCGAGTAGTTCTGTAACACATTCTAATTCTTACATAAAGAATCAAAGATCTAATTGCTTTCATGAGCAGTTTGCACTAGATGTCCACTCAGAACCTTTCTAACTTTCTTCTGTGATTCTATGAATAATGCCCCATTTCCCACAGAGTAGTTCTATACTCATTTGTTTAGACCAAGAATACAGGTATCAAGAGGGATAAAATATCATCAATTATTTCACCAGTATGTGAAAACACTGTTTCCATGAAAGTCCTATACAAAAAGTTCAAGAGAAAGGCTTCTGAATTTGGAGCACACAACTTACCATTTAATAGTAGAGCATATGAGCAATTAGTTTGAAGTCCCAAAATAACAAAACAAAACAAAAGAAAATCTCTCTGCTAGACAGAAGCAATGTCAAAGGACAGAGATTCATAAAGCATCTCTGACAACAACTCTGTGATTTTTGGGCATATTGCTTAATGTCCCGGGGCCTCAATGAGGATAGACTGGATTGGCCTCTAGGATCACTTTAACTCTAGATCTAAATTATTCATGTATCATGGCATACTCAACACTGTAGGATTACACTGTTGTTTCTTAAGTTTCATAAACTTTTTCCCAAATTCATTATTTAAAGCTCACACTTATTCCTTCCCTCATCAACCTTTCTTGCCTCTCTATCTGAAGAGTTAAAGTTTGCTTACCTGTAAAAAGATGAGCACAAGTCTTTTTTAGTTTATTGGCTTGATCATATAGCTTCCGAGAACTCTTATTAGATGTAGGATTCAACCTTTGTCTCATTGCTTTTACTCCCTGTCTAGAGTCTGGGTTGAAGAAGATCACAATGGGGAACCATTGGGTATAGTTTAACAAATCCACGGCTTTAGGGGTCACATCCAGAAGTGCATGCTTATCCTGTTATGAAAATAGGGATAAAAATATGGATATTTTTGTACCACAGCAAAAGAAATAATTTATATAAGTAGACAAAGTAATAGAACACTTGGAAATCAATCAATCATGTATGATAGTAGGGAAAAGCAGCAGTAGCAATCACTAAGCATTAAGCATTTATATTCAGTTAAGGATAACAAGGAAACTATTTTTTTCCTAAAATATTCATGTTTTCCTCATTAGCACTTCTTTCAGAACAAATCTCAGCAGCACATTATTACTACTCTGTCAAGAACACATACACTCTAAATCCCCTTCTATTAAAAAAAAACAAAAAAAAAACCTTCACCGAATCTTGCCATTCTCTTTAAGTGATCATCCCTTCTTCTTACCACTGAATTCTTAGAAAAGGCTATCTAAATTTTGTACTCCACTTCTTATTCCCTGGCAGTCCCTTGCAATCTGACATCTAAACCTTACAATTTGACTTCAATTGCTCTATTCTAGACGATTAATATCTCTTTAATTGCTAAATATATCTTCCTCATTCTTCTAGACCTCTTTAGCTTTTGAGTATTCTCTCCTCCACCAGCTTTTGTGACTGTCCTCTCTTAGTTCTCTTCTTTGTCTAATCACTTATTTTTCAATCTATTGTATCTATTATAAACTCCACCTGAAGTATGGATATACCCCAGGGCTTTGTCTTGAGTCCTATTCTCTCCCTATACTTTCTGGATGATTTATCTCATGGATTTAATTATTGTATCTATCCTCAATTTATCTTGATTTCTTTGGAGCATTTGGTCAATTTCTTATCTCTGAGGGGGTTTTTTGGGAGGGAAAGAAGTTGGATGTGACATTGTACTCTCTTGGTTCTCATATATTTCTGACTACTCCTCAGTGTCTTGCTTGATCATCAGCTATGTCATTTCCCCTGACTTTATACATACTTGATGATCTCATCAGTTCCTACAAAGGTGGTATCTAAATCTACATATGCTCCCCTAGTTTCTTTCTTGAGTTCCAATCCCACATCACCTAACTATTCATTAGACACTTTGGAGTGGATGTCCTTTAGACACCTCAAACTCAATATATCCAACACAAAATCTCGTCTCTACTGAACTCAAATTATACAACAAATTATTAAACAATCTTGAATGACATTTAAATGCCCAACAGGCGTCTCAAAGACAATGTGTACAAAAAGAACTTATCTCTTTCCTTAAACCCATCCCTCCTCCTAACTTTTCCATTTCTTATAAGTATAACAACTTCCTTCTAGTCACCCAATTTAACAACAATGAACATATTGTCAATTCTTTCTTCTTCCTGACCTTTCATGTTGCCAAATCTTGTCAATTTTACCTCTCTGTGATATATCTCACACATTTCCCCTTTTGTCATTTAAATAGTCATCCTAGTTTAGGTCCTAATTATTATTTGCCCATACTATATTGAGAATCACCTGAACCTTTCCCTGCTTCCAATCCCTTTCATTCTTCCTACAGACATCAATATGATTTTGCTTTTTAAAAAAGCACAGTTCTGATTAAACATTTTCCTTTTACCTTTAGGACAAAATATGAACTCTGTTGTTTGACATTTAAAGGACTTCACAATCTGATTCCAGTCTACCTTTCTATTTCCCATTCTTCCTATTCACTTATTTGTTATGCCAGACTGGCCTACTTTCAATTTGCTACAGGCAACAGTCTACCTCTCTTCTTGGTACCTTTGAATATACACTCTGGTTTCCATGCCTGGTTTCCTAACAAACCTTTTTGAATTGTCTGCCCCATTTACTCCTGATGAAAATAGAGTAGTTGAATTATCTTCTTGTTGTTGTTCAGCTAGTCATGTCCAACTCTTTGTGAGCCCCAAATACTGGACTGTTTTGTCATTTCCTGCTCCAGCTCATTTTACGGATGAGGAAATTGAGGCAAACTGAATGAAATCATTTGCCCACGGTCACCAGATAACTCCAACAATCTATTTTACTACCTAGCTGCTTCCTGAATTACCTTACCTGTTCAATAATCTGTCTTACAGTATTCAATCGCACAACTCCACTGGACTTCTCGGATCCTGCATCTTTTGGTTCTGTCTCTGTGAGAATAGTATTTTTGAGAAATACAGATTAAATATTTTGTATACATAAATAACTAAATCATTAAAAAAAAAAAAAAAAAAAAAAAGAAGGAACAGTGCGACTTACTGGCAGTTTGAAACACACCAGGCAATTCATTGGCTAATTTCTCCATGGCTATATCAGCTATGGGTCCAAACAAGACCACAGGCCTCTTGAAACCAGCTAAAGGAGACAAGAAAAATCTTCTGGATACATATACAATTTTAATACTGTGAGTGTACCTAAAATGGTTGTTTGGCCTCTAGGATAGTAAAATTTGATGCGAGTGGTCATATAGAGCAGGCCACAAAAAATTGATCTCCAAATCAGGAAGACAAGGTTATAATTCTGACTCTGATATATACTAGCTATATAATTTTGTCACACAGTCACTTAATTACTAAATGCTCCACAACTTTTTAACTTATAGCTGTAGAAGAGATATAATTTGCATTTGTAGAGGTTTCTTCATTGGGAGTTCCCTATATTAAAGAAATCACAGATCCAGTTCGAATGAAAACTTTTTTTCCAAAAAGAAAAGTTGTTTTCCTCACTTAAATTCAGAATTTAATAATCTTCCCTGTCTCCACAGTTACCTCTCTGGAAATGGTCATTTGTTCAGCTCTTTAAAAAGAGAGCAAAAGAGACAGAGAGAGAGGGAAAGGAAGGGGGGGGGGGGGGGGGTAGAAGAGAGAGGAAAGATTAAAGAAAGAAACCATGGAATTAAATTTCTTAAGCTAGAAAAGAACTGAGTCTGGAAGGGAATGCAAAAACCAGAAAATACTCTATTTTTGACTTAAACTCCCCCCCCCCCAAACTTTTTTAAATACCAAGAAAGGGCTTTTCCATACATACTGACCATAAAAAAGAAGATTGTCTATAAAACCACAGAATATTCTTTAATATTTCCTATCCTTTTCTGATTACAAACACGAGAATAAGGTTAGGATATAAATTTCTGAATAGCACTTTAAAAGAAAAAGGAAAAAAAAAAAAAGGAATCCTGAAAATATTCCCTCAGAGAGTTTCAAAAACACTTTTACTAAGAAATTGGCATAGTTTGTTGTCTGGGTAATCTCTGATAAACTAAATCTCAACATAATCCTATTCTGAAGGCAAATAGGCCACTATAGAAGAGAAATCACTTCTGTATTTCTCACCCTCTCGAAGTAGAACCCTTTCATAAGCTGGGAATTTGGTGCTAACAGATACTATAGCAGTTAAGTCTTCTCGACTTTTTCTCAGATTCTTTTTAATTCCAGATCTCTGACCACGCATTCTCCAGAAATCTGCCCTGTCTCCAGAGTTGTCCCTCTGAGCATTCTGTACACTGGCCATTTGTTCTGCCCTAAAAATAAATAAAGAAAGAAAGGAATTAAATTTTTGAATCCAGAAAAGGATTGTGTTAAATACATATTACACTGAGAAACTGGGAAATTATACAAAATATAGTCAATTCTCAAACTTGTTAAAAATGCTTGTTTTTTATTATGATCTTAAATGACAAAAAGGGCATTTCCAAAAACACAGATAACAAAAAAGAAAAATGTGTGTAAAACTGTTTATCTTCCTTTTTTTAAAGTATGTAATAAATACCACATATTACTTTCATATACACACACACACACATATATATATTTATTTATTTTATTATAACTTTTTATTTACAAGATATATGAATGACTAATTTTTTAGCATTGACTCTTGCAAAACCTTCTGTTCCAACTTTTCCCCTCCTTCCCCCCACCTCCTCCCCTAGATGGCAGGTAGACCAATACATGTTAAGTATGTTTAAGTATTACATATTACTTTCAAATTTGTTTCCTGGTCTCTACAGCTTTCTGAATTTCTTTTTATTCCCTTCTGTGTAGTTTAAAACATGTTTCAGTTTATTTTTTTTAAGGCATCACCATTGCTACCTCCCTTTTCCTCCAAACCAAAAACTGAAAAAGGGAAAAAAAACAACTTTCTATCCAATAAGCTCAGTCAAACAAAATGAGCCCACAAAGTCACATCAAAATGTCTTTTTCTGCATCTTAGTCCATCATCTGTCAGAATGTAAAATGCTTCATCATGTGTCTTTTACAAACATAGCTAGATGTTGTATTGGTCAGAGTTAAGTTGTTCAAAGTTGTTTTTTATTTACCATGTCCTGGTAAAAGAACTGTTCTGCTTCTAGTTCATACTATAGCAATTTATACTGCTCAAGATTCCGTTATATTCCTATATCAAAATTTGTTGAGCTACTTACCTCAATTGATGAGCTCTTAGATACTAGTTTTTTCCTTTTTCCCCCTCTTTTTATCACTTCCTCTTCAAGGATTTTGTTTTGTTTCCAATTATTCCCTTCCAATATTATCTACCCCCTTACTAACCAGCCCCCCAAAATGATCCCTGAATAATGTTCTGTTCAGTTTATTTCTGCACCAGACTCTGAGTGTGTTCATCCCTACTTGGTCCATTTCAGACAAGTGAGGTTTATTTGGTGCTCATGTTCCTCTCTTCCCTCAATTTTTGTATAATCTTCTCATGTATCCCAATTATATCATTATATTTATTCCGTTAACATTATCTCTTTCCCCTTCTCACACGCTCAGAACAAAACCACTCCTCTTTCAGGACCTCTGATTTTTAATTTAACTCTTTAAATACTCTTTGAGCAATAGGTTTTGAAGGGCCACTTATTCTCCTTGAATTAAAATGGTAGTAGCATTATACCACCATACAACTGCCTCTGGTTGCGCAAATAAAATTCCTAAAGTTTCTCTTGATTTATGTATTTCTAAACTTCTACTTAGCTTGATCTTCTCATCAGAAAAGCTTAAAAATCCTCATTCCATTAAAGGGTTCTCCCCAACTATATCCCACCCCCCCACCTTCTAACACTCTTTTCTACAGGAAAAATTAGTTTTACAAGATCAATAATTATTGATTATAAGTATTTATCTTTTGTCTTCAGAATATTATATTCCAAACTCTTTTTTTAATGTGTAGAAGCTGTCAGATTTTATGTCAATCTGCCTTTGTTTCTTTGGAAATTGAATTTCTTCTTCCTAGATATTTGTAGTACTTTTTCTTTAACTTGGGAGTTCCTTGGGACTTCTCTTTTGGTGTTTCTTTCAGATGACCTGTAGATTCTATCTTTACTCTGCCTTTTGATTCTAATACAGCAGGGCAACTTTTACTTATGCATTGCATTTTACACTAAAGCAGATTGATGTTAGTTAATATAAAGAACTTTTAAGAACTATTTAAATCTGAGCCATTATTATTAAAGAAAGCACTTTCCCACTAAAACCATAGGTTTTAGTGATCGGTTCATGGTACAAATTGAAACATAATTTTTTTGAACATGGCCATTGTGGAAATTTGTTTTGTTTGCAACTGTATAATAGTTACAAGGGTTTGTTTTTCCTTTTATACCAGAAAAGAGAAAAAAAGAATTTGTCAATTGAATTTAATTGAAAAAAAATAATTTATAATAAGCTATAATAATAAAAAGCTATACTTTTTGGGAACTGCTCAGGATCAATTAATCAACAAGTATTTACTAACTAAACAAAAAGTTCATAGCCCCTTTCCTGAGAGTCTAGGTTGAATGACAACTTAAATTCAAGTCAAGAAAAGAAATACTGCCTTGGAAATGATTCAAATGTGAACATGAGGTAGAATAGTTATATGTATATCAAACATATATAACAGAGTTGATGGATCCCTTCCTTTCATCTTTAAGCCCAATTTATAGGGAAAAGATGAACACAGAATACATCATTATAAATTTGATTAAATAACCCAGAATTTGGGGATATTTGCTTTTATGGGGCATTTATGAATGTCATAATTCACATACCTGCTTTTATTTGGAATTAGGCCTTTTTCCAGTTCATTTCCGATTCTCACAGCTAGCCAGTTACCCAGCTTGCCATCATACAGCGTATCTACTACTCTGAAAATCTCCCCTCTTGTGAATGCTAAGCTTTGAGGTGATTCTTTCTCACATTCAAAGTGGCTCCTGATGAAAAACGAGTCCCCTCTGCCACAGGCCAGAATGTCCCTATATACTGGAAAGGACAAGCATCTTTTAGATTGGCTGACTATGATAATCCTTCACTGTCAATTATTTCCTATGTCTCTATGAAATCATCCTTTCTTGCGAGTTCAGCTCATTATGGAAGAATATGATAAATCTTTTTCCCATTAGTCTTCCACAATTCAAAGCCATTGGGACATATCACCTTTTCATGACAAAAGGCACGAATGAATTTAGATTAAAGAAATGATACCCACCCTGCTCCTAAAGCCAAAACCAGAGACCCAATGACCCTTTCAAGTATAGCTCCTTAAGGTAGACTTTCCATTCCAAAATGTGTTCATTTTTATGCAGTTTTTGAAACTGTATTAGTAAAATACACACATGTATAGCTTCCCCAGTTTTTTTCTTTCCAAAGGTATCCTGACTATGAACTCATTACACATTTTATGAGCCTATCTTTAATACAAAAAATAATTTTTTTCTTAATTTTATCTAGCAACCAAAAGTTTTTACAATTAAAAAAATTCTTTCCATATTTTCTCTTGACAAGTTAGGGCCTCAACAACCTGATCATTAATGACCAAACCAAATTTCTCAGCATAAAGAAAAATGTCCTTACCATCTGCTCTGCTCTGAACTAAAAGAGTCACCATTTCACCTTTGGGGATTTCTAATAGGCAGAGAACTGCATCTTCTCTAACCAGGCCTCTGAAATCCTGAGAGTTCACCTAATGCAAAAAGAAATAAATAGCAAAGAAATGATATTTCTGGACATAAATTATTCCCCAATTTCTTTTAAAAGAAATGCATTAAAAATGACACTCATTCAGAATGAATTGTCTTCACTCTGAGACAATTCAGTCAGTCTTAGCTTTTTTTTTTTTTTTTTTAAATGTCATGGACTTAAGAGTCTTGTGGAATCTTACATAGTACATGCTTGAAAGAAAGACTAAATTTCAACTGGAGGTTACTAACAACCAAAACAAATTTTCCCCCAGTCAAATTCTCAACCCCCTGAAAATGGCCGGTGGATCTCAAGTTAAACTCTTCATTTCTCTCCATTATTTTCCTTATCAGTTTTGGCATGTATCACTTTCTACTCATGTGTTTGCCTAAGCCTCTGTATTGTGATGCTCTATCCAGTCTGAGGACCATAGCTGAATTGATCCTTTCTCAGTTCCTCAGTTAAATTTCAAATTTACCTGACCCAAAGCAGTCAGTTGATAAACATTTATTAAGTGCCTGCTTTGTCTCAAGCACAGTGTGCTAGGGAAATAAAGGAAAGCAAAAGACAGTGCTTGTTTTTAAAGAGCTTCCAGTCAAAAGTGGAGCAGGATATCAACATACAAACAAGATAAATTGAAGGAAATAAACTGAAGGAAGGAATTAGCATTAAAAAGGATGGGAAAATCCTTGTAGAAGGTGAGGTTTAGCTGGGACTTAAAGGAAACCAGGGAAGACAGGAGGGAGAGAATTTCAGGCAAGAGAGATAGATGCCCATGTGTCTTATGGATTTTGCATTCGAATTTGTGCTGTGTTACTATGTCAAAATCTTTCATTAGCTATTTAGTAGTCTGTTCTGATCCTGAAGAGGGTTCTGTATCAGCTACAGATTACAATTCATTAATTCAACTTATTTGTTTTTCTAGCACAAAAGGCTATTCTCCTATTCTTTGCAGAGGGAGGGTAATTAATATAAAATTTAATTGGGAACAAGGAACATCTACTTCCTGATCTCCAGATGTACTTATTTGTAAAAGTTACATCCTACAGTTTGTCCCACATTGTTAGAATGACAACAGAAAATAAAACACTTTGTTGGGTATAAAATTGAATGCTATTACTTTCCACATTTTGAAAAAACTGTTTTGTCTTTAGCATCTGACACAAAGAAATGTAATATTGTGATGCCACAGCTTTATTATTATTATTATTATTACTACTGGAATTTAGATTTCGGGAACACAAAAAACATCTCTGAAATTTTCCAAATTTCTAGATCATTGTATTGTTTAGGTCTTGCATTATTCCAGACATTCATCCATCTCATGTGTGTGTGTGTGTGTGTATATATATATATTTTTAATTATTCAGTAAAAATTTTTATTCTGTGCTCTGCTTCAACTGTACCCCTCTAATGCCTATACTATTCTAAATACTATTTTTAGTGCCATATAGTATCTTTTCAACCTTGAAGAGAGGAGCCCAAAACTCTAAAAATCCTCTTTTGCCTTAACTCTGCCTCAGTGAGGGACCCTGCCCTGAGGAACAGTTTCATCCTTGTTATCTGGGTAGGGTCAGTTCAGTCCTGAAACTCACTGAATTCAATTCAAATTCCAGCTCAAGCTGAAACCCAGCCAACTTGGGATTCCACCCACCAGCCCCCTTCAGCTTGTAGCCAAAGCTCTCATTATAAAAGAGCCAAATGAAAACCCTCTCTTTGCAGAGGTTCCAAATGTGCCAACTCCATGCTTAGCATGTCACAGGCCTCTGTCCACTGGAATATTCTTTCCAATGCCCTCCTCTCTTTATCCTCACCTATTTTCCTAACCAGACTTTATGACTCTCTGTCAGGATTTCTAACCTTGCTTCCAATCCCCATAATAAACTTCTTTTATCAATCTAGGTTTTCAGGTCTGTAAATTCTTTTAGAGAGAACTCTGTGCCACTAGAAGGGAATCCCCAAAACTCCCTACCCTTGCACCGAATCCCAAGGAGTTGCAGGGGAGCCAAATCTCTCCATTTGGATCCCTGAACTCGGAATCTGCCACTAGACCTTATCAACCTCACTCTGAGATATCTGTAAATTTACCCTTTCTGGGATCTCGATTGGTACCAATGAGGAGTCTACTATTTCAGTGGAAAACATTAACAGAGCTCATGATCAATGTTTGCTTTTCATTTGCTTCAGAAATGTCTCTCTCCCATAATGGGGCAGATAGTCAAGAAGAAAGAAGACTATCTTGTACTTACCTTTTACTATCCTCTTCCTTTAGGGATGATTACTACTAGATCTGATTTCCTATTCAGACTCCCTCCATCACTTCAATCTTTTGTGCTATTCACTGTTTTCTAAATTAAATTTTAAAAGTCCACTTTTTTCAAATAATTTCAACAAACAGGACAAAGTTCTAGCAATGATTACACTTACCTTCAAAATTTGGTCCCCTTCTTGTAAACCCTCTTGTTCTGCTGAAGTTCCTTCTTGAATGCCGGCAACAAATATGCCAACATCATTTCCACCAGCCAGTCGAAGGCCTACACTATCTCCTTTCTTGAATTTCACCATTTTAGTGTTTGGGCTAGAAATATTTTGCCAGTAGAAGTGGGGGAGAGAGAGAGAGATAGAGAGAAGGCGAAAAAAAATTTTTTTAATTAAATTAAAGACAGATAATGTTAATAAAAATAAATTTAATTCAGATTTAATTGAAATTATTTCAGAGACTTGTTTCCTCACAGACTGCTAATGGGGCCACAATATGAACTAGGGGATTCAATAATAAATTGGCAACAAAAAAAACATGAATTGTAATCTGCTTCATTCAGTAAGGGGAATCACTTGAACATGATGAATTTAATCTTCACATCTATAAAATACAGATATTATCGCTGTATTTCAAAAGAAGCACTAGGAACCATCACAAAGAAATGAATCCTAAAATAGTTATGTTTTCCCCAAAGCCTCTTATCTAGTGAATGCAACTATTTGGAACACTGTCAAGAATTAGGCCTTTGAGCAACTGAAACAGATGTCACAAACTATGAATTCAAAGTTCATGTATACATTGTACTCACAGGAGAGTTCCATAGACCATTTCTTATGGTGCATTTTATATCTAACCCAAAGATTACAAATGAAGGAACAATAACAAATTAGGAAGTGGAGGAAGGGAGGAATGATAGAAGTGGGTACTGTCATAAGTGACACCCTGACAGTAAAGGAAGCTGAGTACAACAAATAATTTTTATAATGAAGTCTCTAAATCAAAGTGTTTATTCTGTTTTAGAGAGATTAGGTTTAATTTTAAAAAATCTTTCCCTATTCAGTTATTGGGGTATTCTGGGAAAAGATTCTCAGATCATGCCAAATTAATGGGAAAAGACAGAAGATTTTAATAGTATAATTTGGATTTATTTTTTTAAATTTTACAGGAACAATTATATAGAATAAAAATAACTTAATTATGGAAAACTATAGAAAACAACCTGTAAAATATATGATGAGGACTAAACTGAAAAGTAAGAGATTCTAAGACTCTAAGTATTCAATATATATTTTTTAATATACTCATTTTCAAATTTCTCTAGTAATTAGATTCTAGATTTCCTTTTGGTAGCTCATCTAATTATAACATTTTTAACAACTTTGTACAATTGTTAGCACTTACAGCTTAGAATCATGAGATTAGAGAAGGAAAAAATCTCAACAAGCCATTTAATCCAGTACTTCCATTTTACAGATGAGAAAAATGAAAATCCCAAAGGCTAAGTGACTTGTCTAAGCTCATACTCATATAAAAAAGGTCAGAGGAAATATATGAATCCATAGAGGTAATGTTCTTTCCACTGTCCAACACTGGTTGCCTACTTTCAAGATTATGGCCTCCAAACCTTTTGTACTGAGATGCGTCTTGTTGGCAGGAGAGACACTGTGCTGCTCTTGACAGAATTGCAAATAAACTAGGTAGTTTTAAATGTCAGGTTTCCTGGCTGAAATATTTTGAAGGCACAAAAAATTAGCCATAAAAAGAATATTTTTTGCTATAATGATAGGCAAATCACTTGACTTTTCTTAACTGTAAAATGGGGAGGATAATAGCACCATCACTACAGAATAGAATAGTTGTGAGGATAAAATGTAAAGAGCTTTGCAAACCTTAAAGTACAATACAAATGCCAACTAATATGTATTGTTGGTCAGGTAGTAATCACCTACCCTTAGGCAATTCTCAAGAGTTACATTTTTAGGGACAGCTAGATAGTGTAGTGGATAGAGCACCAGTTAGGAGGACCTGAGTTCATATGTAACCCCACACATTTAGTATTTCCTAGCTGTGTAACCCTGGACAAGCCAATCAACTCCAAATACCTCAGCAAAAACAACATAACAACAAGAGTTACAGACTTTTCCAGTTTGTACTGGTAAAAAAAAAATCTACAGTCCAATGGGAAAACCACAGGTTCGGTCAAAAACAAAATACAAAACTGTGAGCTCACAGCTACAAAATACAAAAAATATTAAGAAGGGTAAATGGAAAGAGATCATTTGTCTCTATGCAAATATATTTTTATGGGTTTTGCAAGAAATACAGTCAAGTATTAAAGCATTAACACTCATATTTCACTAAAGAGGAGACATACATAAGAACGCACCTATCTTGGACCAAAGGAGTTTAGCTACTCAAATTCCATAAGACTTTGAGGTGGTCTCACACTATGGAACATTGGATTACAAGACAACACCATTATTGTGAAAGATCCTTGTATTGGAGCAAGTTGGGGGCTCCCCCCCATGGGGGTGTCATGGGGGCATGACACCATAATGCGATGGACTAAATCTGTATCACAAATAAAAATAAGTCCAATAACATTATAGTTATGCCTTTTCTTTCTCTTCTAAATATCTTTATAGCAACATCCCTGTTCTACCTGACATGGGTTATAGCCTCCCAAAAAAGAAAGGGAAAAAAAAAGAGAGAGAAAGAAACTAATCATTCGAAAAACAATAAAATTTAAAACACAAAGTTGACTTCTCATTTTTATTGAACTAGTAAAACAAAACAAAACAAAAAAACACAAAAAAAATTCCCCCAAAAGAGTTTGTATGTAGAAAAAGTATATATACTTGCGTGTGTGTGTGCGTGCATGCACATATGCACAGATATGCTTTGCACAACCCCAATGAAAATAATTTTGTTTTGTAATAATATAAATGAATGAATAAATCAGAACCAAGCCCATAATCGACTATAATATTGTGGGGCCATTCTCTTCCAAAACTCTCTTTTTGTTGGCAGAACACATATTAGTATTTCATATTGCAAAATGAGAAAAAAGCTAGCAGGCTAATTGAATCACCTATGATCACCTAAGCTAAATAAATAACATAGTTAAGATGCCTTTGAGATAGTCAATAACTAACTGCCCTTATTTATATATTATCTCACCTAATATTGTATTTTGAAGTGTTTTTGATTATCTTCTCACATAAAATCGAATGTGAATATATATGTATGTATTCATCCACACAAATACAACAACACACATATGTATGTGTGGGTGTACATGCATGTGTCTATATTGTTGTCATATTTCTTTTGTTTTTTGTGTCCAATTAAGAGAATAGAAAATAAGAATAATAAAAGGGAGGAGGGAGAATCAAAACATACCCATATATTGCTTCATCTTCAGAACTCGGCCGAAGAAAAGTTCTTGATGCTGCTTTAGGATGAGAAACTGCATTTTTTTTTTTTAAAAAAAGTGTCTGTTATTAACAAATAAATTATTTCAAATTCATTAAAATATTTATTAAATACTCAATATGTACAGATCATTGTGTTAGGTAGTGAGATAACAATAGTTTCTGACCTTAAGAAACTTATATTTTAAAAAGAGTTGGACAAAACATGCAATGAAATAAATATAATAAAAAGTTTGATAGGAACAAAGAGCAAGGGGAAAATCCTGACAAAGTGCTCTAGAAAAAATCTAAGGAAAAAAAAAACTATTTTCATTCAACTGAAAGAAGGAAGAAGGCAAAATCCCCAGAAAAAGTATGCTGAAGGAAGACTTTAAGAAATGAAGATAAATAAAAGAGTAACGAATTCCAGATATGGTGAGTTACTGTTGCAATTGCATAGATGCTAGAAAAAGCAGCAAGAAATAAGAAACAAAATTAATAATTTAGTCAAACTATACTGGTGTAAAATAAGAATCGACAGGTAGCATGGAGTCAGATTGTGGATAGCTTTAAATGTCAGGATAAGGAGGCTATGTTTTATTCTATAAGAAAATGAGAGCCAAAGAAGATTTTGATCATGGAAGTGAAGTGATCAGACCTTGCCAACGGTATCAAAAACATACTGGAGAAAGGAGAGGCCAGAGACAGGGAAGCTGGTGAATTAGCTATTTTAATGTAGTTTAATTAAGAATTATTGATATGAACAATTTTCAGATGATGAAATTAAATCTATTTCTAGTCACTGGAAAAAATGCTCTAAATCACTATTGATTAGAGAAAAGCAAATTTTAACAACCCTGAGGTACTACTTTACACTTCTTAGATTAGCAAAAAAGACAGGAAAAGATAATGATAAAGAGAAAACTGGAATACTAATTGTTGGTGGAGTGGTAAATTAATCCAACCTTTCTGGAGAATAATTTGAAACTATGCTCAAAGGGCTATCAAACTCTGCATATCCTTTGATCCATCATTGTCTCTACTGGGTCTGTATCTCAAAGAGATCACAAAAGAAGGAAAAGGATCCACATGTGCAAAAATGTTTTAGCAGCCTTTTTTGTAGTGAGAAGGAACTGGAAATTGAATGGATGCTTATTGAGTGGCTGAATAAATTATGGTATATGAATATAATGGAAAATTATTGTTCTATGAGAAATGATGAGCAAACTAATTTCAGAAAAGCTTGGAAAGACATGAACTGATACTAATAGAAGTGAGTAGAACCAAGGGAACATTGTACACAGCAACAAGATTATGATATGATCAACTGTAACAATGTGACTCTTTTCAAGGCAATTCCAATAGACTTGTGATGGAAAGAGCCATTCGTATCCAGAGAGAACTATGGAGACTAAATATGGATCAAAACATAGTACTTTCACACCTTATTTTCTGTTGTTTGCTTATTTTTTCCCTCATTTTTTTCTTTCCTTTTTTGAACTGATTTTTCTTATACAGCATAATGAATATCAAAATATGTACATGTTTAACATTTGTTGAATTGTTTGCTATCTATGGAGAAGCAGAGAGGGAGGAGAGAGAAAAATTTAGAAAGCAAGGTTTTGCAAAAGTGAATGTATTACAGAGAAGCTTGGAGAGAATTACATGAACTGATGCTAAGTGAAATGAGCAGAACCAAGAGATCATTATATATGTCAACAACGATACTGTATGAAGATGTAATCTGATGGAAGTGGATTTCTTTGACAAAGAGACCCAATTCAGTTTCAAGTGATCAATGATGGACAGAAGCAGTTACACCCAAAGAAAAAACACTGGGAAATGAATGTAAACTGTTTGCATTTTTGTTTTTCTTCCCGGGATATTTCTACCTTCTGAATCCAATTCTCGCTGTGCAACAAGAAAACTGTTTGGATCTGCACACATATGGTGTATCTAGGATATGTCCTAGTATACTAGGACATATTCAACATATATAGGACTGCTTGCCATCTAGGGGAGGGGGTGGAGGGTGGGAGAGAAAAATCGGAACAGAAATGAGTGCAAGGGATAATGTTGTAAAAAAAAAAATTACCCTGGCATGGATTCTGTCAATAAAAAGTTACTATAATAATAATTAAAAAAAAAAAAGTGAATGTATTGGCTAAAATAAAAAGCTATTTAAAATGAAAAAATATTATTAAGGAGCTGAAGTAGGAGGGTATTAAGTGGAAGGAGTCATTTGAAAGAAACTTTGTAGATAGAACCCAGAAAACTTAAAAAATTAACTGGGTGAGCCCAAGATAGAAGGAAGGGGACAAAGATGTCTTTGGAAGCTGGATAACAAGGGAAGAAAAATGGGGAAGAAGAAGGGAAGAGTTAAAAAGAGAAAAGGATGTTCAGATATGAGTTGAAATACAGAAGACTTTTTTAATTTTCAAAATTAAATCCTTACCAAGGAAATCTTCTTGGTATTTGGGTTCCTTATTGTTTTCTGGAACAATAGGAATATCACTAGTGGGTTTAAATGGCGTGGGTGTTGCTCCCATTTTGGAAAGTCTATTTGATGTATCCTCTCTAATATGGAAAAAAACACATATGCTTTATTAATTATGCATGTTTTAAAAATGTGAATTTTATAAAGGCAAAAATAAAAGACACCATCTTACTTTGTTCTTTCTTTCAGCTTTTCATTTGAGGAATTATAATCAAAATCAGAAGAATGGATCCTTTTCTCATCTGGAGAAAATGATTGGTTTGATTCTATTTCTGAAATATCTAGTTTTTGAAGTAAAAAAAAAAAAAAAGCATATTATTAAAATATTTAATTGAAATTCTAATAGCCCCTAGGCATAAAACATAGAGAAGGAAAGAGGCAAGGAATGCACAGTATTTTATTATTCCTCAAGAAAAAAAGTGTTTTTAAAATTTTACTAAAATTAACAAAGAACCAGTTTTAGTATTTCAAGTGTCTTCTAAAATCACTAATCCAAAAACCCTTTGTGAAGTTGCACCCTAGTATTATCTCAGGAATTTATCTTCTCCTCTTAAATAGTTCTTTGAAAATGAGATTCAAGTCTCATTTTTATATAAGCACAATTATATCTTATTAATTGATTACAACAGGGATTCTTAACTTATTTTGTGTCATGGAACCTTTTCACAATCTGGTGATTGTCAAATACACAGGTAAATACATAAAATATGTGGGATTAACAAAGGAAACATGTTTTATACTTTTATGGTAAAAGATTGTGTTAACAGAATAAAGGATTTTGTTTTCCTGCTTTTCCTTTCCTTCTTTTAACTGTTGGACAGCGGAGGAGAATACTCTGAGTTTGAATCCTGCCTGGATCTTTTGATCTCATTCAGCCTCAGTTTCTTCATCTGAAAAGTTGGGATAATAATACCTCACAGGGCTTCTATAAAAATAAAAAGTTAAATCATCATATGTAAAATGCTAACTACATAAATACTGCTATTTCATACTCTTCACCATGGGAATAACCTTAACCTCATCTTTGGGCAAAAAAATTCCAAAGCTTCATTTCCAGCTCCAGATTTTTCCATCTAGGGATGGTATTATGCCAACAGCTCTAATTCAATAAGGTCCTGAACTAAACTCCATCATAGTTAATAATTTCTTTAAAACTAGGCAGAACTTTAGAGATAATTGAGCCCAATATCCTTATTGCTATTAAACATAAAACTGTGACCTAGTAAAATGCAGTAATTTAAGGTTACCTGGATAGTTGGTGGCACATTCAGGATCAGAACTTAAGTGTCTTGGTACTTGGTACAATTGGTCTGATAACTGATACAATTCTTCCCACTGTATCACAACTACATTCCACAAAATCTGATCCTCTTTCCACTTCCTGTGTTCACTGCTTTATGTGTGGTACCCACACCATTTATCCAGGCTCAAAACAGGGAGGCTATCATTTATTCTTAATCTCCTTCTTCTTTCATATTATTAATAATTCCATTTCCATATTATATTTTTCACCTGTTACCTTTCTAATTCTCTTCTATCATTCTGGTTAAAATCATACTTAGTTTCTGCTTAAACTAACTTCCTAATTTATTTCCATGCCTGCCTTTAGTTTTTTTATTCCATTCTACTCACTTCTTTGGAAGATTTAAACTTCCTAAAGTATCACTCTGGAAAAGCCACTCTGCTGCTTGTAATATTCAAGAGCTCTCCAGAAGGCACCAAATAAAAATCCAAATTTCTTATTCTGATATCTTCTATGATCTTACTCCATTCTATATTTCTAGGTTTATTTCACATCATTCCAATTCATCCACTTTAGGTTTCAGGGAATCTGTACTTCTCAGTTATTTGTCAAATTTCCCCACTACATTCCCCTACCTTTCTACTTTTGCTACTGTAGTTACCTAAACCTAGAATGACTTATCCGTATACTTCAAGATCCAGCACAAATGCCCCATCTACCAGGAAGTCTTTCCTAATACCCAGGTTCTGATTCACTACCATACTTTAACAATGAACTAAGGATGACATCTCCTTTCTCTGAAGTAGAACTTAGTTATAATTTTTAAAAATTTATACTATGAGAACAATTTGTTGGGGCAGCTAGGCGGTACAGTGGATGGAACATTACCCCCTGAATCAGAAAGACCTAAGTTCAAATTCAGCCTTAGATACTTAATAGCTGTGTGATCCTGGCAAGTCACATAACCCTGAAAACCTCCTTTGTCCCTTTCCCTCATTTCTTAAAGGTAGAGAACCTATATATAAAAAATATACAATTTCCTTGAATTTCAAGGTTGGGGAAAACAAGGACAGAACTTTACTCAAAATTTTATATTATCCCTTTCAGTTTATATTCAATATATTTGCTGAATGCCACAAATTGTCACAAGGAAGAACAATTAGAAAATTCTTAACTTTAATTGTATATAATTTGAAAGGGATAATCGTTCATATTAGGAACAAGTTTTGCCTGAATACAGGCTATTAGTTTAAAGTAACCCCCTTTGGAATTTCACAAATATGTTTGATTTTCCTGGGAAAAAGACCAAATAAGAAAGGATTACTTAAACTAAATTTTACTAACCTTCTGAAATTAAAATATTAACATTTAAATATGAAACTGAATTTTTAAATTATTCCTTGAAATCTTATATGTCTATATCTGTCCTTTTCTAAATGGTTTTATGTACGTGGACAAAGAAAATAAAATAATTCTTGAAACTAAACTCACCTTTATGTCAGCCCAAATGCTATCTTACCTTCAATTTCTGAGTCACTGTCATGTAATGAAGGTATATTGATTAGAGTCTGCTTGCTGTCTCTCAAGACTACTAACTGGAGTTTCCCTCTTGATTTCTCTATCAGTTTTCGGGCATCAGCTAAAGACATATTTTCTGTTACAGTGCCATTGATCTGTGAACATCACGGACAATGTAAATATTCATTAAAAAAAACAAAAAAAAACAAATTATTTTGTTTTCCAGAAAATCCAGTAGATTTTTCAAACATTCAAACATAAGTGTAAGACCCAACTAGACTTAGGCTTAACTTTAAAGTTAATTCTCCCTCTCAAACAGCACTATAAAAACATTTATATACTCGATTTAAACTGTATTCTGCTTGTTCATAAAATGTGGCTTATCTAAATCTGTGGGATGACTTAAATAGTTCATTCAAAAGCAAAATGATTTTAAAGAATTAATCAAAT
The DNA here is from genome assembly GCF_902635505.1 of Sarcophilus harrisii. NCBI lineage: Eukaryota > Metazoa > Chordata > Mammalia > Dasyuromorphia > Dasyuridae > Sarcophilus > Sarcophilus harrisii. Next base: position 288,346,347 of record NC_045426.1, on the reverse strand, counting down.
GTTTGAATTTATTTTCTTAATTTTTCTCTCTCCTTGTGGGCGATACAAGCTTTCACAATATGAAAGGGAAAAAAGAAAGTACTTAAACCTTGTGGAGGAAAATAACACAACCCATTGCAACACTTTCTAGGTATTCTTAATATCTTTTTCAGAGAAAACAATAACATTCTTTTTCTCCTACTTCTCTTTACCTTCAAAATTTTATCTATTTTTAAAAAGTTTTATAAATATTTTGTATTTTCATTATAATATTTATAGATTGCTCTCATTTCATAAAAGGTATCTTGTAGTAAAGTAAAAACATTTAAGACTAATAATACATCTGAAAGTGCATGCAGTATTTTATCTCTATAACTCCCCACATTTCTTTATTACATGTTCCCCTCCTCCTAACTTCCCAACCCACAGAAAAAAACAGAAAAACAAATTTCTTGAAACAAATATTCATAGACACACAGATGGGGTCGCAATAGCATATGCTTATTTCACAATCTTTTACCTATACCTACTTTAAGAATTATGTCTCCTTCATGAAGATTGCCATCCTTAGTTGCAAGACCAGTTCTAGTCATTTCTTTTATGAAAATCTGACTCCCAAGTCTGAGTCCATATTCTAGAAATCAAAAACATATCCACCATTATATTTTATAGAAAGTCTGTGTTACTTCAGTTAATTGGGTAAAAAAATATTTTTAAAGTCATCACTCACTACTCCAGACTACCTGACATATAAATCATTCTCTTAAAACTAAAGATCAAAGTAGTTCTCAGAGGCATACTAACATATCATGTACTCAATTCAGATGGTACACAATTTAATTTATATTTGAAATTTGTTAGGTTGACCACAGTGTCATTTGAAAAGCCAAACTTTAAAGCTGAATTTCAGTAGAAGCAAAGAAAGGAAGGAAAGTTAAGCTATAGTATAAGAGTTTAACTTTTTGTCCCTTAAATTAATTCTTCAAATCCCTCATTTCCAATACAATTGAAGAAGTATCACTTCTGCAAAGTCCTTTTCCTGGTCTCTCCAGCTATACTGCAAACTTCTTTCCCTCCCCACCAGATTCAGCCTTGCCATCAAACTATTTTTCAGTGGGTTTGAACTGAGACTGAAAGAACTGTCAAATTATTATTATTGTATGTTACTTATACAATTAAGTAATGCTAAAAATATTTTAAAATATTGTCTTCCATTTTGCATTTAAAGCTCTACACAACTTTCAAAATATGTATAATTTTAACTTTTAAAAATAATATTACTTCAAATTTGCATTCCAAATAAAATATTACACTTACAACATCTGATTTTTGTTCTATAATTGAAAATTTTTCAGCGTTAAGCTTTCTGAAATTTAAAGTAAAAAAGTGGGGAAAGATCAGAAGAGAAGTTTGTGATACTTTGTATATTTTATAGTGCTACAGGTTTTAAATTCCTACGAATTTAACCCCCACCTTTAACTATTATTATTATTGTTAAAAATTGTTGGAACTATATCTGGGAAGGGAGTGTGTGCAAAAGGATTGCGAACAAGAGAAATTTCTATCTCATCCCCATTTTATTTTTATTTTTTAAAATAAATTATTTTTTTAATTATAGATTTTTATATATAAAACATATGCATGGGTAATTTTTCAACACTGACCCTTGCAAAAACTTCTGTTTCAACTTTTCCCCTCCTTCCCTCCATTCCTTCCCCTAGATGGCAGGTAGTCCCATACATGTTACATAAGTTAAAGTATATGTTGAATATAATATATATAGACATATTTATATAGTTATCTTGATGTACAAGAAAAATCGGATTTAGAAAGAAGGTAAAAATAAGTTGAGAAGAAAAAACAAAAATGCAAGCAAACACTAACAGAAAGAGTGGAAATGCTATTTTGTGGTCCATACTCATTGCCCAGTGTTCTTTCTCTGGGCTCACACCCCCATTTTAAACAGCAGTGTATCATATAAGTAAAATCATCAGATTTTATAAGAGAAAGCTTTTCAGGACCATTACTCTCTCTTTCAGATAACCTGACATAAACCATTCTTTTATAAGTGTAAGATCAAAATGATTCTCAGAGGCACACTAATACATCATGCACTACTTTTAGACATTCAATTCACATACCACACAATTTAATTTTTAACTTTTGAGTCAAGAGATTTAGATTTAAAATTCCAGATCTGATTTGTCTTCTATTTTTCAACTGCAAAATGGAAGAACTATACTAAACAAATTTAAGGTCCTTTCCAGTTCTAAATAAATTATGAGTTATTTTATTCTCTGTCTCCCTTTGAAGCTCAGCTGAAGTATATCTTCTTTTGTTTAGTTGTTTCAATTTTGTTCAACTCTTTGTGACGCCATTTTGGTGGATTTCTTGGCAAAGATAGAGATCTATACTAAAGATACTAGAGCTATTTCTTTTTCCAGTTCATTTTACAGGTGAGGAAACTGAGGCAAACATGCTTAAATACTTGGCCAGGGTCAGACAGCTAGTAAGTGTCCAAAGCCAGATTTGAACTCAAGAAGATGAGTCTTCCTGATTTCAGGGCCAATACTATCTCCACTGCACCACTTTGCTCCCCTTGCATGTGACCTTTCCTAATCATCCAATTATAAGTTCTCTACTGAACTAAAAAATAAAACAACAATAAACCAACCTCCTTTATATTTATGTAATAACAGATTATATTTACATAGTTGTTTTAAGTTTAGCAAAATGCTTTATATATGTCATTTCTTTTAATTTTCTTAATTCTTTGAAGTAAATACAATTTTTATTCACACTTTACACAACTGACAAAAGACTGATTTACTCAGGGTCACTTAATTAGTAAGTCTGAAGAGGATTTGAATTCATGTCTTCTTCACTCCAAGACAAGCACTCTATCCCCTTTGGTATTGGTATTAAACTCAAATAGAAACTGGGTTCCTAAATCAATACTATACATCCGAAGTCCTCTATGGATTAAATTTTGACTTAAGAAAATCACATATTATCATCTAAGTTTTATTGTTCTTAAATTTTATTTTGTTAGATATTTCCCAATTTGGTCCAGCCTTCATTCAGAAGTGTTCGTGATCTGTGGGCCAAGCATATGTTTTGAAAAATAAAAAGTTTTAATAAAAAAAAATAAAGAAATGGGGTGTAGAATGCTTATAAATGACAAAAAGGTTGACACATTTGAAGAAAGAAAAATTTCTAAGTGCAAAAATTGCCCCAAAGTAGAATTGCCTCACTAAGTAATGGATACCTTTTACTACAAATACTTTAAATGGAAGCTATATGACCACTTGTTTGTGACACTATAGAGAAGACAGTTCAAATATGGCAAGGAGTGGAGTCTTTCATCATTTTGATTCTGTGACATGGAAATAAGTTAGACAGATTTTTGTAGTTATCAGTTTAGTATCAAAGTAACCTGAAGTTTATAGTAACATGCTTTCCTATATTAAAATGCAGACTCTAGCCCTTTGTAGAGATTGATTCTTTTGGGGCTTAGTTGAATATTTTCCAGAAAATAAACCTAAGCACAGCTAAATGTTATTTCTCTTATTCTGAAGGTAGAGAAAATGACACTTAAATCACAAATGTACGAGGCTGAAATATGGAAAATGATACATCATCTAAGAATAGACAAGGAGAAACAAATGGGTATCCTAGAGCAATGATGCTGAATAAAAGCATCATAAGTTCAGTGGGGTAGGGAATAAATCAGAAATTCTGTAAGGTGAAATTCAAGCTGCTGGCATAACTCATTCGAAAAACATTCAACACTGAACAATGTGGCCTTATAATAAGTTCACTTATTTCTGTTCTCACACCTTTTCTAAGTCCTTCATTCATCATGGTAAGGAAGACTGCTTGCTTTGTGTCCTGCCATGGTGAATAGTTAAGGGTTTCATAGAATCTTTCTCCATTCTCCTACACTGAACTTTCCAAGTACAGTGTTAACAAAAGAGCCTGTTAAAAGGAGATTTCTTAACTTTCACTCTTAGTAATGTGAAACTTTAAATTGAGTCCCAGAAAATAACATTCCTGCATAATCCCTCAGTCAACCATTTCTATCGAGTTATATAACTAGACCCTTTATACTCTTTTATTAGAACAAATAACACTCCTCTCCCCTCAAAAAATATTTCAAAACTAATTGACATGATGTGTCCTTTGAATACCAATTAGATTTAAATAAAACTATATCTTTCTTGGGGTTATAAAAGTACAAAAATTTTGCAAAACCAAAATGAGCCTTGATAAAATAGGGCAGTTAGAAAGAAGGTAAAAATAACTTGAGAAGAAAAAACAAAAATGCAAGCATTTTTGCTAGAGACAAACAAGACATCCTTATAAGTTGCAGAGAATACCAGAAACCAGGGAAAAGCTAAACTAGAATTATATCAATCTAATTCTAGGCAGCTTAGTATCAATCAAGAAGATGGCAGAATAAGTGGATGACTAGTTTGGCTCATATTGAATAAACAGTCTTTGTCTCATATTTCACTTCTAAAAATACCCCCACCCAAACAAATACCAAACAATTAAACTTCAGTGGCTTTTATAGCAGATATACATAACTTTATGAATTAGATATGCCTTTTTAAAAGTTTGTATATAAAGAGAATCTGTGTTGAATACTATTTTTCTTTTACTTATAAGTTTGGACAAGAGTTTCTTTGGGGTAATAATCACTAGCAGAGAGAAGCATTGAAGAGGACGGCATCAAAATTATCCCTCTGTAGGCAAAGAGATTCTTTCAAAAAGAACATTAGAATGTGAATGTTAAAATTTTGGTCTTTTAAAATAAAATGTGCTTAAATGGTAAAATTGGTCTTTCAAAAAACATTTTTTTCTCAAGGAGGATAAAACCAGTCACTTAAAGACTGGTATCTTTTGTAGCAGCTTCTAAATCAAAACAATTTACTCTGGGGTAAATAATATTGATCTTTTCCCCCACAAATCACTTATTTCTTTCTTTAATTTGGACAGAGACATGGAATAGAAATAGAAGAATGAAAGAAAACAAGTGATTATAAAGACAGGCCTCTGCTAGCATGTTTCTTTGGTTGCTAAATCAGAAGGACACTCACTACAGTTGGATTCAGAAAAGCTGTTAAAATCCTACTTCCCCTACTTACTGCCTGTGTGACTTTGGACAACCTGCCTCACATTTGTGGGATGTAGTGTCCTCACCTATAAAATAAAAAGCTTAGACTAGATAACTCTTTTCCAATTTTAAACCCTATCAATCTAGAATCTAGGTCCAAACTACTTATGCTATTATCTCTTTTTATACCTTATCCTCTGATCTTTCTGTAGAGTTATTTTCCTTTAAAAGGAATGTGCCTTTGGATTTTTGCCTTTAAAAAAGATACCATTTTAATATTATAATCTTATTTCAGAAGAAATTTGCATATAATAAATCACCATTACCTTCACTGGATTTACTTTTTGTCAAAAGAACATCAATGGGTCTTTCTATGTCATGCTGCTCCATGTGATCTGGCTGATGTATCTCAGGAGTGGGACTTCGGGAATGCAGTTGATCTCGACTGTGGCTCTTCTTCATCTCATATCTAACATTAGCTGGATGTCTCTGGTTACATTCTCCAGATGGACTGTAATTCCTTCGATAACCATGGTCATAACCAACATCTCGATTAATAGGTCGGCCTCGGCTCTGGTCTCTCCTATAGTCCTGATCTAAACCCCTCTCTAGACTGCGGCCCCGACTCCGTTCACGGCTGTAGCTCCTTTCTCGGCCACCACATTGGTCATGAGGAAATCTTTCAGGGCTATTTTCCCAACTGCGGCTACGTTCTCCATTGTCACTGTGCCAGCTTCTCTCACTGTATCCACTGCGGGCACTTCTGCCATCGAACTCTGCCTGATCATCCATTACATGGAAAGCCCGTTCATCTGGATCCATAGAAGGGCTGCCCCTTAGAGGAGCAAGCTGTACTTTTCGGGGTCTTTTGACAACCTGTTGAAACATGTACTTGTAATGAAAATGTGAAATGGTCATAAAAATACCAATCCTATTAGTAAAAAATAAAATATATAAATTGATATTTATATCTATATTCATTTAATTATTCAAGTATTTTTTTCTCATTGATATTTCCTATTAACTTTAATGCATTTCTTTAGAACCAAAGAGATTGGTAATATTTACATTTGCTTCTTTTCATATCTGCATTTGCTTATCATGAGAAAGCCTTCTCATGTACCCACGCAGACAGCTTGGGTACTTGCAACAATGAAAAAACATATGCAGCAAAAAATATTAAATATAAAATTTGTCTTTGGCAGGGATGATAGACTATATATACAAAATGAAGACATATTGACAGATATGATCAATGTGCTCATTTGTTTTACTTATAGTCTTTAGATATAAGGATTCCATTGGAATATGAATAGGGAGAAAATTTTTTAGTTAGTCCTGTTTGGATGTAAAGGAAAAAAAAATAAATTTGTGTACAATTTTAGAGAAATAAAATAAAACCTGTCCCTTTGTTTATTAACACACATATAGTTTTGACTGCTAGAGGAGAAGCTGTATCATCATACTGTTGTTAAAGCTTTTTCAAAATTTATTTATAATAAACAACTTAAATATGTAGATCCCTTGTAAAATGTCTTAAAATTCTCTATTGTATTTTATTTTTACTCTTGCAGTATACTCTAATCTTTTCACAAAATATTTCATTTTTTAAAACAGGTTGTTATTGAGCCTACAATGATGTACTTTGGCAAATTAGAAGCTTATGGGAGATGGGAAGGGGAGAAAGAAGTTCTTCCATCTTCTCCTTTAATTAAAACCCACGGCACCCATTCCAAGCACATAATACATATATAAATACATACAAAAAAAGCATTAAAAACAAAAAACCAATTTTATTCTAGATTATGTAATTCCTTCAGACAATTAAAAGTTACCACTTTTTTTCTTCTGGGCAGAGAAACAAAAAGCTATTGAAACAAAACCAATATAAATCCATGGCTTACAATAGCAGCTATCTTCCCACTTTTTCTCAATTGTTGAACAGCAAATGAATGGGGTACATCCTCCATTGGGGTGCCATTAACCATAACCACTCTGTCATTTTCTCTATAAACAAAAATATAAAACAAATTGTGATAAACCACATCAATCCCAAGCATACAACAATTTTAAAACATTCAGTGAGTGATACTCATCAATGTCATCTGTTACAAGGAAATAAATTTTAACTCCACAGAGTTTTAAAGGTCATATCCATTTGAAATAATTTAGAAAACCTATTAGGGATGATCACAATATGGTGATTTTTTTTTTTATGTCAATGTAGTTTTCATTTATATTCAGTAAAAAAGCAGTCTTTAGGAGTCATGGGGAAACCTAATGATTCTTCCCTTTAAAAAAGTGAAAGTGGTTAGATATCTAGATGAAAAGAAGAAAAGGTTAATATTGTTTAGCTCCAGGCTATGTATCAATTCAGTCACTGAGTAAGGGACTCAAAGCTCAAAGGCTCCCAGAATCTGGGATAGGAATTCATGCCACAGAGTCAATGGTCTGCACAGACCATAAAATTAAGGCTTCAAAATTGAAGTAGAATATAGGTGGCAGTGACTAGACCATCTAGAACCAGACTCACCTAAAAGGTCTAATTAGTAGAATACTTTTCAGGCAGACCCATTAGAATATAGATGGAACTTGAAAACTATCTTTGCATGTATTTGGAAAAATATAATACTATTAAAAAAAAAAAAAGGAGATATAGGAATAAGTAGAAGAAACATTAGATTTCAAAGATCAGAGCACAAAGAACTTTAGAATTGGGGTGTATCACTCTGAGATACCAGTACACACCTGTCAGATTGGCTAAGATGACAGGAAAAGCTAGATGAATGTAGGAGGGAATGTGGGAAAACTGGGACACTGATATATTGTTGATGGAACTGTGAACAAATCCAACCATTCTGGAGAGCAATATGGAACTATATTCAAAAAGTTATCAAACTGTGCATACCCTTTGATCCAGCAGTGTTTCTACTGGGGTTATATCCCAAATGGATCTTAAAGGAGGGAAAGGGACCCACATGTGCAAAAATGTTTGTGGCAGCCCTCTTTGTAGTAGCAAGAAACTGGAAACTGAATGGATGCCCATCAATTGGAAAATGACTAAATAAATTATGGGATATGAATGCTATGGAATACTATTGTTTTGTAAGAAACAATGAGCAGGATGATTTTTCAGAAAGGCTTGGACAGATCTACATGAACTGATGATAAGTGAAATGAGCAGAACTAGGAGATCATCTGATACAAGGCAACAAGACTATATGATGATCAGTTCTGATGGACATGGCTCTCTTCAACATTGAGATGATTCAAACCAGTTCCATGTGCAGTGACAAAGAGAGTCATCTAAACCCAGATAGAGAACCATGGGAACAGAGTGTGGAACACAACATGGCATTCTCACTTTCTCTGTTGTGATTTTGTTTTCTTTCTCAGTTTTTCTTTTTCTTCCTTCTTGATCTGATTTTTCTTGTGCAACAAGATAACTATACAAATATATGTGTGTATATATATATGTTGGATCTAACATGTATTTCAACACATTTAACATGTATTGGACTACCTGTCAGTTAGGGGAGGGGGTAGAGGGAAGGAGGGCAAACTTTGGAACAAAAGGTTTTCCAAGGATCAATGTTGGAAAAATTGCCCATGCATATGCTTTGGAAATAAAAAGTTTTAATTAAAAAAAAAAGAATCAGGATGTATCCCAAGACAGTCAATAGTATATCTTTTAAAAGAATTTCTACTTAAAGGGAAGAGAATAGGTCTAAAAACTTTCACAAGCCATGAGAAATGCAAGGTCTTCTAAGAATGAATGCATAAGCTGGAGCAGTACTATAGGAAAATGAAATATACCTTTTTCACAGTACCTGTATAAGACTTCTAATCCATCTTGAAAAGGATCCAGCACACTAAGACATAGCAGTCTAGTCAGCCAAAGCTACAACAAAGACATTGGAACTGACCCAATACTAAGAAGGGGGAAAAAATCCTAAGAAACACAATTTAAAATACTTAGGTTTGGGGACATTCTAAGAATATCTACAATTTCCAAAACATACTTTTTTGTCTGTTACTAAATGCTTCCTAGCCTTTAGAAGAATGTTTTTCTTGTACTGCTTTGTAATTAATTTTTTTTTATAATACAAAACTTTGTACTAGGATCAGGTGAACTGGAAAAGGAAGAGGGTTAGATTACTGCTCTCCTGCTAGAGTTGCCAGAAACACCCAGGAGATGGAATTAATCACCCAGATTTTAGGCCGGAGGTCAGAAAATGAAATAGTCACATGGTAGAGGGCAAGGATTCTGATCATCCTTCTCCCTCCAGGTACACACTAGGTAGCATTAAACTGACACCTTAAGAAGGATTGGGTTGTTAAGAAAAGCTTTGCCATTATATATCTATTTCCTGGAAAACAAAACAAAAAATGTAACTCCTGTAACATAGTAGCTTAAAAAAAAAAAAATATATATATATATATATATATATACACATACACACATATATAAATGTGTATTTTCCTAACAGTGTTCTACTATAATATTTCTCTTGTAATTCTATGCACTTTTAAAACATTACATGGAAAAAGGAACGATACCTTTCAGGAGACAGCCAAAGATGTCCATGACAACAAAAAAGGTTAAGGACACTTGCCCTAGAGATTATCCTAACAGTCAAATTTGAGAACCTTACTTTATTAAATATGCAAGACTGCTGAAATGACATCTCACAGGCTCTAGTAGAACCCATGTGCCATGGACCCCTTCATTCAAATGACTTACTTTCTTGATCATTCCCCCCCCCCCAAAAAAAAAAAAAAAAAAAACTATCTAAAGACCACTGCAAAATTAGCTTTAAGAAAAAACTACACAACTGAATTTTCTAAAGGCAAAATCTAAAACTAGAAAAAAATTATGAACCATTTAACATTGCAATGTATTTTTTTTCAATAAGGATAGCAACATTTAGTAAACTAATGCTTCAGAACAATCTGAGTAAATGATTCTTAGGGCTAATTCTCAAGAGGAAATTTAGCTCACTCACTTCAATAAAGGTTCTCTATGTGAAATTCATACATATTTTAAAAGAGAGAAAAATAAGTTTGAGAGAGTGTTATTGAGGAGAAAATAAAAATAAAAGGGAGATTTTTATTGTTTCTTTCTCTCCATCATACCCCATAAAACCAAAGATTTCTCTTTGCTTTTTATTTTCCACTTAAATATTATTCCATGGTGACATGGTCTTTTGATTTAAGATGTAGCCAAAGTGGGAATGAGAGTTCAGAGAACAATGTTTTGGAATCTATATTCTGAATTCTCTTCTATAAATACACCAAAAAATAGAGAGATTGGATCTATGATTTCACAGGTTTAGCCATGAATCATAGGTGAGGAAACTCACCCTGCCTTCTTTGCAATTAATTGTGTTGAATACTAAAATGTCTTTGAGTACCAAGAAGTTCAGTGACTGGCCAAGTATGAAAGGTTAAGAGTTGAAGCCCTTGTCTTCCTGACTCTGAGACTAGCTCTCTACCCATAATGCCAGATCACTTTACATATAGAACTTTCAACCAAGGTTCCTTAATCTTGGGTCCATGACCATGTGTTATTGAGAGAGAGATTGAGACAAAGAAAGACATAGAAAGAAAATAAACTTTATTTCAATATAAAGATTTCCTTTATAATACTAGGTATTTAATTTTATGCACTTAATTTCTGAGAAGGCATCACACAAAAAAAGATTACAAACCTTTACTCTAAGCTTTCTATCAGTCCAAATTATCTTTGGATCTATTTTACATAGTTGTAATAATTGCATACATATTATATTTTTGCCTGAAATTTCAAATATTTATTTTCATGGTACATATACATTTAATTTTTAATATTTATATGGCATTGTATCTGATTAATATAGCATAGTTGCTTATTTACTCCCCAATGGTCAGATCTTTATGCTGTTTCCTCTCCACCTACCCTCAATTATACAGGTACTCAAAGGAACATCTTTTACACAAATTACTCTTCCCCTTTCTAAAAATATAATTTCTTGGGGGATAAATATAAAAGTAAAGCCAATGGATTAAAGAGTATATTAATGGGAGCAGCTAGGTGGCACAATGGATAGACACTGGCCTTAGACACTTAACATTTCCTACTTGTGTGACCCTAGGTATGTCACTAAATCCTAATTGCCTCAGATAAAAAAAAATCAAGCATCCAATAGTAAACACTCAAAAGGGTGTATGAATGGTTTTGTGGTTCTAGTTACATTTTCATAGGACACAAGATGATAGGAAAGAATCTTAGAGGTAGCTGAATACTACTCCATCAATTACACTCCAAAAGGAGATACAAAAAGATTTATAATACTAAGAGCAATGTTTCTGATTGAACTTTTTACATGTATCTTTTCTCATTTAAAAGATGTTGAAAACTTAAGAATTATTTTCATTTACCATTTATTTAGTAAGGCTTATGCACTAACTTTCCCACGTCCTGGGCACATTATAAACTCTAAAAAGAATTCTAATTTAAAATAATTATATTCTTTAAATAAAAACCTTCTTATCTGTAGATAAATCTGTAGGGGAAGAAGAAATAAAGACACTTACTGAAGTAGTCCATCTGCAGGCCCACCTGGAAGTACATCTGAGATGACAATCGAAGTTTCACCATTTTCAAAGTGAGGGTTGTCCCTTCCCCCAGATACAGCGATACCAAATCCCCTTTTGGAATCCTTTTGTGATGAAGAAAAATTGGATGAGAAAAGTTAGCAGAAATTCATTCCATGTAGATTATTCATATTTCAATATAAAGACTCATAGGAATAGGGGTAAAAGCAGTTGCCAAAATTGTAAGTCAAAAAGTATGCCACAGTTTGTAGGCAGAATTAGAATTTCAAAATCCTCATTTAAATGATCCCATCTTCTAAAATCTAAGATGGAAAAATGGTAATATTGACCAGGACATCAATCCAAGCTAGCAGAAGATATAAGGTATTAATTAGTATTAATATCATTATTTTGATAGGAGCAGAAAAGGCAAATGTTTGAGTCATATTGGCCTGAAAGAAAACTATTTCCATCTGAGCTTACTTATATGAGTAAATAAATCCATGAAATCCTGAGTTTTACTGAGACTTTCGTTGGATATCCAAGGTGAAAATTTTCATAATAGTATCATGATATTATTTGCCTAATATTTTAATGAAAATATTGCTCCCTTTTCCATCTAGCATCTGTGAGTCTAGATTTTTGTTATATCAAAACAAGGTATTACAATAGAATGAATGCTAAAGTAGATATGTTGTCTTCTATTAAATCAGACCTTACAAAAAATATGTGAAAGTGTCATCCTTGATGAGGTCCTGAATGGTGTTTTGGACCAAGAGAAACTAAAGAACTGATCTCTGAGGCAAGCAGGTAGAAGGTACTGATGGATCAGTTTAGCTCCATGGTCCTACCCACTGGGGAGGTCATTCTGAAGTCATTCAGTCTGAAATCCAAGTTATGTCAAACTCCTGAGACCCATCCTATGTAGAGATCTCCAGCAGTCTCACCTTGCCTGTGAGACCTTGCCTCACTTCTGCCCTGTCAGAAATCCCAGTCATGTCAACTGAGATTAAATAAAACCTCTTGTGAATCATCCCATGGGCTGCTACCTTTCTTTGGGTCAGTCTGCCATGACACTCTGCCTCATGGTATCTTTCTCCTTACACTCCTCCCCCTACCCACATAGTATCTCCCTCTCCCATAACTCCACTATGCTTCCCAACCCCACTTCTCCTCCTTACAATTAACTCTTTTAGTATGGTAAGTCCCTTTCAGGATTTAGCCTCTCAGCTAAGGGGATGCCCCAATCCCATGGGATGCTCTCTTTCTACTGGGTAATTGTGAGTTCTACTGAGGAACTTGTCTTTCATATGCTCTCCTACTCTATTTCCTATTTATTATTCCCAGTGTCTATTGTATCCCTTTATTTTGTCTGTAACCTATTCCCCTAAATAAATCTACCTTTTGCCAAAGAGAATGGTCAATGTGAATTCTTCACATGACCGAACCCCAACTTTTGGTGCTTTTCATCATTTGGTGACAAATCCCACATCACAGACCACATCAATCCTCATCTTTTTTGTTTTGGAAAAACTATTTTTCATAAAAATATTACTTGTGTTAACTTTTAATGGGCATACTATTGTTCTTTTCAAATGAGTATTTTATATTTCTATTCATTTTTATACCCCAAATAGTAAATATCTATATGACAAAGCTCTTGGTCTTCAATAATCATTAAACTTTTAGGAATCCTCAATAATTTTTGATATTTCAAATTTCAAAATATTGAAAAATTCTGGTAGGGAAATCTTTAAGAAGGAAATTTTCTCAACAAATGCAAATTTGCAAGTCAGTGAGCCTTTCTGCCTCAGTTTCCTCAACTCTAAAATGAGTATCTACTTCATAGGGCTATTGTCAGGATAAAATAAGATAATATGTGTTACCACAATAGTACCTAGAATAGATACTTACATGCTTTTTCTTCCCTAAACATCTGAAAGGCAGAAAAACCACTTACCTTTTGCAGTGTCACAGTATACTGCTCCCATACCAGCTCCTCCATGCCTGGAGCCTATAATATAATAAAAAGATCCAATTAAAAATCACAACAGTATAAGTACTGAGACTGAAATGAGAGTTCACAAATTTATCAACACACACTCACGGAATTTTGACACCCAGGAAGCAATAAATCTATTCTTTTGGTAAATAAAGCCTTGAAGTTGTTGGGCTGTTTCTTTGTTTTTTAAATTAGTGTCGTTTCTATTTTTTATACCCGTGTCCTCCAAACTAAAAGATCATCTAACTTCAAAATCAGACAAGAAAATGTAAATTCAGAAAGATTAAATTATAATCCCAAAGTCACACAGCTAGGAAACAATATCCTGATCAGAACCAGAACCTAGCTTTCCAGATTCTCTGCCTTAGTCTCCCAATCATACACCACAAACATTTAATAATTTCCTGGACATCTCCAGCTATAATGGTAATGGCCAAAGTAAAAATAAAAGATGACCCTGAACTTTATGGTTTGTTAGCAGTTTTGGGAAAACATAGAACAGAAGGATTTTTGAAAGGAAGATTCTAAACAATTTCTTTAATTCATGCTATCTCCCTGGTTTCCAGTAACTCAACAGAGTACCCTAGTAATTATCTTTTACATTGGCCTGAATCACTACTGAGAAAGAAAGATTTGTGAACACAATAAACTGGAGCAGAAACAGTGGCAACAGTGTGGTTGTTTATCGAAAAAAAATGACAACCATTCCCCTCTAGGTTCCACAAAACGTGAATCTTCAAAGAAGACAAAACATTTGTAAATGACCAGAATTACTTTGTGTGAATTTCCTATAAGGACTTTCTCCCACACCCAGTGCCTTTCAGGCCTGGAGGCTTTACATTATTCCTTTTCAAAGCACCAAGGTAATTGAAACACTAGTTTCAAAATCAAGCCAAAACACTTACTTTCTTAAAGGTTTTTGGGAAGGAAACCAGTTAAATTAGAAAAGAAACAATAAATACCCTATTTACTCATTTCATCTCAGATTAAATCTATTTACGAAATAATGCAATGATATTTAAATTAGTATAATTTTTTTTAATCTGCTCAACTAATTAATGTGTGGAGTAACTTACTAGAATGTTTGCATTATTCCAGAGGTAGCTCTACTTTGGTAATAAATTTTCCAAACACAAAATACTGGAGGAAAATTAGGACTATTTATCTGGATTTACATACATCCCGAAATGAGGTGAACTTGTATAAAACACTTAACTGTACTCAAAAGTAGAATTAATTTTTTTTTAAAGTAAAATGGGGATTAAGAATGTATGCAAGGATGTACAAATGAGACAATAACTATAACAAGGACTTTGGGAATCATAAAATATTATAAAAATGTTAGCTAGTGTCACTATTTCAAAAAACAGCACATTTAGAACTATGCCCTAAAGGTCTATAATCTGTGCAGCAATATCACTACAAAAGAGGGGAAAGGATCCACATGTGCAAAATGTAGCAGCTTTTTGTGATAGCAAGGAACTGGAAATTGAGTGAATACCCATCAATTGGGGAATGGCTAAATAAGTTATGGTATATGAAGGTAATGGAATATTACTGTTTTATATGAAATAATGAACTGATTTAAGAAAAGCCTGGAAAGACTAACACAAACTGATGCTGAGTAAAGTAAGCAGAACCAGGGAAATATTGTACACACTAACAGCAAGATTATGTAATGACTATGATACTTATCTTTCTTCAGCAACAGCGATTTAAGACAATTCCAATAGATTTGGGATAGAAAATGCCATCGGCATCCAGAGAGAGAACTAGGGAGACTGAATGCTAATTGAATCATACTATTTTCACCTTTTTTTGTTTTTTTTTCTCATGGCTTTTCCCTTCTGTTCCGATTTGCTTTCACATGACTAATAAGGAAATATGTTTAAAATGATTGAAGATATATAACCTATATCAAATGGTTTGCTCTCTTGGGGAGAGGGGGGGAGTGGAGGGAAGAGGGAAAATTGTGAGTTTTTTTTTATTTTTTATTTAAGCTTTTTATTTTCAAAACATATGCAAGGATAATTTTTCACCATTGACCATTGCAAAATCTTATGTACCAACTCCCCCCTCCTTCCCTCCATTCCCCCTCCTAGATGGAAAGTAATCTAATACATGTTAAAGATAGTAAATAAACATGTAAATCCAATATAGGCATACTTATTTATAAAATTATCTTGCTTCACAAGAATTATCAGATTAAAAAGGAAAAAAATGAGAAAGAAAATAAAATTCAAGAAACCAACAATAAAAGAAGTGAAAATGCTATGTTATGATCCACACTCAGTTCCCACAGTCCTCTTTCTGGGTGTAGATGGTTCTCTTCATCACAAGATCATTGGAACTCTCCTGAATTGTCTCATTGTTGAGAAGAGTCACATCCATAAGAATTGATCATTGTTGTATAATCTTGCCGTTGCCATTTACAATGAAACCCTGGTTCTGCTCATTTCACTTAGCATCAGTTCATGTAAGTTTCTCCAGGCCTCTCTAAATTCATCCTACTGATCATTTTTTATAGAACAAATAATATCCCTTAACATTCATATACTATGACTTATCCAGCCATTCTCCAGTTGATGGGCATCCACTCAGTTTCCAATTCCTTGCCATCACAAAAAGAGGTGCCATAAACCTTTTTGCACATGTAGGTCCCTTTCCCTCCTTTAAAATCTCTTTGGGATATAAGCCCAGTAGAAACGTTGCTGGATCAAAGGGTATGCAGAGTTTGATAATCTTTTGAGCATAGTTTCAGACTGGTGAGAGGGAAAAAACTGTAACTCAAAATCTTACAAAAGTGAATGTTAAAAACTTTACATGCAGTTGAAAAAATAAAATACTATTGAAATGTAAAAAATAAACAGCAATGGGGCAGGTAAGTGGCTCAGTGAATAAAGCACCAACCCAGAAGTCAAGAGAAAATGAGTTCAAATGTGACCTCAGACACAACATTTCTTTCTTGGCTGTGTGACACTGGGCAAGTCACTTATTCTCAATTGCATTAGTTAAAAAAGGGGAGGGGAAAAAAACCAGCAAGATACTGAACAAGATGAGGTGAGATCTTTCAAGACAGTTGTGAAAATCTAGTAAGGCCATCTAATTTCAAAGTTTGAGTAGGCCTGAAGGACTTTAAGCATGAAGTCAAGGGCATACTTAAATTCCCTCCCTGCTATCCCCTAAGTGCATACTTAAGTCCCCCTGTTATCCTCCTATGACATCAGTGTCTTTCTGTTTAGGTCAAATATGGGCAACTATGTACTTATGGGTCAAGTTCAATTTCTTGGGTTGTTCCCGAGGTTAAAATGTAAAATCCTCAGCCAATAAGGATGAGGGTAAGTGGTGGGAGGGGGTATTTGTGTTAGGGATAAAAAGTGTTGACCCTGCCCCCTACGGTGCCTCCTCCCTTCCATTGTCTGCTCAATGGGTGGGACTCCAGTTTCTCATGAGAATTTTGCTTTGCTTCTAGATATCTCTCCAGCTTTTTTATTAAATGCTGTCTGAACCACACAATACCCTCTGAATTTCTTTACTATTTCATCCAACCAAATTAGGTAAACCATATATACAATGGACAATATTCTAAAGCAATGAGGCAAAAGCTTATAATCCAAGGCTCTTCCACAATAAGATCTCAGTGCCCTCTAATTATTCCTGTGCTTCCAGCTGGGCAACTGAAATTCAATTTGTCATAAACAGAATTAATTCCTCCTAACAGGGAAAACTTAACCAGAGAGGAAGATATCTTGCCTTAGAGCTTAAAGACCTCATTTAATTAGCATGAAAGCCAAGTCAACAAACGGCCATTTCTCTTTTCATTTTACTGGAGAGAAGAGGAAAACTCTTTGGTGGTTAATAACTGGTTGGTTATGGAATAATAATTCCCAGACAATGTGTTACCAAATTTGTGTATTCCCAACCAAAAAAAGCAATATGGGCAAAGTGTGTCCAGTACTGGGATTCAGGAAAGGTCATAATTCACAACTATCAACTAGAAAATCAAGGCAAGGAGGAGGGGAGGAGAAGATAAGCTACATTACAGGCTTTTTCTCTTGTTAGTCCATTAAGATTCCTTCTCCAGTAATAGTGGACATTTATACCATGCTTTATCTTCACAAAATCTCATGCAGTAAGCAACTGAGGTATCATCTACATTTTACTGATGGGGAAAATGGAGGTTTAGAAGATAAATGTGGTAAATAAAATTTAAATTAAAAAAAAAAAAAAAGGGCTCCTCTGGCAGTGAGTAGAGCTCTGTAATCCAACTGGATGAAATCTTCTTAAACTTTCCAATGCTCACTCCCTAACTCTAAACAGACATAATCTAATTCCTATTCCACAGTCCCATAATTCTTTCAGAATAATGCACCTCAATTCTGAGAAAGGACTTTGTTAAATTGTAAGAGGCAGCAACCAAGTCTTATGTAAACTTTGTTAATCTTCCCCTTCAGCTAATACAACAAATTCAGTAGATAATTTAGACATTTAAGGGCCTTAAATGCTAGGAACAGGAGTTTGTATTTTATTATATAAATCATGAGGAGTACCATTGGAGAGATTTTTGAGAAAGGACATGACAATTCAATACCTAATAAAATAACAACCTGACCAATTTCAGGTAATGAAGAAATAAAGAAACCCCTTTCTCCTGTTTACTTAGAGGAAAAGTCAGCATTGTGAGTGAAAGATGTATACACTCTCATACACAGGACAGGCATAGTTCAACAATTTCAAAGAAAATTCTACTGGGTAGGGCATATCCAAAAATGAATTACATAAAGATAAAAGGCACTGGAATTTTAAAATAATGATAACAATTTTAGTCCCCTTCTATCTTTGAGGAAAAATAAGTCATAATCTGAATTCAACTTAATGAAAGTTTCAAAAAGAGATTAATAAAAAGTTAATTTTAAATTATTTATTAATTACTAATTAAATTATTAATTAATACTTAAAAAACTATTTATCCCTCAAAATTATATCAGATATGTGACTAATATTACTCTCTCAAATTCACACTTAGAAAAATGGAGGTAGAAATGATTAAGTGGAAAAATAATCCAATTCAACAAACAGTGAGGAAGGATTACAATGTTCAAAGGATTTGTGCATGTTGCTGAGGTCAAAAGGACAAAAAAAAAAATCTCCACTTTTTGAAAACTGTATTCTCCATAGTATGGGGCTGTGAGGAAACACAAGATAATCTGGGAGAGAAAAACCAGCAATTAGAGGGAATTAAGAAAGACATTATGAAGGAGGTAGGGCCTGAGCAGTCTTCAAAGGAAGCCAATAATTACGAGAGATAAGGAGTGAATTACAGTCTGCCATGGTTTTTTCCAAAGTCAAATAAGTGGTTTCAATTAGATCATTTCTAAAGGCCCTTTTAACTCACATGCTACAATAGCTAAAATTTACAAACTTCCAGGATGAGATTGTTATACACTTCACTTCAAGTCAGCATTATGCCTTGAATTTACATGGCTTTCTTCCCCCCCTAAAGGTCCCAGAAGCTATCAGTGGGAAACAAAAACTAGAACTAGCTCTTTAAATCACTGTGAATTTAGCAAAACTGCATCTTTGGCTGAAGGTCATAGATTTGCTATTAATATTCTGAGTCTGCTTGCCAGGCCAGCTGCTTAGAGGTTTTGGAGAGATTTAAATACAGGACTACAGGAAGACTCTCTCTCTTTCCTCTCAAGCTAATATTCAGGGCAGCTGTTGCCTATAGTAAAAGAAAAATGGCAATTTTTAGCTGAATTTTTTTTTACACTTCTGTGGGGATGCAAAAATCAATATGTAAGTATTTATTAAGCAATTATAATGTGTTGCTACAAAAGCCTATTTTTAATTACCATGCTGATGCTATGTGTTGACAAGTAATAAATTTTAATTCTATTTAATATTTTCCCCCAGTTACATTCAAAATAACTTTTGTATAACTTCACATGTGGTTTCTTAATTGTGAATGGGGATAAAGGAGAGAACCTAAAACTCAAAATTTAAAAACAAATGTAAAAAAGTTGTTTTCTATAACATTTTCATAAAAGTCAAGATGTGAAAAAAAAACATAGATCTCCCACTCTAATGAAAACAAAAACTCAAGAATATAATCAATAAATAAACTAAGTGACCAAAAATATAAACTGAGTAGACAGAAAGTAATAACTCCATTACAGTTAGAAAGACAGAAAAAAAAAAAAAACCTCCCATTCTTCCAGAAATGAATAATAGGACACATTAAAAACGAGGAAGTAAAAATGTGAGAAGGAAAGAATTTTCTGGAATGTGTAAATGATAGTATGGGGTCATAGCCTCATAACTGAATCTAACATATAGGTTAATGTTATAATGGTTTTGTTACTAGATATTTTTCCAAATTCTGCTGATCTAAAATATTATTAACATTAAACAGACTACAGTTTGATTTTTATAAATGGCTATAATTTCTTTAGTGAATTATATGCAATCTAAAAAGAAAAAAAGCTGGAGAGAAGCAAGAGCAAGTATTCCTAACATTGTCAGGAAGGATAGATGAAAGAAAGAAAAGAAGGTTGATTTCAATCTTTTGAATTAGGTATAGTCGAAAATGTATACAGGTACATAGAGTATCATAGCTTAATAATACAGTGCTGAGATAACATCAAAACTTTCTTTATATACCTTTATTACCAACTTAACCTAAAAAATGCTATTTTATTTAAACCCTATTGTGTTCCCCATTGAAGAGTTACTGAATAGTTCTCCTTAAGACTTAAAAACAAACAAACAAACAAAACGCTCAACATAAAATTTAAGGGACTTTAAAATACCCTGACTATAAAAGGTACTCTACATCACTACTGATCAGAGAAATGCAAATTAAGACAACCCTTAAGTACCACTACACACCTCTCTCAGATTGGCTAAAATGATAGGAGAGGGTAATTCCAAATGTTGGAGGGGATGTGGGAAAACTGGTAACTAATACACTGTTGATGGAGTTGTGAACTGATACAACCATTCTGAAAAACAATTTGGAACCCAAAGGGATATCAAAATGTACATACCCCTTCTACTAGATTTATATCCCAAAAAGATCTTAAAGGAGAGATAGGAACCCATATGTGCAAAAATGTTTGTGGAAGCCCTATTTGTAGTGGCAAGAAATTGGAAACTAAGTGGATGTCCATCAGTTGGAGAACAGCTGTATTTAAGCTATAGTATATGAATGTTACATAATATTATTGTTCTATAAGAAACAATCAGCAGGATGATTTCAGAAAGGCCTGTAAAGATTTACATGAACTGATGCTAAGTGAAATGAGCAGAACCAGGAGATTATTGTACATGGCAACAACAAGGTTATACAATGATCAACTCTAATGGACATGGCTCTTTTCAACAATGAGATGATTGAGGCCAGTTCCAATAATCTTGTGAAGGAAGAGAGCCATTGACACTCAGAGAGAGAGGACTATGGGAACTGAGTGTGGATCACAACATAGCATTTTCACTTTTTTGTTTTTGTTTACTTGCATTTTGTTTTCTTTCTCATTTTTTCTTTTTTGATTGGATTTTTCTTATGCACCAGGATAATTGTATAAATACGTATGCATATATTGGATTTAACATATTTTTACCATATTTAATATATATTGAATTACTTGTCATCTAGGGAATGAGTTGGAAAAGGGAGAAAAACTGGAACACAAAGTTTTGCAAGGGTTTGTTGAAAAATTATCCATGCATATGTTTTGAAAATAAAAAGATTTAATAAAAAATAAAATGAAAAAATAACCTGAGTATTAAATAGTTTATAATTTAAATATATTTCTCATTTCATGGGAGAAGGAACTGAAGGTAACAGGGTGATAAATTTGTTTTTTTTCCAGTTCTTAATGTCTAAGAAAAACAGGTTTGTAAAGTTAATCAATGGAAAGAAATCTATAGTTAGAATTTATTTAGGCCCTTTTAAGGTTCAACCTACTTTACAGATGTTATCTTATTTTATATCAATCGTGAGAAGTTAGTGCTATTATTGTTCCCATATTATAGAGGAGGAAACTGAGGCAAATAGGTTACATGATTTGTGTAAGGTTCCCTAACTATATTAACTGAATCAAAATACTTTTAACTCTCAATTTGTAATCCTTTATCCTGTAAATCCTCTATAAATAACAGTTCCCCAGCCAGTTATTCTTTAATTCTTAGAAAAGTAAGAGGAACAATGCTAAGCACTAAGAACATTTTGGTTCTCTCTCTTCTGTATCACAGAGGGTCCTGAAAAATACTAAATATTTTTGAGCATTCACTTTACTTGGTACATCCCATACAGAAACTACAAATAATGTTTGTCTGCTTAGCAATTAGGCGACATAAATTGTGATATATAAATGTTATGGAATATTATTGTTCTGTAAGAAATGACCAGAAGGATGAATACAGAGAGCCTTGGAGAGACTTACATGAACTGATGCCAAGTAAAATGAGCAGAACTAGGAGATCTTTAAACACTTCAACAACAATACTCTATGAGGATCAATTCTGATGGAAGTGGCTATCTTCAACAATAAGAGGATCCAAATCAGTTCTAATTGATCAGTAATCAACAGAACCATCCACACTCAGCGAAAGGACACTGGGAAATGAGCGTAGACCCTAACATATAATTTCTACTTTGTTATTGTTTGCTTGCATTTTTGTTTTTCTTCTCAGATTATTTTTACATTCTTGCTAAATCCAATTTTTCTTGTGCAGCAAGATAACTATATAAATATGTATACATATATTGTATTTAACATATACTTTAACATATTTAACAAGTATGGGACTACCTGCCATCCAGGGGAGAGGGTGGAGGGAAGAAGGGGAAAAGTTGGAACAGAAGTTTTTGCAAAAGTCAGTGTTGAAAAATTACCCATGCATATATTTTGTCAATAAAAAGTTATTTTTAAAAAATGAGTAATTTCTGACAACTATTCCTTCAATTTCAGGGCACTTACCCAAGATTTCTTTTCACAAACTGACTCCTCACTCTTCTTTGCAACAAGCTATTCATTAACAAACTAGTCTCCTCTGTAATTAATAGTTTTGAAACAAAATTTTTCCATGTTTCCCCACATAAATACCACTATTATCCCTTATATCAAAGCAGTAAATAGCAGTATGACAATTAGGTTCAAAGGGTTCATTAATTCATTCACACTACATGTGAGCAGAATTAGTGTGTAAAACAGATACTGGCAGGATTTCATTTTGATGATGATGTGGACAGCCCCTCAAAGTTGCCAAGTTTCCTAACCAAAATGGAAGCCCATTTACAAGCTATTGTTTAATTTTGTTTATAGAACACAAAGATTCAAGTACACTGCCTCTCATTGGCCCTAGTTTGTTTATATATATATATGTATATAATAGTGTAGTTATATAAGTATAAATTTAATCTGTTTTCCAATGTTGTTATTCCTGTTAAAAACTGGTGATACTTCTATACTCTGTGAAACCAAGAGGCTAATAGGATGTAGAATTCTTATTCTTAAGGAACTTAAAATTGAGTTTGGGATTTTACAATTTCTATTTTTGTTTTTGGAAGTAATGGGATTAAGTGACTTGCCCAAGATCAGAGTTAGTGTCTAAAGGCTAGGTTTAAATTCAGGTCCTTTTGATTACAAGACCATTGCTCTATCCACTATGCAACTCTCAATCACAATTATATTAAGTCTTTATTTTTTCTTCCCTCCTTTGCAATTTTTCTTAAACAATTTTCTTAATTCTTTACAACTTTACATCACACTCTAAAAATCAATCAGCCTACCTGGAAATACATTCTCCTTCAAGAAATAGATTCCATAAATTCACCTAAAAGATTCACAATATTCTGTCATGTTAAAAGAAAATCTTCACTCTGAGAACCACTTGCAAATTTTTAAATATGTGAAAGCCTGTATTTACATTTAACCACATCCATCTAAATTCCCTACCCCCTCTTTTTTTTGCTAAGGCAATTGGGGTTAAGTGACTTGCCCAGGATCACACAGCTAGGAAATGTAAAGTGTTTGAGGTCAAATTTGAATTCAGGTCCTCCTGATTTCAGGGCTGGTATTCTATCCACAGTACCACCTAGCTGCCCCCAGCACAAGATTATTAAAGAGATTTTGTAGCACATTTGTTGTATAAAACTTGTATATCCTCAGTCTAACTAGTTTAAATTTTTTAAAAGACTTAGGAACCCCGATCAGCACAATACCAGCCACAATTTCAGACAACTCAGATGAAACATCCTACATATCGCGTGATAGGTGACATAGTTAATGTAAAGGTTAAATGTAGTTAAAAATGCAGATTAAAGTTGATGGGGTTTTTTTTTTGGGGGGGGAGGACATGGCTAATATGAGAATATTTCACTGGATTACACATGTTTGAAAGGGATTTTATTCTTCTTGTCTTCTCAGCTGTGAGGTGGGAATACAAAGGGGAAAGAAAAAGGAAAAGAGAAAATTCAGATCTAATTGAATTTTCAAAAAATTTAATGAAAAATAAGTTATATATAACAGACAATTATCATATTGTATATAATACATTAATATTGGGTGTTGAGTTTAGAAAAATGAATGACAAGTTAGTGGTGTATTTGAAATATATAAAGTGATAAATGATAATGAAATTTAAAGTAAGATAAATATAATCATGGAGATCTAGACCTAAAGGGAATCTTAGAGATCATACAGTCTAAACCCTTCATTATATTTAGAAACAGAGACTCACAGAGAGTTGTCCCATGGTTTTTGTTCAGTTATTTCAGTCATATCCAACTAATTCCAACCTCATTTAGTAGTAAACATCAAAGGCAGATGAATGCTCTTTTGTTTGTATCCTGCTGCATCAAAAAGATTACTGGTAGGAGAGATCACTTTAAATTGGGAGAAATTTTTAAGAAATGAAACCCAAATCCCATACAGTTATATTTGTTTTTAAGGTGACTGATTAATCCAAAGTAAATTGGATTCTATGAAAACATATGAAGCTGACCAGAGGCCTGCTTTTTTCCCTTTAGAAATCACTGTTTTCAAATTCTCAACCAGATGTAGAAGTTAAATTAAGTTATTAATTTACAGAGACTTATTTATGAAATCTCCATTAAATATTATCTTTAGTATTTGACATTCCTGCTACAATGCAAATTCTAGAAATAAGAGGTAAGAGATGCTACTGTTCAGAGTTATTAAATGGTTTATAGAGGCACAGAATTTTAAAAGAGTTGAAATACATCTCAAAGGTCAGTCAGCTAATTCAACATAGGCTTGAATCTGAATGCCCACTAGATATCATTACCAAATGGTCACCAGCCTCCACTTGAGATTCTCCAATGAAGGGAGGAACTTGCTAAAGCATCCTTTTGTACTACTGAGAAATTCTAGTTGCAAGGAAGTTTTCTCTGAAATCTTCCTCTCTGAAATTCCCACCCAAATAGAACAAATCCAATTTCTTTTCCACATGATCACCATTTAGGTACTTAAAGACAGCTAACAAATCACCACTACCTTTTCCAGGATAAATATTCTCAGTTCCTTCAATTCATGTTTATGTAGCCCACTCTCCTGTCCCCTCATTATCCTGGAGGTTAATCTCTGGGTATACCAGTTTATCAATGCCCTTCATAAAATGTGACTCCCACAACTCAATAGTGTTCCAATTTATTTATAAATAAACTAGGATTTGAAGTGTAGCACTCTAGAGAGAATGCTAGGCCTGAAATCAAAGGAGTCAAGTTAAACCCTATTTAGACACTGTATGACCCTGAAACTAGCCCACATCTTCCTCTCTGAAATTTCCATCCAAATAGCATCCTTTTCTCTTCATTTCACTTCCACACTTAGTCACTGAGTCTCTCAACATCATTGTTTCCTTATCTGTATCTAATATAATAATTCTCACAGAAATTCTTGATTATTAGATATTTTTATAGTATCAGATTAAAATCTCTACCTGTCCACCCCTCAAAATAGTTTACTGGTTTAGATGGTTGAGATCTTTTTAAAGGATACTAACTCTGTTGACTAACATCCCTCCCAGATTTCTCTCACCTTTCTAAGTCACTTGAAAAGAATAAATTTGTGCAAAAGACAAGAGTAGAAAGTATAATGAGAAAGAAAATAAACAGAAAACACAGTGTGGGTTATGAATGAGTATAAGAAAACTAGATAGGGGTCCCCCAATATGCATGGGAAGTAATTAAGAATTTTAAAAGTAATATACTAATAGGTACAAATTAAATTGTGGAACAAAGTAAATCCTGGAAAACTTGAAGTAGAGAGTAATTTTTTGATAAGGGACATTGGTAGACATTGAGAGGAGAGTGGGAACATACATGTACCCTCTCCCCCACTCCACAGTGCAAATAGAGGACAGAATGTATAAACGACAATATGAAGGCCCTTTTGTCTAAAATATAAATAATATGCTTTGGTCCAATAAGAATACTTTGGTCCAAGACTGACAGACAAATGAATGAATGGATGCATGAATAAACAAACAAACAAAAAAAATGATGAGGTTCCATGGATACTAAAATATAGTATTTGCAGCATAATTTTTTGATGGGAACAAAAATTTATTGATATGTATCATATGCATGTAATACAACAGAACAGCTCCATACTATAAAATGTGAAAAATAAAAGAAAGTCAAAAGCATGGAATGACTGGTCACAATGAATACAAAATGAAATAGAAGGAAGAATCCAGTATAAATACAAAATGACTATTATAACATCAATAAAAAATGCTTGGGCTGAAAAAATTAATAAAATACATTTTCACTTTTCTTTTGGAAGGAAAGGGAAGAATCATAAATGCAGACTGCTGTATATATTTGTGAGATCACTATTTTAAATGTTTTTTTTTTGTTATAATATAGGAATCATTGGGTGAGGTGACAATGAAGTATACATGGAAATAGTTGTAATGTCAAAATAAAATAAAACAAAAAAGCATTAATTTATTTTTAAAATGAAACACATCTAGATCTTTAATTAGATTAATAATTTCTGAAGCCATGTGAAAAAGACGTCTTTTCATTTTCAAAAGTATCTAACCAGGAAGATTTTTTTTACATATATTCAGTATCAACATGCTGCACCCTGCACCTTCAAAAAGGAACACAAAACTCTTAAGGTACAGAAAGGAAATACAATTTGATTTCCCAACATATAAATATTATCTGTTCAGAAAATATGAAAGATCAATAAGTTTGTTAAAAGGAGTTTTTTTTTTTTTTTTTAACTTCAATGATTCTATAGTTTCATTAAAAATAAAAAGACATGTTAAATCTACAGTGGCATACCAATAAAAAGTTAATTAGTAACATTATACTAGAATATAAAATTTAGCTAGCAACGCACTGAAAAGTTAGTTTTATATTTAGTTAGTAATCTTGAGAGTTAAGAGGATAAATAATCACTAATTATAGCTAATATTGATGTTGTCTTTATCATATTTACCAACAACGCAAGAGGTCAATCACTAATTGGGTTTATTTCATATGATGCTTAATAACTGAAAATTCACAACTGAAAATTCACAAAAGGTCAAGAACTAATTCTCAGAACCACCGAGCTGTTGACTCATGAACATGAGGAGTACCAGGCGGCGATAGGAAGGGGAAAGGTGAGGTTTCCTGTCTCAAGTTCAAAATTAGTAAAGTAGATCTATCTACCCAAAATAAATAAAGAACAAAATAATATCTGCTAAAAATTGGCTTTACTTATTTAAAAAAAATGCATTAAAGGCAGCTAGGTGGCACAGTGAATAGGGCACCAGCCCTGAAGTCAGGAGGACCTGAGTTCAAATCTAGTCTCAGATACTTAATCTGATTTGGAAGTGTGCTATGTGACCCTGAGCAAGTCGGGGGGAGAAGGAAAGGCACTAATTGAAAAAAACTAGCATAAAATTGATTTTAACACCCAATACTTTTCAGATGAAAAGGCCAGAATCAAATACCAATGTTAAACAATTAAAGTATGTTTTCTACTTCCTTCTCTTTATTCCTTTACCAACATCTTTTCACTCAGTTTCTTCAAACTACAGTATCATCCTGATTTACATCTGGCCAATGGACCCAGATGACTCTGGAGGAGAAAGTGAGGCAGGTGACCTTGCACAGCCCTTCCTCACTTTAACCTAATTCAGCTGCATGTCATGGCATCATCTCTATGATGTCATGGTCCTCTTTGAGAGAGGAGGAAAAACAACAACAGTATAGAGAGAACAGCAAAGAATAATGTATAATAACCAATCCATATTTCCACTAGATGGCAGAGTTAATACAAAAATATTTAAGAAAAGGGATGGACTGCCATGCAAATAAATGTTTAAGAAAAATGAATTAATCTGACTACTTACTGTTTAAAAAAACAACAAAAAAACAGTTATAACATGCCAGACATTGTGCAAAACACTAGAAATTCAAAAGAAAGGTAAAAGACAGTCCCTGCTGTCAAGGAGGGGGAACATTGTGCAAACAAGGATGCACAAACAAGATATATACAAGATAAATTGGAGATAATCAACAGAGGAAAAACTTTAGCACTAAAAGTAAAGAGGAAAGATTTCATTTGGATGGGAGGATTTTATCTGGGGCTAGGAAGAAGCCAGGACAGAGAGGAAGAGGGAGAACATTCCAAGCATTGGTGACAGCCAGTGAAAATGCCCAGAGCCAGGAGATGTAGTGTAAAAATCTGTAGAGGGCTTAGCATAGTGCCTGGTGCACAATAAGTGCTATGGAAAAAATATTTATTCTCTTCCCTATGCAACTTTTTTTACACTACTATATTATAAGGTACTGCAATAGTGTAGGCCTGAGGCAAGGAGGGTCCCCAAGGTGGTAGCAGTGTCAAAAGTGCCAAAAGTTGTTAGGAAGATAAAACTGACAGGGTCCCTGACAAAAGAACAGACATGGAATGAGAACAGGTGAGGAGTTGAGGAGTACCTAGGTTTTGGGGTGACTGTAGTGTCCCTAAGACAATAATGAAGACATTTGGAAAGGGGTTAGGGTAGCTAGCTTAAAGTTTGATTTTGGACTCTGAAGCTACCCAATAAAATGGTTATGAAAAAATTACCATATATACCTCAAAGGTTCTTATCCTTTGTTATGGGTCATTAATTCCTTTGATGTATGATGAAATTTATGACCCTCCAAAAATTGTGAAATCTACAGATTTTCAGAATTTTTTATTTTTAGGATTTTTGGTTTGTTTGTTTTATGAGGCAATTGGGGTTAAATTGACTTGCTCACAGTCATACAACTAGTTAAACCACAAGCCTCTGAGACTCAATTTGAACTCAGATCTTCCTATTTCAAATCCAGTGCTCTACCTATTGCACCCATCAGCTGCCCTTAGAATGTTTTTAAATGAATAAAATAAAATATGTGGGACTACAATGAAAAATAAATAAATTGAAATTTAGTTAACAAAACATTAATAACAAGTTCACAAAATGAATAAAATAAAATATGTGGGACTACAATGAAAAATAAATAAATTGAAATTTAGTTAACAAAACATTAATAACAAGTTCACAAACTCCAGCTTAAGAAACAATGTGAATTAAAATACTATATTCATGTTGAATTATTAGTGTTATATTCCTTGCTGGAATTTCTTAATGAGGCATTGTGGAAAAAGTTGGTGTTTGGGCCAGGAAGTTCTGGGCTCTAATCTTACTTTTGCAGCACACATGTTATTTGATATTGGCAGGTGTTAGTGCTCAGGGTAAATCTCTAAGACTATCCAAATTGCAGAGTAATTAAAGACTGCCATTAGTAGAGAGAATATTGCATCCTCAGACAATCTGCACTGATAGAGGGGTTCTGCCATTAGTAGAGAGAGTATTGCATCCTCAGACAATCTGCACTGATAGAGGGGTTGTAAAATTTCATTTTATAAAACTCTCATTCTAAAAGGTGAGGTATGTTGTAAAAGAAAAAACATTGAGAATCAGCAGAAATATGGGGTTTCAGTTGTGCCTCTCATACAAGTTATGTGACTAGTCAGTTACCTCTCTGGGTCTCTATTTCCTCAACTCTAAAATAAGGATTATTGTCTGGCCCATACCTATTTCATGGAACTGTTTAAGGATCAAATGAAAACACATGTAAAGTACTTCTTAAATCTTAAAGCTATACCTACCTACACACACACACACGTGAGGGGTAGGTATGATGCTAGATATTATTTGATCCTCAGAATATATGTAATGGTGAAGTGGGAGAGAAACTGTTCCCTTTACTGAAGCTGTGCTCCCTTTAAGATTATCACCACAAAGCTGTGTTCCCTTTAAACTATGTCCCCTTTCTGATCTCAGAGACAGGATCTCCCAGGCTCCAAGGAATCTAGAGAGAGGGCCCATGTTCCCAGGGTGAGAGAAGCAACACTATTCAAGGGCAAATCAACTCCCATTAATTTTTTTTGAAATTCTAACTTACTTCCCATTCAATTGAGAAATTCTGATCAGTTCAGTCTGTCCCAGCCTCCCACCAAGAGATACCCATATAACAGATTCCCTTAAACTCACTCCTTGTGGAAGGACTAAAGTAGCTTGATCAGGTATTAGGACTGCCCACTGAGAAAGCATTCTCAGAGCCAAATTCCATTTCCCCAATAGGACTCTGCCACTATAGAAGTCAATCTCTTAGCAAACTGGTTTCTATCTAACAATAAACTTTCATTTTGCAATTAATAATTCGGGAATAAGTGAATTCCTACACTTTAAACCTGCAGCCGATTAAAAGGGGATTTTTGACAACTCTCTTATTGCCATTCACCTCATCACTCCTGGGGAATTAAGGGGATACAAACCTCATCAGTGGAAAATTATTATCCTCATTCAGGTCACAGATGGAGTTTCCTTTCCATTAAACCCTAACCTGATTCTAAGCCTGCCTATTTCAAAGAATGCTTAAAAGATCATTAAAGAGAAAAAAATGTTAATATCTATTTAAAGTTGTAAATTGAAAAGCATTATATCAACTCAAAAAAATATCAAATGGTTATCTCATTGGCATAGAGAATGAATGTCCAATAAGGAAACTTTCTCTGTCAATGCAGACAGGCTAAAATTCTCCACATTACAATCTGAGAGTTACATTGACAGGTTAGGTAAATTCCCAAAAATCACATGACCAGTATGTATCAGAGGCAAGACAAATTTAAGGTTTTAGTAATTCAGTAGCCAGTTCTTTCTTGTAAGACACTGGGTCAGGAAGGCCTTAGGTACAAGCATTTATCTCAGATATAATATCCATATAAATCATTTAACCTCTCCTAACCCTTCCCACTTTGTAGTTATCAAAAACATCATTCCTATTACTGGGGAGCAACGACTAGAGTAGATCAGAAAGGATTTGTACAAGTGAAAGAGACAGCGTACATAAATGGTGGGACTATTAAGCCACAGATTCATATGCCATAGTTGTTATTGGCATATAGTTGGGAGTTGTTATTGTGATGGAGTTTGTGCTAGCTAGATCTTGAAGAATAGGAGTAACAGGTATAGGAATGCAGAAATCTTATTCACCCCATCAGTGGTTATTTGAATACATGGAGATGTGGAGTGAGTTTATAGATGGCTGAAAAAGCAAGTCTTTTCTGGAGATTGGAGACTAAGTGTTAGGAAGCAGAAGAATTAAGTTCCTACAGATTGAGTGGGGCCAATTTAAGGACAAATTTGAATACCAAGAAAGGAGGTAAGCCTTAAAGATGAAGTCTTGCTCAAAAAACATTAATTGGCCTAGGAGTAACACTCAAGTACATATTAGGCAACCTAGAGAAAAGCTGAGTTTTTCAGGTATGCCTAATGGTGTTTACCTCACTACAAGTAGAGAAGGAGTAACCTAAGGAGTGTGTGAGTGTAAATAGAGCTTAAAGAAATACTAATCAGTCATTCAATATCATAGTAAATTAAGAAACCTCTGCTTAGGGATAATATTAAAGCTAATTAGGGGAATATGTATCATACATTTCTAAGAAATTAATAGAAAAGGGAGCAAAAAAGAAAAGTTTTACAAAATTCTGAAGCTTTAATTTAGAAGTATTCTAAACATTCCCCACATAGGAAATGACTAATTATTTGAAAATTAAACAAAGAATAGCTTTGAAACAAAGCAGCTCAGCAGCCCAACCCAAATGGAAGTTTTGAGTCCTCCTAGGCTGAGGAAAAAAAACAGGTGGTCAGATCAGGAACTCTTCATCCAGAAGTTCAAAACTCACCATACCTCCATTCATCTTTTGCTTTTGTCTCTAAGGAATAAGTGGCTCTCTGCCTAGCCAAAGTTCACTGCTGACGTCTACTAATTAGAAAACCCAAATAAATGTTTTAGAAATATTTTATCATAAAGGGAATTTTAGTCCTACATTCCTTTTCTTAAGAAAACCAAATTTTCTTTAAGAATCTTTCTCTTCTAATTTTTGTGGTGGCACTAAAAAAAAACAAAAAACAAAAAAACAAAAAAAAACCCAAAACCTTTTCAAATAACTGCTTAATTGAGGAATTCCTCAGAAAATAACTCTTCAGTGCAAAATTTCTTGTGTATTGTGTGTGATAGGCTCTTTTGGCAGTCTGAGCCCAAGAGATGCTCAAGCCTCAATCTTCCTTCAAGAAATGTTTTTAAAGCATAAAATAAACTATGTAGGATTCTTGTGTGAGACAATGACTCTTACCCAAATTAAAATCAGAGACTCTCTAAGTAAAAAGCAAAAAAAAGATTTATTACCATCTTGTGAAAAAAGGCAAAACACAAGATTTTACAAACCCTTAATGTAGAAACCATCCCCTGTATTACACCACCACCCCCACCACCCCCACCACCCCCACCACCCCCACCACCCCTCTGCCCCTCCCCACACACCTTTTCTTCCATTGTCTGGGGAAGTCTAGGCTTACACTCTAATCTTAGAAATTTATCCCCAAAACAAAATACTATATAGGCAGTCTGAGTGTTAGACAATCTAAAGATAAACCAGATCACAAAAAATGAAGAAAACATTTCTATTAGCAAACATACAACAAGGAAATAGGAAACACAAAGTGGGCAGGGAATAGAACACTCTAGGTAAACAAAACAAGCAAGTTTTAACATTTGTTTATTTTTTTCCTGAGAAACAGAATTTCCTGTAAGGACAAAGAGTCAAAATCTAGTAGGTTGTTGAGTATGGGTTTAGTTTTTTTTAGCATTCTATATACAAATTACTTAACAAAGTACTCATTTTCCCTATCTGTATTTACAGGGCTTGAATTAAGTCCCCCCCCCCCACCTTTTTTTTTCTGAGGTAATTGGGATTAAGTGATTTGCCCAGGGTCACACAGCTAGGAAGTGTTAAATGTCTGAGAGTAGATTTGAACTCAAGTCCCCCTGACTTCAGGGGCTGGTGCTCAATCCACTGCACCACCTAGCTGCCCCATTAAGTTCACTTTTTAACTGACAAAGGAGAGGTATATAATTTCAGTAGTGTCAGGCAGAAAATTAGAATAATTTACACTTAGAAACGACATTAGTTTTAATATTTTAAATGTCATAATCACATATAGCTAGCTGCAGAACTTTTCAGTTCTCAACATTTTTAAAATTTTTAAAAAGTTACCTTAATAGGATACTTAATGGATACTAGAAGCTGACTTGTCCCTATGTACTTGCCCTAAGTTTTTCCCCACGGAGGAATGCCATATTGGTATTTCACTGTGCTCTAAGAATTTGGACTATTTAGTCCAAATTATATGATTTTATAGCTAAAATTATATGCCTTATTTGGAACTATGCTCAAAAAACTATCAAACTGTGCATACTCTTTTGATCCAGCAGTGTTTCTACTGGGCTTATATGCCAAAGAGATCTTAAAGGAGAGAAAGGGACTCATTTGTGCAAAAATGTTCGTGGCAGCCCTTTTTGTAGTGGCTAGATACTGGAAACTGATGTATGCCCGTCAAATGGGAGAATGGATGAATAAATTATGGTATATGAATGTTATGGAATACTATTGTTCTGTAAGAAACAACCAGCAGGATGATTTCAGAGAGGCCTGGAGAGATTTACATGAACTAATGCTAAGTGAAATGAGCAAAACCAGGAGATCATTATACATAGCAACAAGACTATATGATGATCAATTCTTGTGGAAGTGGCTATCTTCAACAATGAGAGGATCCATATCAGTTCCAACTGATCAGTAATGAACAGAACCAGCCACACCCAGAGAGAACACCATGGGAACTGAGTGTGGACTACAACAGAGTATTCTAACTCTGTTGTTGTTTGCTTGCATTTTGTTTTCTTTTGCAGTTTATTTTTCCTTCTTTCTTGATCTGATTTTTCTTGTGCTACAAGATAACTGTATAAATATGTATCTATTGGATTTAATATATATGTTAACATATTCAATGTATTGGATTAACTGCCATTTAGGAGAGGGAGTGGGGGGGGGGGGGAAGGAGAAAATATGGAACAGAAGGTTTTACAAGGATCAATGTTGAAAAATTACCCAGGCTTATATTTTGTAAATAAAAGACTTTACTAAAAATTTTTTTAAGTTATATGACTTATTTTTAACTGGAAATACGAAGTGAATAATTTTATATCATTAGTACTATCTAAAACCAAGAGCTAACATGAATTGCATACAGAAATATTACAAGCATTTCTAAAAAAAAAAATCAGGGGTAAAAGCATAGCTGTCTATGGTTATTGTTGTTTATAAAAGTTCTAGAAAGCAGTATCATCTCGTTTGTAAATAATCTTGGTGAATGAAATGAACTCTGTTAGCCCAGACATATATAATCTTGACTGTTAAGTAGGTCCTGCCTTTACTTGTCTAATTGCTTGTTAGGAGGGATTCTCCATTGTAATAAAATTACTTTTTGCTTTTACCTTGAGAAACTCCTTGATTTATTTGAACCAGTGGTCTTGTCCCACACATTGGGTTCCTTAAAGAATAACAGCATATCTGAATATAACCAAAATTATCTATTTTATGATCAATAATTAATATAAGCTGAGATATTTTGGGGGAAAGGTTGGAAAGGCTCTGATGTGAATTGTGTACCCTTTAATCTGTGGGGGAAGAGTGATTCAGGGTCTCCAACTCTCCTCTAAGAGGGGTACACCCTCCTGTCCATAAAGGAAAGGATTATTTCTCTAATCTCATTCAGTTTTGAATGGAATTGAATTGAAAATCAGTCTCTCAGATTCATCCTGAGTGGGGCCAAAGATCAAAGCAGCCCCAATATATCTAGCATTGTATGTCCAGACATTTCACAGAAGTCCTAATAGGATTTTACCCACTGATGGAAGATATTTTCTTCTCAGTCTTAACCCACCTTTTCCAATTCCTAATCAGGAAGTCCTACCTTTCTGGCTTTAGCCCACTGATGAAGATATTTTCTTCTCATTGTCAACCCATCTTTGCAAAAATCATCCTAACAGTATTGTTTGCCCACTAAGAAAACTGTCTTCTTAGCAAGTTTTCTTCTTAATGTAAATAAATCCCCTTTCGCCACAAACTTTGGGTTTTGCGAATTCTTTCACAAGGAATCTGAGACAGCTACCAGAAGGGATCTCTGGCTCTCAATTCACACATTCTATCATAACCTATGTTATTCTAATTTGTTTATAATATCATTCTTTACATCTAGATCATGAACCCATTTCTACCTTCTCTTGATATACTGTTTTAGGTGTGGGTCAGTGCTTACTTTCGGCCATACTGGTTTCCAATTTTCCCAGCAGTTTTTGTCAAATAGTGAATTCTTATGCCAAAAGCTGGTGTCTTTGGATTTGTCAAACACTAGATTGCTATAATCATTGACTATTTTGTTCTGTGAACCTAACCTATCTCAACGATCAACTTCTCTATTTCTTAGCCAGTTCCAAATGATTTTGATGATTGTTGCTTTGTAAGATAGTTTTAGATTTGGTACAGTTAGGCCACCTTCATTTGCTTTTCTCTTCATTAATTCCTTTGAAATTCTTGACCTTTTGTTCTTCCAGATGAATTTTGTTGTTATTTTTTTCTAAGTCAGTAAAATAGTTTTTTGGGAGTCTGATTGGTATAGCACTGAATAAATAGATTAGTTTTGGGAGCATTATCATCTTTATTATATTCACTCAACTTATCCAAGAGCACTTGATATTTTTCCAATTGTTTAGATCTGACTTTATTTGTGTGGAAAGTGTTTTGTAGTTTTGCTCATATAGTTCCTGACTTTCCCATTGCAGATAGATTCCCAAATATTTTATCCTATCGACAGTTATTCTAAATGGATTTTCTCTTTCTATCTCTTGCTGCTGGATTTTACTAGTGATATAAATATGCTGATGATTTATATGGATTTATTTTGTATCCTGCAACTTTGCTAAAGTTGTGGATTATTTCTTATAGTTTTTTATTTGATTCACTAGGGTTCTCTAAGTATACCATCATATCATCTGCAAAGAATGATAATTTAGTTTCCAAATTATCTACTCTAATTCCTTTAATCTCTTTTTCTTCTCTTATTGCCAAAGCTAGCATTTCTAATACAATATTGAATAGTAATTGTAATGGGCTGAAGCTCAAATTGATGCACTGAGGTCCCAAGCACATGAGGCTAAATAGTAATTGGATCATACCCTATTAATATATGCTTGGAGAAAGAATGGCTCCCGCCCAGTCTTTGTGCAAGTTTTGATGTGTTGTATAGAAAATTACATAGGGACAATTTTGGTGGGTGGAGAGAGGAGGGGAGAGAGGCAGAGGGAAACTGCTGGCCGGGTTCCTGTTGCAGCTGCTCACATTCCTATGGCCATCCCACTCTGCCTCCACAAAGAATAAAGATCGAGGATTTTCC
The DNA here is from genome assembly GCF_902635505.1 of Sarcophilus harrisii. Lineage (NCBI taxonomy): Eukaryota > Metazoa > Chordata > Mammalia > Dasyuromorphia > Dasyuridae > Sarcophilus > Sarcophilus harrisii. The sequence goes on along the minus strand of NC_045426.1, from coordinate 288,309,814 downwards.
CTTAACCTGAATTCCTGACTCTGGATGATTTTAAAATATGCAGTCATCACATTAATGGTGATAGTGCAGACAAGATTAGAAGGGAAGCAATAAACTGGGAAAACATTTTTATTCAACTTTGAGATACCATTACATACTTCTCAGATTGGCTAAGATAAAAGGAAAAGATAATGATGAATGTTGGAGGGAATGTGGGAAAACTGAGACACTGATACATTGTTAGTGGAATTGTGAATACATGCAACCATTCTGGAGAGCAATTTGGAACCCTACTCAAAAAGTTATCAAACTGTGCATACCCTTTGAATGAGCAATGTTTCTACTGGGTTTATATCCCAAAGAGATCTTAAAGGAGAGAAAGGGACCCACGTGTTCAAAAATGTTTGTGGCAGTCCTTTTAGTACTGGCTAGAAACTGGAAACTGAATGGATGCCCATCAAATGGGAGAATGGATGAATAAATTATAGTATATAAATGTTATGGAATATTATTGTTCTATAAGAAATGACCAGCAGGATGATTTCAGAGAAGCCTGGAGAAACTTACATAAACTGATGCCAAGTGAAATGAACAAAACCAAGAGATCATTATACATGGCAACAGCAAAATTATATGATGATCAAATCTGATGGATGTGGCTCTCTTCAACAATGAGATGATTCAAATCAGTTCTAATTGTTCAGTGAGGAAGAGAGCCATCTACACCCAGAGAGAAGACTGTGGACCACAACATAGCATTCTCATTCTTTCTGTTATTGTGTGCTTGCATTTTGTTTTCTTTCTCAGATTTTTTTTCTTTCTTGATCGAATTTTTCTTGTGCAGCAAGACAACTGTATAAATATTTTTACATATTGGATTTAATATATATATATTTTTAACATACTTAACATGTATTAGACTACCTGCCATCTAAGGGAGGAAGTGGGGAGGAAGGGATAATTTGCAAGGGTCAGTGGTGAAAAATTACCCATGCATGTTTTGTAAATGAAAAGCTTAATTAAAAAAAAAAAAAGAATAACAGCATATCAATGAAAATAATTGAAAATTATTCAGAATTATGTAAATAAAGTGACTAATAAACTGTATGTGTTTTGATACAGATTCTGTTACTAGTTTTATATATGAAAATATTTATAGCATATTATTGTTCTGTAAGAAATAAACAAGAACATTTCAGAAAAATGTGGAGAGACTTACATGAACTGATGCTAAGTGAACACTGTGCACAATAACAGCAACATTGTGCTATGATCGACTGCTTTTCTTAGCAATACAATGATATTATACAATTCAAAAAGGCTGAATACAAAAAATACTATCCCCATCCAGAGAAAGAATTAGAGTATGAATCCAAATCAAAGCATATCATTTTGTTGCTATTTTTTCTTTCTCACAGTTTATCACTTTTGTTCTGATTCTTCTTTCATAATATGGAAATTTTTTAATATGATTATACATGTGTAATCTATATCAGATTACTTGCCATTTTAGGGAGAAAGAAAGAAGGAAACAGGAGAAAAACAGAAATCAAAATATAAAAGTAAATATTGAAAACTAATACATATATATAAAATAAAAACATCTAGAAATCAAATCATAAATAATATGTGTTATGTGGTTTTCAGAGAGCAGAAGGAAGAAGGATACTGGGAAAAATTACAGTGTTATAAAAAATAGACAGCAATAAAAACTTGTTTTAAAAGACTGAAATCATGGCTTTAAAAGTTAATTAAATGAAAAAAAAAACTCTTAAAATCAACTTTTCTGTACGTTACTAACAAAATTCAACATAATGGGAAAAAGAAATTTCATTGAAAAGATTTTTAAAACATGCACAAAATATCCGGGATTCAACCTACTAAGCAGACACATAAAAAGCACCCAAGCATAAAACAAAACACATACACACAAAATCCCCACTCTACAAAAATAAAATAAGTGAACTGAAAGAAATTAATTGTTCATGGTGACCATGCCAACACAACAAAAATATCATACAATCAATTTTAATTTAGCTATTTTAGTGTCATACCAATTAACCAAGTGGCTACTTTTTTTAGACCAAGTCAAAAAAATAGGAATTTTCTTAGTGGAACAAAAGGTTAAGAATCTCAAAACAAATAATGGGGAAAGGGAAAAAAATAAAGGGAGAGAAATGAATAGGAATGAAGTGTTACCACTTATTAACCTATTGTATGAAGGACTAATCATTTTCATTTGATAATGATTTTAAAAATAGTAAAGTTCACAAATGGAAAAGACTAGGGAAACAAGATACAAAGTGACAGCACGTCATAATCTAAAGCCATGAACTTCTAAGAAAATATTCCTTACTAGACAAATGGTGGTATAAACAGAAAAGCAGTCTGGCAGAAATTAGTTTTTGACATCATACCACAATAAGTTCCAAAAGGACTCTCCTAGGGCTGCTGGTCAGTGATAAGCAAATTCTAGAGACCACTCCTTGGTTCTAGCCCAGGCCATGAAATTATCCTATCAATGACATGAAGAATTGGATAAAGATGACTTTCTCCAGGTAACTTGCTAAATTCCTTTGGAATTTAGATCACTTCAACTGGCTACAATTACAATAAATTTTGCCCCTTAGTTTGAGTTCAAGTCTGCAAATACTTTTGTGACACTACCGACACCAGTCTGTGACCTCCAATCTTTTGGGGTTTCTTCCTAAACTCAACAACACCAAATTGGAAGATGGCAAAAGGGAAAAAAACACATAAGATGGGTTTTAGGGGAAAAAAAAAGTCCCAAAATTATATTGTTGGTAGAGAGCAAAATTAACTGTTTTGGAAAAAAAAAAATTCTAATTATACCAAAATTGACATTATATAATAAAGAATCTATAACCCAAGGAAATTACTACTAAATAACTATCCCAGGACATCAGAGGCAAAGGGAAAAGAACAATCTGCAAATACATATATGTAAACAAAAACTGTTTTAGCAACTTTTTAAAAAGCAATGGGCTAGAAGGAAAATAGATGTTAAGTAACTTTGTAAAGACTGGGGAATGACTAAACAAATTATGGCATGTGACTTTAATGAAATATTATTGTACCTTAAGAAGAGAAATTAAAAGATATGGAGAAACTTAAGAAGATACACAGACTGAAGAAAGTAAACATAAAAAAAAAAAAAAAAACCACCGAAAGGACTTCAGAACAAGGATTAATACCAGAACCAATCATCAAAGTCATAAAACTGAGAGTAAAATATGCCTAAAAGCATAGAAGTGGGTTGGACTAAAGGTATGAAATAAAAGGAAAAAGAAAATTTTCAGATGCAACCAATCATTGATTTATTTCACTTGGTTATACTCATTACAAGGAAGAGTTCTGCTCATTAAGTTTTAAACTGTGAGAGCAGGGCCTCTTTTGCCTTTTTTTTTTTTTTTTTTTTTGCTTTTTTTTTTTTTAATTTCAGCACTTAGCATAGTGATTAACATATAAAAGATGCTTAATGATTGTTTACTGATTGGTAATAGGGATGTGAGGGGGTCACTAGGCACTAAATATAATAAAAGAAAATTAATAAAAATGACAAATATATCCAAATCATGCTTATTTTAGAACACAGAGGCTGAATTTATATGGCTACATACTGACACCTGTTTAGAGAGTCTATAACGTTCAAATTTAAATCAAAACACATTTTCCCCAGAGGGAAAAAAAAATGTTACTGCTCAGTCTACCCCACAATAGCCTATTTAATCATCTCTGGAACCTAGAAAGAAACATGGGATCTCTATCCAGTAGACAAAGCAAAAGAAAGCACTTTCTTCTCATATTTCTAGATACAGGAAAAACTCTTGCCAAAATTCTCAGAGTTATCTTTGACATCCTTCTTTTATTTTCCATTGCCACCTTTTCCAAGGCACCCAGATTCCTAGTGCTCTTTTTCTGTATCTGAAGCTTTGGCACTTTTCATTCTCCCGGTCTCCCCAAAGATCCCCATGGATCATGCATGATCCATGATTCATGTCCCCAAATCGTTTCACCTCATTTTCCCATAACAAAGTTTCCATATACAATCAGCACTGCTCATTAATAAAAAGGCTTGCAAAACATCTTCCAGTGCTGATTGATGCATTTATATATACACATATGTAATCTACATTTATATATGTACCACACATATATGCAATATACATATATATATCACACATAACATACAAAGTAAACTCTGATGAGATAGAAAACTTAGGTTAAGATCAACTCACTGACTTTTGTCAATCAAAGGTCAAAGGGTGCGGGGAGGAGACAATGTGATACAAAATAACCTATGCATCTAACTGGTTAAACTTCAATAAGTACAGATAGAAAACCGAAGGAAAAAAAAACAAATACCCAATATAACAACAAAAGATTTTTCAAAAGGTGGATTTCTACCTCTGCCTTCCCTTGCATTCCTTTACAGTCTCAGTTTTAGGAAATTTCTCTTCTTTCAGAGCCAAATTTCTAACGTTTCCTCCTCCCTTTTTCTTTCTTTACTCCTTAATGGCAAAAACAGTGTTGGCAAATATCATAAAACTGATATGCTCTTATTTTGCTAAATATATCAGCGAAGTAGCATTTTTCTTTTTCTTTCTTTTTTATTTTTTGTTTTTGCTGAGGCAAGTGACTTGCCCAGGGTCAAACAGCTAGGAAGTGTTAAATGTATGACATCATATTTGAACTCAGGTCTTCCTGACTTCAGGGCTGGTGCTCCATCCACTGCGCCACTTAGCTACCCCTAGATTATTGGCCATAAATTAATTTATTTCCATTTTTACTTTTTTTTTTTTTTTTTTTGCTGAGTCAGTGGGGATAAGTGACTTCAGTGCTAGTGCTCTATCCACTGTGCTACCTAGCTGCCCCTTAAGTAGCACTTTTCAACTGTTCTAAAACTATCTATCTAAGAGAAGGAGCCATTGGCCTCCATAATAGAAGCATCCTAGCCTTGGAATTAGAAAAACTTGGATTAAATCATTCTTTGTGTCCTCGGGCAAGTCCCTTAACCTCTAGGACTTATCTGTGAAATCAGAGACAGATTGGGTCTCTTTGCTAAGGAAATCCATCTTCAAATACTTAAGTGAAATAAGATCAATAAACTTGAAATCACTAATTCAAATTGCCTATGATTTCATTACTGGATATAATTTCTCCATCAACAAAATACAAATTTATCCATACCTTAATAGATAGTATCACATGTGGTTTACTTATTTCTAAACCTCCAGTGCTAGACATTTCCCAAAAGGTCTATATGATTTTCCAATGTTCCTACATGAATTTTTCCCCCAGCTTGATAGGCTCTGCCATAACTGTTGGCACAGCCCTCAAGAATCCAAACTTAACTTATATAGATCGACCTTGAGCAGCTCACATGCATACTCACACACATAGCACTTAACAGATTTACAAAGTACTTTATATATGTGTTTTCATTGAGCTACAAATCCAAATCTTCCTAAAAATTCAAAACTAGACTCCCCATACCACAGATTATGTGGAGAGGAATTTATTTAAAATTATGTATGGGAGTTGTCCAATATCTACTTAGGTGGACAGGGAGAAACTAGCACTGAAACTAAACCATGTCTAAAATTAAGGTTAGCTAATAGTTATGGTAACTAGGCAAAGTACCATTCCTCTTTTTACCAGATCTGGAGCTTAATGCTTTCTCCAATACATTAGCTTTTCAACAAAATTATACAATGATCAGTCCTGATGAGTGTGACTTTTTTCAACAACAATGTGATTCAGGCCAGTTCCAATGGTCTTGTGATGGAGAGGAACATCTACACCCAGAGAGAGGCCTGTGGGGATGGAGTGTGGATCACAACATAATACTTTTACTTTTGTTATTGTTGTTGTTTTCCTTTTTGATTCTATTTTTCTTGTGCAGCATAATAATTGTAGAAATGTGTATAGAAGAACTGCACCTGTTTAACGTATATTGGATTACTTGCTATCTAGAGAAGGGGGTAGGGAAAAGGGAGAAAAAAAATTGGAACACAAGGTTTTGCAGAGGTGAATGCTGAAAACTATGCATATGTTTTGAAAATAAAAAGAACATTAGCTTTTGAGGCAGAGATTCTCACTTTGAGGAAGGGAGTATCTCCAGCAACTTTTGATTCACAGTAACATTTAATAAAGGCTTGTTTATTGACTGAAAGGCAGGTGTTGCTGAAGCTTGATTTCTGAAGGAAATGAAGAATTCTTAGAGGTGAAGGAAGAGTACATTCCAGGAATAGGAGATAGGCAGTACAAAGGCACAGAGATGGGAGACAGAGAGTATTGTACATAAGGCAGAAAAACATCAATTTGACTGCACCATTATTCAGCTGTAATCTCCCTTGATCCTTCAGTTAGTGCTTTCCTCAAATCACTTTGTACTCTACATACTACAAGCACCTCGGTTATGTCCTCCATAAGAATTCATACCAACTTGAATATAGCTGTTCTATTTTTGGAACTGCAATGCTTTAATATAATAGATACTTAATAAGTGCATGTTTGTAGAGGACTGAAACTCCAAAAAGGTATGCTAGAATCAGACAACAGAGCACTTAAGACTAATTACCTATTCGATGTGAGACAATGACTCTATTAGCATATTTGGATAAATAGTTCTTCTCACCATTGGTGCTAGCTGAATGTTTGGTGTTAAGATAATCAGAGGCAAGGTTCAGAGAGCCCAGGGAGAGAGGCCAGAGTTGCTTGGTGGCAGGGAGAGGAAGAGAGAAGTTAGTGATTCCGGCCTCCAGAATTGAGGATTCTGCTTGCCTGTCTCCTTCTCCCCCTAAAGACCAAGGACTTGAATTCATCCTGACTCTGGCTGACTCCAAGGCCTCCAGGGAGCTAACTTGTACTCTACACTTGTTGATAATGGATGGGAGCTAGAAGCATCAATTAAATCAATCATAGGACAGGAAGAAAGAAGTTATAAGTTCTATGCCGGATTCTATAGCTTAACCGTGTCTTTGGGCAAGTCACTTAATATTAGTTTTGTTCATTTTTTTTCTTAGTGAGGGGAATTGTATTAGAGGCTCTTTAAGGTCAATTCCAATAAGTAGAAGGAAAACTGAATATGAAATAAAGAAACTAGGCTTCAAAGTCAAGATCTGATATACCAACTTTTGTGACTAGAGAAGTAATCTAATCCTTCAATCTTGGCTTCCTTGCTTGCCAAATAAGGACAATAGCTACGTTATGTACCTAAAAGAGTTTAAGAAAATTACCTCTAATATTTATTAATATGAACTATTATAGATTAAAAACAACAACGATATTCATTTTAAAAAAAAAAAAAAAAAGGCTCCACTTATAGTTTACACTAAGGATTACATTATTAGCAACTAATTAATGTGCAATTCATGATCTTCCTATCTACTTCCTTCAATTGTCTCTATAGTCATACTTTCCCAGTGAGGTAGCCTAAGGAGAAATACATTATTCTGTTTTCTTGTGCAAGAGACTGAAAATAGAGTCTCACCTAAAACAATATGATGGTTCATCATATTGAGGCTGAAATCATGGCTCTAGATAGGCGAACTGAAATTTTTATCAGGAGAGAAATTGGACTTTAGTCAGAAAAAGTACCTAAATAATTCCTTGTAATTTCATGGAATTTGAGATTCCAAGTGTGGCAAAAAACACAGAAAAGATGCATGGTGCACATATATTAAGAATTAATAGGAGGGCGGAGCCAAGATGGTGGAGGTGACAGATGTTTCTTCCTGATCTTCTCCTATGGCCCTCAGACTAATTAGCAAATCCAGCCACTGAATTAGCTCTGGACCAGCAGAACCCAAAAATATTGGGAGTGCAACAAATTATCAGCAAAAGATAATTTCGAAGATGACCAGAAAAGGACTGTTTCAATCAGAAACAGGAGGGAGGCAGCCAAGCACAAGCAAATGAGCACAAAGCTAACACAGACAGCTCAGAATCCCAGGGCAGAGAATTTACGGGGAGGAATCTACAGCAGTGTTGGTCACTCAGCCCTGGCTGCAAACCAATAGATCAGCAGAGAAGTTACAAAACATCCAACACAAACACAAAAGGTCAATAGTGAACCCAGAAATGCCAGAATATCACAAAACCTGGCCACACCCACCCAGCACTAGGAGTAAATCAACACTAACCTAGCACAGCTAGACCCACTTACAAAGGAAGTTGCTGCCTATAGAGCAAGCTTGAAAACTTCCCCCATCCTAAAAGCAGACCTTAACATTTTTTTTTTTTAAAAAATGAGCAAAAAAAGTAAAGAGGACTCTGACAATAGACAGCTTTTATGGTGAAAGAGAAAAATGTAAAGGCAGATTATCTTCAGATGAAGCCCCAAAAGGCTATATAAACTGGTCCCCATTACACAAGGCTCTCCTAGAAGAAATTTAAAAAGATCTTAAAAGAGATCTATAAGAAAAATGGGGAAAGGAAATGAAAACTTTGCAAGAGGGTTTGGAAGCACATAACTCATTAAAAGATAAATTTGATAAAATTAAAAAAGAAAGCAACTCCCAGAAATATAGAATTTGTAAAACAGAAAAAGAAAACCGCCTTAAAAACCAGAATTTGTGAAATGGGGAAAAAAATTACATAGAACAAAACAATTAATTTAAAAATTCAATTGGACAAATACAAAAATAAATTTAAAAAAGTAAACGAAGAAAATAATTCACTAAAATTCAGAACTGAACAAACGGAAATGAATGACTCAATGAGAAAATAATAGTCAAGCAAAACTAAAAAAATGAAAAAAATAGATAAAAAATGTAAAATAACATTGGGAAAACAACTGAACTGGAAAATAGATCTAAGAGAGACAATCTAAGGATTATTGGACTCCCTTAAATACATGATGAAAAAAAGAGCATAGACACTATTTTTCAGAAAATCATCGAAGAGAACTTCCCAGATATCATAGAATCAGAAGATAAAATGACCATTGAAAGAAATGAGCGAACACCTCCTGAAAGAGACCCCCAGATTAAAACCTCAAGGAATATCGTGATTAAATTTCAGAACTATCATAACAAAGAAAAAATATTATAAGCACCCAGAAAGAAACAATTCAAATACTGAGAAGCCACAATAAGAATTACTCAGGATCTAGCAACTTCCACTTTAAAGGCTCAAAGGGCCTGGAATCTGATATTCCAAAAGGGAAGGAACTTGGAATGCAGCCAAAAATAAATTACCCTGCTAAACTGAGCATTTTCTTTCAGAGAAGAAGGTGGACATTCAATGAAATTGGTGAATTCCATTTATTTTTGATGAAAAGACCAAAACTAAACAAAAAATTTGATCTTCAAATATAAAAACCATAAAAGCATATATCAAGCAAAAGGTACAAAGAAAAAAAAACTCTTAAGAACTGTATTTCTGTTATGGGTGATTTTACTGTTATAATATAAAAAAGGAACTAGAGGTAGAAAGGGGATTGTAACAGAAAAAAAAGGAGAAAGTGAAGGTAAAATGAGGAAAATTATATCTCAGAAGAAAGAGACAAAGAAACCTATTATACTTGAAAGAAGGGAGGGTGATGAAAACTGTGAATCTTACTGTCATCAGATTGACTCAAAGAAAGAATATTAGATATATTTGGTTTCACTAAGAAACATCTCTGATCTTATAGAAAAGTGGGAGGGAAAAGAGGAAAAGGGAAGGGGTGGGCTAAATAGAAGGGAAAACAGAAATAGTAGGGGAAAGGTATAAGAAAGGGGAAGGGTTTCTAAAGTGGAAGGACTGTTTGAGGCAAGTAGGGCTCATAAGTAAAATATTGCGGAAGAGGGAAAGGGGAAAAGAAAAGAGAAAAGTATAATCTGGGGTTAATAAGATAGTGGGAAATAGAGAATTAGTAGTTTTAACTCTAAATGTGAATGAGGTGAACTCTCCCATAAAACGTAAGCAGATAACAGACTGGATTAAAAGCCAGAATTCTACAATATGCTGCAGAATCTATTATGTTTCAAGTAAAGTAAAAAAATCAAGGGGTAGCCATCCTGATCTCAGATTAAGCAAAAGCAAAAATAGATCTAATTAAAAGAGGTAAGGAAGTTAACTAAGATACCATAGATAATGAAGCAATATCAATACTAAACATATATGCACCAAGTGGTGTAGCATCTAAATTCCAAAGAAGTTAAGAGAGTTGCAAGAAGAAACAGACAACAAAACTCTAATAGTGGGACATCTCAACCTTGCTCTCTCAAAACTAGATAAATCAAAAGACAAAAGAAATAAGAAAGAAGTTAAAGAGGTAAATAGAATACTATAAAAACTAGATATGACAGATCTTTGGAGAAAACTGAATGGAGACAGAAAGGAGTACAATTTCTTCTTGGCAGTTCATGGAACCTATACAAAAATTGACCATATATTAGGATATAAAGATCTCAAAATCAAATTCAGAAAGGCAGACATAGTAAATGCATTTTTTCAGATCACGATGCAATAAAAATTACATTTAAAAAAAGGACAGGGGAAAATAGACCAAAAAGAAAGTGGAAATAATCTCATTCTAAAGAATAAATGGACGAAACAGCAAATCACAGACACAATCAATAATTTCATCCAAGAGGATGACAATAATGACATATCAAAATTTGTGGGATGCAGCCAAAGCGGTATTAAAGGGAAATTTTATATCTCTAGATGCTTATTTATATAAAATATAGAAGAATTTTTAGATGATATTGAGGTGCCTTGGTACCAGAAAAGGAAGTGGATCATGTGACAGTGGCAAAAGAGAATGCCACACAAAGAGATGCAATACTACATTGAATACATTGAATGCACTAAGAACTGATTAAAAGATCTAGGGGAAAACACACCCAATGAAGTCAGAGATTCACCAAAATAAAGACTACTAAATACTTCCACATTCCTTTTTCAAAAATACAATATTATGTTTATCCCATTTTTCAACCTGAGGAAGCTGAGGGCTTCCAGAGGTTAAATTCATGCCGACACAAGATAAACTAAGTTCTGTTATTTCATCACAAGTAAAACCCCACCACCAAAGCAGCTGTTCTATTAACTACTTCTAGAGTGCCATCTTCATTAAAGGACATTACTTTAAACTCACTTTTTATAGACAGCAAAGTTAGCAAAGTGTTCATGTTGGACTAAAAATATGGATTCCCATTCACTGAAGATTTAAGACAAGTTTAGGATATGTAATGTGGATTATATCTGGGGAATCAACTGATTACTGAAATTGAACTTTCAATTCTAAAACTCTTCTCTTCTGCATTGCACATTAGTAATGACAAGAAAAAAGGTAAACATAATTCGTTTTTACCACTAATGCTGAATAATGCTAATTCTTAAAATTTCTATTCTAATTAAAAAACTAGGGAAGTATATCATACCAACTGAAAAAAAGTTACAAGCTGTGCTGAAGATTGCCAGAAAAATTCTTTTCATCAAGGATTTACGTAATTACATTTCTTGTGATATTCAGTAACACATACTGCTCAGGTTTTGTCACCCTGATTATATTTAAGCTCCTAAAAATAAAATCCAATCACCCTATACACATTTAACTTGATGTATGATTCAGGAAAGATTTGGTTATTAAGGTTTAAATTGTAAAAGAATTTATATGGCCAAAATCGAAGTCTTTTTTTATCTTTGGAACTAGATTGTTGTAATTTTTTTTCACATCATTGAATAAATCATTGTCCCACATATAAAACCAAAATAATTCTAGTTACTCTCTATAGTTATAAATTAAAGGGATGATTTTTTTTTAAATTGGGGATGGGAAATGGGAAAAATTAGAATAGCAATAGTTAGTTCAACATGTATATTTAATCTACTTTTTACAATATAAAACTGAGACTAACAAGAGACTAGCTTTGCATTCCCTATTAAGCCAACTTATATCTTTTCCCACCACATTAAAAATTCTTCTGCCCTCTATTCTACTTCTATTAATTAAAAAAAAAAAAGATTTTTATTTGAAGAACTGAATACTCTATAACAATAAGAAGTACAACATTGTCCATTTATATTTCTGATACAAGTAAATCATAAGCAGAATGCTTAGAAATTTGGGTGGATCTGGATTATCTTCAGTTGCAAATTCATGTGTGAAGAGGAAAAAGGGCAGTCTTTATGTCACAAAATAAAACAAAATCTTAAAGACTACATAATCACAAATGGGATATTGATCTAAAAGTTAATGTTTAATGAGGATAATAACAATTTCAACCATTCCTTTACATGGACATTATGTGAATTTAATGCTTGGTCATACTTTCACAGATAACTTTTTTTAAAAAGTTGAAGGATGCTGTCAAGGAAAAAATGTCACCAGGAAAAATAAACAAAAGCAACTACATACTTCCCTTTCCGGGGTTTCAAAATATTTATGGTTATCTGAAACATTAAAACTAGAGATTCTGTCAAAGAGGTTAATTTGGATAACAACCTTCTCAAGAAGCCCTACTTCTGCTCTATTTTCAACTCTCAAAACAATGAACCCTTTGTCTATTGTATCAACCACACAAACTATTTGTGTGACCATTGTTAGCACAGACTGATTGCATGGAGTTGGGGGTGGGTAGAAAAGATAAAAACAAGACTTCTGTCAATGGATTTCTAGCATAGTGGGGTGTAGTCAACTCCTTGTCAATCAATTAAATAAACTAAAGCTGTTTTGGGAGAGAGATGATTTGGTGTGGTTTTATTTTTGAAATTTCAGCTCTGAACCTAATTATAACAGTCAATTGGAATAGTTGCTACTCTATCTTTGCTAATTTTTTTTCTCTAAGAAGCTCTCAGGAACTTTTTTTTTAATGTTTTAAAATTAAAGAACATCTATTTTCAGTAAGCTACTTAGCCAACTATGTTAAAATCTGAGGGGAACAAAAAAAAATCTAAATAACTATGGTGGGTGGGGTAATAGTTTTGTAAGGGATTGCCTAACATTCAGAAACCAAAAATAAAAACAAACAACAATAAAAATCCACTATTATGATATTCTATCAAAATTAATTTTTAAAAAGTTTTAATTCTGTAAAATATTATTATCTTTTATTAACTTTAAAGTCTTAGAATAGTAGCCAGGACTAGAATAGGCACTATTACCAAATGTTGATTTAGACTAGAGTGTACTGATCAGCAAAAGAGTAGATACACAAAATACTTGATAAAAATCCAATCTCTCACTGTTTCATCTGTAAAAGGAGGTGTGTGAGATAGAGAAGGTAAAAAAAGAAAAAGTTCTCTTTGTCTTTCAGCCAAGTTTTTATTATCCCCTAACTGCTTACTCTCATCAAAAGTCAGAAATAAATCATAAAATAGCAAGAGGCTTTTTGGTCATCAACTCACCTACTTTCATTAAACATATTAATAGAACCAGCTGTAAGAGTTCCTCAGAATATTTATATTTTCTTATCTTAAATGGAAAAAAAAATCTAGATTTTATAATTTGGAAACAATTCCTTAGTCTTACTGTTCTGCCTGTTAAGTATATTTTAGATTTCCATGCACTTTATAAACAAGGTTATTTAAATAACTTTTATTTCATTAGAAATAATGAATTTGTCATCATCAAAAATTTTCAATTTTAATTCATTTTTATTTGTTAAAAAGGTATTTAAAATATAATAATTCACTTTGGGAACAAGACTAAACATGAAATTTTTGTTTTAATGCCAGCTTCAATTATCTTGAGTTAACCTGTAGCTACGAAGGTACAGGATGAAAAAACCAAAATAATATCATCTTGTAAGATATAATTATAGGATCATAAATGTAGAACTGTAATTTTGCAAATGAAGAAATTAAGATTCACAAAGATTAAGTAATTTACCAAATATCACATAAGTAATAAATGAGTAGAACAAGAATAGAACTCATTTACTCTGAATTCAAATCTGATGTTCTCAGCATGTCACCTTTTTACACACTGATTTGTAAATAAAAATTTATAGCCTTTTTCCTCCTGAATTTAATGATAATTAGTATTCATACATTTTATACATAATACTTCAAAAGTATTATTTAATATTTTCATCAAAATAGCCGTTAAGGAAATTGAGGCAAAGGATAGATGACTTGCCTAGAGTCACAAACTGAGGCTGCATCTTAACTGATTTTCTTGATTCCCAAGTCCAGAATTCTAGTCACTATGCTACCCAGAGAGAGCACAATAAAACAAAAACTTAGTATTACAAATAGGAATACTGATCTATTTTTGTCAACATATTTTTGAAAGCATAAAATAAAATACAAATTACAAAGAAAAGCAACATATGAAATAGTTATCAAATGTAAATATGTACTTTTAAAAGTTCACAGACCGCCAGCTTAAAAATCCTTGCTATAATACACAAGAAGAAAAGGAACAAATAAATTGTTACCAGTGCTATTTCTGGGAAATCTCAAAATACTTTCACAGTTAAGTTGAATTCACTCTGATTTCTTCACTCTTGCAGCCAAAACACACATTTCTCACATCTCTCCTCAACCTAAAACACACTCAGACATGGAACAGACCTGACCGAAAGTAAGACAAAACCATGAAAAGAAGCTCATCTGGAGTTGAACTGAGGAATAAATCAGTGGGATATTTGCATTTGTTGAGGAACAATGGAGCTTTGCAAAAGAAACCAATAGGCTTAACTTGAGTCATGTGAAGAGCTCAAGGACTGGTGGGGGGAGGGGGGAGAACATCACACCATTTTTTTAACTTCATTAGAAGAGCCTCCTTCTAAGCTCCAGCAGGAGACAAGGTGGATGTGTGACAAAGATAAGCATATGGAAAAAAGATGGGAAAGTTGGTAGACTCCCAAAATGCATAAAAGTTTCACAGGGGAAAAGGGAGGAGTGGAGAAGCAGAAAACATTTTATCAACAGATTATGTAAAAAGTCCATGGCCTCTGACAAGATACAGAAGACCTAAAAGGACACACAATACACAGCACTGGTACATTATTTAAACTCTAACTGAATAATGCATCTTCTCATTGCTTTTCCCAGCTAAACAGCCACAGAAATACTTCAGCCCACTCAGACTGCCCCGTTGGAACAAGTCAAAAACAAAAACTTTCCCAGATAGAAGTTCTGAAGTGGAGTGGGAAGGAAGCTAAATTAAAAAACCAGAGTAACTAGTGTTAATGATATACAAAATAGTATTATTTGAGGGGGATGGGAAGAAGGCAGAGATTTAAAGTCCCTAGTTCACCCAGGCTGGAACATTAGTGAATTCCACTGCAATGTTCAACAAGGAAGTTCTGATCTGCTTCAGTTCTGACCTGACCTTGTTCTCCCTAGATGCCTAGAGGCATAAAGCTCCCAGAGGCTTATCATGATAGTTTGGACTTCAGACAGATACCGGATCAGCTTTATCCCTCTTGCAGCTCAACAGTCCCAAGTTCCAGAAATTCCCCATATAGCCTCCTCAGGAAAAACAGGGATTGTAAACACGCATCGCTGTAAATATGCTTAGCTGAATAGCATCACAGAAAACTTGACATAAATTCTCCAAAAAATGTTTTCCATGTTTCATGTTTTTGTTAGCTTCCCACAATGTGAAAAATTGCCTTTTGTGAATTACTTTACTGGAGTTTAAAGGCATAGAGTTACCTAGGAATTTACTGAAAATCCTCACTGGTCCAGCATCATACAATTTTATATCAGATGTAACACTTGAGCCTAGGTTTTCCTAACTCCAAGGAGAGCCATTTTTACCATCATATTTCAGAAACATCAATATTGCACCATATGAATTTCATTAATCTAGATTCCCACAGTCATCAATCTCATTAATGTTGCAACATTATTTGATATTGATGTAAACTGAGATTGGGAGGAAGGGTGGTCCTGGGTTAGAAATCTCCTACCTTTCTGGGAGGGACCCCACCCTCCTGTTCACAGGGGAAACTCCCAGATAAATAATATCCATATCCTCCTAAGATTCAATTGGAGATCTTGGCCAGGGGCATAATCACCAACCTCTATTGAGTTGAAAATTAGTTCCTCAAATTGCTCCTGGCTCAGGGCAACAAAAATTCAATATAATCAAAGACTGTGGACCCAAACCTTTGCAAAAAATCCAAAGAGGATTTTGCCCCCTGAGAAAGTTGTTTTCTTAGTGTAATAAACCCATTTTTTGTCACAAACCTCGCTTCATTCATTCAGGTTTGTGAAAGTCTGCTACCAGCCAGAGGACTCCAATGCTGTCAGGAGATCTCTCAACCCTCATTTCTCACATCTTAACAATATGATCCATTTTCATATAACCCTATACAGATTTCTTTTTAAAAACCAAAGTATTTTGTGAGTTCTCTCACACCATCCAAACATAGTTCATTTACTTTTTTCAAAAATATTCAAGGACTTGCTCATTCAAGTACTAAAATTGGATTGTTTTTCTAAAAAATACAATCCAGTACAATTAATACGGAGTTATTTGGAATCACTAACAAACGTAGCATTAATCAACCAAAATCATTACTAAGAACTATTGTTAAATACAATGTTTTACTAATCAGTATAAACTTAATAAAAGTTTACATTAAGTCCATGTGCCAGACTTTGTGAGGCATGGACAAAAAAAATTTTATCCCTCAAGACCTTAACATTCTATCAATCTGACAGATTGTATATACACATAAGTATGCTTTAAAAAAAAAGTATACATAAATAAATTTGAAGGTAATTTGAAAGGGATGAACCAGTAGTTGGAGCTAGGAGAGCCAGGAAAGTCTCATAAAGGAGGTGGTTCTTGAGCTGAGTTTTGAAGGAAATTAGGAATTCTAAGAGTCAGAGCAAATGTTTCCTAGACTGTACAAAAGGCACAGAAATGAAAGGAAAAACAAAAACAAAAACCAAAAAAAAAAAAAACCCTTGCTCTGGGCAAGGAATAGCAAAAAGACATGTTTGGCCAAACTAAAGACTATGTGAAGGAAAGTGACATTAAGCCAGAAAATTCAAGTAAGGGTGAGGTAATAAAGATCTTGAAATGTCAAACAGAAGAGTCTGTATTTGATACCAAAGGGAATAGGGAACCATAGGGAACCAAAAGAGTATGAGTAATGGGACGAATGCCGTGATTAAGCTGCAATTTTGGATTACTGATTTGACGGCTGTGTGGAGGGAAAAAAATACTAGGATTGGAGAAGACTCCAGAAAGATAGACTGATGAAGGTGGTGGTTGTGTGGGTAGAAAGAAAGAACTGATTTTAAAGATGTTGCAGAGAAATAATTTCTTTAAAAAACAGACATTTGATTGGATATGGGAATTAGGTGAGAGAAACTGAGAAGTCAAGAAAGACTCTAGTGATACCAGATGGCAAGTATTCAAGGACTTGCTCATTCAAGTACTAAAATAAGACTCATTTTCTTCAAAAATACACCCTAGTACAATTAATACTGAGATACTTGGAATCACTTAAGAAACAGCATCAATCAACCAAAAACATTACTAAAAATTATTGTTTAATATGATGTTTTGCTAATTAGTATGGACTTAATAAAAGTATACATGTGACATGTCCATGTGACAGGCTTTGTGAGGCATGGGCAAAAAAATCCTAGCCCTTAAGAGTATGGGCCCTGGAGTCAGAAGGACCTCAGTTCAAATCTTCAGATACTTATCACTTACTAGCTGTGTGACCTAAGCAAGTCAATTAATGCCCATTGCCTCACTCTTCCCCCTCCCCCCAAAAAAGAAAAAAAAAAGGCTTTAGGGTTTAGAACCTTAGTAACTGGAAATACAGTTGATACCCTATACTAGGGTTATTTTTTTTTATTTTTTTTTTTGGTCATGGACCCTTTTAGTAATCTGATGAAATGTATGGATCCCTTCTCAGAACAAGATTTCTAAATGCATAAAATGTAGGAAAAATTACAACAAACACCAATTACACTGAAATTCTGTTGTCAAAAGAATTTTTAAAAAGAAGTTTATGAACCGCCAGGTTGAGAACTTCTTCCCTAGAAAGAAATAAAGAAATTATGGAGAGTTGTAGGTTTGGTGGAGGGAAGGGAGGGAGGGGGAAGAAGGGGAGATAACAAAATTCTGTTTTGGACTTGAATTTGAGATGCCTAGAAAAATAACCCATTTCAAAATATCCAAAAGTCAGTTGGCAGTGAAGGACTAATGTTCAAGAGAGATATTAGGAGTGGAGATATCTAAAGCAGTTGCATACAGATAATAGTTAAATCCATGGGAAATGATGAAACCATTAAAGGAGTAAAGAGAAAGAAAAGGGTCTAGGACCAGGAGTCTTGGAGTAGATCCATAGTTAGGGAACAGGATGTGGGTGATGATTCAACAAAAGGGCATGGGGAGTAGTCAGAGAAAAGAGGAGAATGCAGAGACAAGAAGAGCAGCAAAGACCAGAGAATATGCAGAAAAGAGAGGATGTCTCATACAATGTATGTAAATTACTGTCACAGTTTACAACATATTGACATAGCCCTCCTGCACAAATAAGGTGTTTATTTTCTCAATGGTCTTACTCAAAAAGTGAATTAGCAAGAATAAGTTAATGGCTTACCCCTAAAAAAAGATTTTTTCAGACTTTAGCTAGCTCCCAGGAGCAAACAGCCACCTTAGGTCTATTAAGTTTCTTTACAATAAGGATTTTCCTTTGATTTACAATGGGACCTAAAACAGCAAATTACAATCCTTTTTATCTTTTTATCCAATGAAAGATTCTAGTCCATAAATCTCCAAAAGAGGTTCTATCGATGTTTCCTTAATTCTCTCCATGGATGATTCATTTTCATCACAAGTCACATAATTCTTCAATATTATCTTTTATAATAATGTATAAGTCCTTAATAACAGTTTGTTACAACACAATACAGTAACTGGCACTCATGATCAAAATTAACAATCCTAGTAATACAGGCTTGGATTAGAATTAATTATCCTTTATAGACTTCAAAGTTCATATAAGATCTTGGACTCAGTTTCTGATTTTTGTGTAGGATACCTACTAGGTATTGAGACATAGCTATAATTTATGCTGATATAGACTTCTTAACCTGTAGCCATTCTGAAATATTTTCTATAATATTTTCCCTGTTGAATTAGGGAAACATTTAACAAATTCATAAATTATACTGTTATTCTCTCTTGTTGTGCCACAGTTCCCTTTTATTGTCCTGCCTCAGTTTCCCTAATTGCCCTGTTTCAGTTTCCCTGAATTATCCTCCCTCAATTCCTTTAATTGTTTGGTCTCAATCCCCCTAGTTGCAACTCACCTTCCTGATCATTAGGACTGAGATAATTAAGGCTTGAAGATCTGGCCATTCTGACATTTCAAGAGTCATAAAACTCCAGATGTCCTACCTCAGATACCAAATTGGTATCCTCAGATACCAAATTGGTATCCTCTATCTCTAAATTCAGACTTCCTGGCTCTAGTCTGACTACCTCCTTTACTCCCAATTAGTAAGAATTTATGGACCTACCCCCAACTTGTCAGAACCAGATTGATGATCCCCTTCTTGGAAATTCCCCATTTCAGTGTTCTGACTCCGCCCCTGTCTCTATCTACCCTGGTGTATGTATGTATATATATATATATATATATATATATATATACACACACACAGAAAGAAAAAGAGAGAGAGAGAGAAAGAGAGAGAGAGAGAGAGAGAGAGAGTGTTCTTGGGAACCTCACATTGGCTGCTGGCCTGAGGGCAACATGTACTGCCCCCAACACAATCTCTCCCTCTCAAATAAAATAATAAAAACTCTCCAATGTCTATCTTGCCTCAGTTTCTACCGCACTATATTCTCTCTCAGAGAATCTGTTTGTGTTTGTGTGTGCATGTGTGTATGTATGTTTAAGATTAATTTTTTAAAGGCCTTCCACAGTTTGATACAAAGTGTTAATATCTTATCAAATGAAGTCATCAAATGAACTAGGCATTCCCAATGTAGGGCGCCAAAATGTAATGTCCAGACTAGCTTTCTGGAGGTTCTTTAGATGGCCCTTGGTCTTTAGGTGGAGAAGAGATGAAGGCAGGAGAAACCACCATGAGGAGGATGGTCAAAGATGGAATCTGGTGTCTTTTCTTCTGTCTGTTGTCTGAGACTCCTAGTTCTCAGTCCTCGTAGCCTTTCAATACCTTAGCATGATTACCTCACTATAGCAACTGAGCATGTGCCAACTATAGAACATTACATCACCATATCACACTAAGTATATGCCAACTAGAGTATGAATACATCCTTACTATTACATTAAGTATATGTTTAACTAGAGAATCATTATCCCATCAATCACTGCTGTCCTTAATTCAAGTATACCTTACCAGAGTTCTGGCCTTCTATGACATGTTTTTTTTTTTTTTTTTTTTTTTGTCTAAAAGGAAAGTCTTAGCAATTTTTGTTATCATGAAAAGGGATCCTCTCATTTTTGTAGACTAAAACACCAGAGTAAATTGTCTAACATTGAATATTTCTTCCTTTCTATAAAAGATTTCCTAGTGTGGAATGACAATTTTTGCTAAAAACTAATTTATATACCAATAAAAATCACATTAAAAAAAAAAAAAGGATTCCTCAAAGAACCAATTCTGACACCAAACACTTTTCAAAAATTAAATATATTGTTTCAGTTCTTTTGCTGTCTACAATCTTCTAAAACATCACATAAACAAGTTATATTATGATTGTAAAATTACATCCCCTCAGTAATGTTATTTTCTCCCTGACTTTTATCACTCTAAAAATGCCAAAAATATCACATACATAAACAACAATAAAAATTCTAAATTGAGGTGACACAGGAAAGTGTGAAGGCAGTATTAGAAGGAATGAGAATTCATAAAAACAAATGAGGCTTATTGAAATAAAGTAACTTATTTAAGTTTATTTAGTTTCTCTAAGGGATACAAATAAAATGGAGAATAGGTGAATAAGTTATGGTAGGTAAATGTAATGGAATACTGTGCCATAAGAAATGATGAATGGGATAGTTTCTAAGAAACCTGCAAAGACTTGCATAAACTGATCTAGAATTTAGTAAGCAGAACCAGGAGAATAATTCGTACAATAACAATATCATTAAAATAACCCAACTTTTAAAGTCTTAGGAACTTTGACCAACACAATGACCAACCATGATTCCAGAGGGCTCATGAAAAAACATAATAAACATCTCCTAACCAAAAAAAAAAAAAAAAAAAAAAGATGAACTTAAGAGAGCAAAACTGAGCTAGTTTGGGATACATGACCAATGCTAGAATTTGTTTTGACTCTGTCTTGTTACCAAAAAACCTTTACAAAAGGAGTCTTGTTTTTCTTAATAGGAAAAAGGAAAGGAAGGTAGATATAGATTAACAAATAAATCAGAACTCTGACTAGAACTCAGATTTCTTAAAGAACAGGATTTTATGCAAATTAAGACAACTCTGAGATAACACTAACATACCTCTCAGATTGGCTAAGATGACAAGAAAAGATAATGATGAAACCTTGGAGGAGATTTGGGGAAGCTGGGACACGGATGCATTGTTGGTGGAGTTGTGAATGGATACAACCATTCTGGAGAGTAATTTGGAACTATACTCAAAAAGTTGTCAAATTGTGCATACCCTTTGATTCAGCAGTGTTACTAATGGGCTTATATCCCAAAGAGATATTAAAGAAAGGAAAAGGACTTGTATGTGCAAAAATGTTTGTGGCAGTCCTTTTTGTGGTGGCTAGAAACTGGAAATTGAAACCTATCAATTGGAGAATGGTTGAGTAAACTGTGGTATATGAATATTATGGAATATTATTGTTCTGTAAGAAATGACAGCAGGATGAATACATAGAGGCTTGGATAGATATGAACTGATGCTAAGTAAAATGAGCAGAACCAGATCTTTATATACTTCAACAACAATACTATATGAGGATCAATTCTGATAGAAGTGGCTATGTTCAACAATGAGAGGATCCAAATCAGTTCCAATTGATCAGTAATGAACAGAACCAGCTAGACCCAGCGAAAGAACACTGGGAAATGAGTGTGGACCACAACATAGCATTTACACGCTTTCTGTTATTGTTTGCTTACATTCTTGTTTTTCTTCCCAGGTTATTTTTATCTTCTTTCTAAATCCAATTTTTCTTGTGTAGCAAGACAACTGTTAAATGTGTGTGTGTGTGTGTGTGTACACACACACACACACACACACACACACACACATATATATAATATTTAACATAGACTTTAACACATTTAACATGTATGGGATTACTTGCCATATAGGGGAGGGGGTGGAGGGAAGGAGGGGAAAAGTTGGAACAAAAGTTTTTGCAAGGGTCAATATTGAAAAACTACCCATGCCTATGTTTTGTCAATAAAAAGCTATAATTTAAAAAAAAAAAGAAAAAAGAAAAAAAAAGAACAGGATTTTAACAACATTACCAAAGATCTAAATGGATAATGTATTTCCATTTTAGAAAAACTGAGCAAAAGGGGAGGTGAGATAGTCAAATCATTCTCAGATAAATTCAATCTCTTAAACTTATCGAATGCCAGAAAATCATTCTGTGTTTCATTGTCTTGAAGATATAGCTAAGAAATAATGAATATCCCTCCTTAATTAAACACAGGGTTCTCATGTAAGTAGGTACTGAAATGACTAACTGAAGAAAAAATACATCTACATAACTTGCTTAAATGTCAACTTATAGTTTACAAAGTATATTATCTCCTTTGATTTGAGAGATATTATCTCCTCTGATTAATAGGCAATGTGGATATACTTAATTTTGTCCAGATTTAGGTCCATGTTCATGACTTGACACTTAATAGTCATGGATCTTTGAGTAAGAAGTCATTTCATCACACTAGGTTTTTCTCCTGTCAATGTGTATGTATATAGTAGACATACACAATATACATTGAATGTGTATTGCATGTGCATATACACACATGCATACACATATGTATATAAATTGGTATTTTCGTATTAATGTGCATAGGTATGTGTATCTCCCAGGGATGTTTTAAACTATTTTATAAACTGTTTAAAGGCTAAGGAAAGTTTGATACATTTTTGGTCATAAATATCCTGAGAGATAGAAAGAGCAGGAATTACCATCTCCATTTGACATGACGACACTAGTATGACGATATTAAGGCTTACATATTTTGTGAAAAGCGAACAAGACCATAATTCTTACTCTTAAATCCAAGGTTCTCTCCAACATAACCTGCTGCTTTTCAGAAGAGCTAAACTTGCTACATCACACCTGTAGTGCACAGCCACCATCTAGTCCTCAATGTTGGCTTTAAAGAATGGTGATTATACCATTGAATTTGACAAGTGTACCACTTTTAGGAAACAATATTGATATTTCCCTAGGAAAGAAGTTAATTCCAATCAGGTAAAATCTAATTAATCCAATTTTAATTAATTTTTTTCAATGAATAAAAATCTACCTCTTTTTCTTCTTACTTCCTTCCCCTGCTCCCCTCTAGGAAAGAACCAGTAGAAATTATCAATACTTTCTATATATGTTCCAAGTGTTCTAACTAAAACTTGCATTTGCAAATCCTGTCAAGATGCCCCAAATTATTAGATATTCTGCCCAAGACATCTTTCAAGAAATGCATTCATTTGCTTTCCAACCTGATCTGTTGATTAGGGACATTTATAGACTAGATAAGATTTCCTTAGGTAGAGGGAATTTTTCTAGATCTGGAAAGGATTCCAAAAGTCATCTAATCAAACTCCCTCATGATTATAGCAGCCATAGTATGCCTTCCCATCATCAACCTCTGTCCCTGTGAACAGATGATAGGGCCAGGAACTCTAAAACCTCCATTTAAAAGAAGGAAATTGAGCTCAGAATATCTTCCCCATTTCTCCCCTGTTTGTATTACTTTGGGACTTCTTTCCTACTTATTCCACCTCATGGGGTACCTTCCAATGTCACCTCCTAATAGCCTCCTCCTTTATTAACTTGCTTTAATTTATGATATAACCATTAGACTATGTAATTCTTGAGGAAAGGGATAGTCTTTTCTCTCTCTCTTCTCTCTGTAACACACACACACACACACACACACACACACCCCTAAACTTCTAAAATGACTTGTCCTGCAGGAGATTAAATTTGAGCTAAGGAAGCCAAGGAAATTGAGAGGAAAAAAAAAGGTGGGAGAGAAAACATTCTAGACATGATAAAGAACAGCCAATGCAGAAGAATAAAGGTAGGAGATGAAATGCTGTATGGGAGGAACAACAGGTAGTGAGTGCTTGGAGTGGGGAATACAGTGTAAGAAGATAGGCTAATTTAAAGAAGGGACCAGATTGTGAAAGGCTTTGAAAGGTAGACAGAATTTTATATTTGATCCTGAAGCTTCTAGGGGAGTTCAGGAATTTACTGAATGGAAGATAACATGATCAGACCTGAACTGTAGGAGATTGCCTTAGAGAAGGGAGAGGCTTAAGAAAGGGAGAAGGTCTTTTCAGCAGTTCTGGAGTGAGGTGATGAAGCCCACGCCATGGTGGTGACTAAGTAGAAACAAAGAGACATTTAGAGAGATGTTTGGAAGGTAGAAATGGTAAGACTGGAGATCAGATTGCATAGTCAGAGTGCATATATCATAGATGATTATGGAAAGCACTTTGGAATTATTCTTTTAAAAAATAATTTAAAAGTCCATATCCTTTGACCCATAAATTTTACTATCAGATATGCATTCCAAAGGGGTTCCACATACATAACAACATTCAAAGAAGTACTTTTTTTGTGGGAACAAAGAACCAGAAACAAAGTAGATACCTATCAGTTAAGTAGTGAAAAAACAAATTAAGTTACATGAATAAAAGGAAAAAATAATATATTAAGAATTCAGAGAAATAGAATAACTTTAAATCACACAAAGTGAAAGCAGAACTGGAAAAATAAAATATCCAATGGCTACAACACTGTAAAGAGAAAAAAAAACAAATTGAATGCTCTGTAGTCAGGATGAGTAAGCAAGGTTCTGACACAGTTCAGTAAACATACCTCTCTTTATTGGAAAGATGGGAGATGGCAGAATACATGCATATTTACTTTGTCAAACAGTTGATGTGTTGGTTTTACTGGACACTATTTCTCTCTCTTTTTTTTTTTATTATGAAAGTTAGATTTCTTGGGAAGCTGAGAGAGGCAGATGAGGAAATAAGAATAATAGCAGCTAACATTTATATAGTTACTTGCCAGGCATTTTATAATTATCATCTCATGTGATCCTCACAGCAACCCTGGGAGGTAGATGCTATTATTATCTGCATTTTAGTGATGAGGAGACTGAAGCAGAGATTAAGAGATTTGCCTAAAATGAGGTCAAATTTGAACTCAGGTTTCCCTGACTCCAGAACAAGAGCTCTATTCACTGTGCTACTTCAATGAAATGAAAGCAATGTCAAAAACAAACAAAAAAATTCATAAAAATATAAAAAAGAAATCAGTTCTGACAGGGATTTTACTCATTGAAAAAGGAGGATTAATATCAATGTTTGAGATGGACTTTAAAAGATGAGTACAAATCCAACAGAAATGGGGGAGACTGTACCTTTCAAAGCAAAGGAAGTACCATAATGGAAGACTGGAGGCAATACAGGATATGTTTAAGGACGAAGAGTAGTTCAGTTTGACTGAAGAGTAAAGAGCAATAATGTGAGATAGGGCTGGCAAAGGAGGGTGATACCAGATTGTGGAGCAATTCAAATAATCCATTCAAGAAGGATCTGGTTAAAAAAAAGTGGGAGCTACTATTTTTAAACAAAGGGCTCCCAAAATACAGGTGACCTCATCTACATTAAAGGGAAGAAGAGGAAACTGATATTTAATCTTTAGTCTAAAGGACCACAGAAGGTCTGGGAGCTTAAAAGTAATATGAAAAGTTCTGTGACTAAGAGGAAGATAAATTATCTGGTGGTATGAAGATCAGTAGGATAAGCTGGAAGGGAGAAGTAGAGGTCAGAAAACCTGTTTGCTCAGAATCTATTTCAGTAGTCAGATAGTTTTAGAATTATTTTCCTCTTCATAATCTTTCTGGCTGGATTTTCAGTTTCCCTATCTTACCAACCTCAAATGCACTGGGTTAGTAGCAAAGTCCAACTGTGAGGTGACATGCAAAAAAAGCATTGCAAAAAAGCCACAAACAGCCTAAAGTAACTAAGTTCTGAAATGAAAATAGAAGCAAAGGACTACATATCCCATTACCAAACCCTGAAGCTAACCACTCCCAAATTCCTGAACATTTTAACAAGTTAAAACTATAGTAGGGATCCCATATTGCTCACAACTGAAACTACAAGAAAGAAACAAAGGAGAGAAGAAAGGAAGGATGAAGGAAGGAATAGAAGTGAGAGAAGGGAGGGAGGGAAAAAGAAAGGAAAAAAGGAAGGAAAGAAGAGAGGGAGGGAGGGAAAAAGGAAGGAAGGAAGGGAGGGAAAAAGGAAGGAAGGAAGAGAGGGAGGGAGGGAAAAAGGAAGGAAGGAAGGGAGGGAGGAAGGGAGGGAACTGACAACTGAGGGTACTCTGGAGCAATATTAGCAATATTATGGACCACTATCCCAGAAGGTCATGATTCAAGGTACAGTTTTTCTAAGTCTCTGGGTAGAGTGGACCAAAGCTGAATTTTATTCTGAGCTACAACATTGGAAAATGGGGAAAACCAATTCTTAGGATGAAGGGTCCCAACAGCAGTCCTCAAATTAAGCGTTAATTCTGGGGATGCAGAGCTAGTTTTCCAACATTGAGGAGCTGGGATTTGCTGGAGGTGGTTTTCCATGATCCTTAGCAAACATTCCCAATCTCAGATACCTTTGGAGCGTCTATGTAGAGACCAGAGAACTAAAAGTACTCCTCAACATTCAGCCTGAGCTTCTGGAACAAAGATGCCTAACCCTGGATCCAGTACTCAAGCAAAAATAAGATACTCACAGAGACCCAGGCTGACAGCTCTCGCTTATAGGAAAACAATCGCTCTCCTTCCACCGGCATCTTGAATTCCTGGAGGAAGGAGCGAGATAATCCTCGCAACCCAACTCCTCTCTTAACTGGGTATCTCAGCACTTTATACAAGGCGTCTGATCTTTTAGGATTCCGGATATCATGCACTACCACTACCAAGGGATCCACATGTGGTTTCAAGTGAGCTCTCACCCTCTAAAAAGACCTGAGATTTCCAAGTGCGCGGGGATCCACCTCAGGCCCCTCCTCTCACAAGTGTTAACCCCACTGAACCCACAAGGCAACTAACTCAGAAACATTCCAATAGCAGAGCCCTAATTCCTGGTCAACATTCTACCGTCTGCTAGAAAGGGGAAAAGGGTTGACTAATGAATCACATGTTTCACACGGGTGTGAGTAAAGCAGGAATCTGTTCTCGTCCATTGAGTAATATGTATTTCTCATAAAGAAGGAAGGGCTCGAGGGAGAAAGGTAGTGGGAGAGAAGATAAAATGACTGCCGATTCTTTCCTTTCTCCCCCTTTCGCAATTTTTTTGGTTGGGTCGGGGGAGGGGGGGAAGGGAGGGGAGTGAGTGGAAGGGGGAGGACCTCAGAACTAACACATTTCTTTGGGAAGGGCTAGTGCAAAGTGCAAACCGAGAAGATAACCAGGGAGATTGGCCTGTTCCCAAACTAGGTCATTATTCTGGCTTTAAACTAGAAGGATTAAGTCAAAGTCAAAGACAGAAAAAGCAAGAAAGTAAATTTACAAAGTCTGTTGCAGAAAAAGATACAGCCACCTTCCTCAGGAAGAAAATTAACTGAAAATGGAAAAAAGAAACGAAAATTATTTATTATGTTATCACCATGTCTATTAGATCTTTAAAACACTATGACTAAAAAGATCTTGTCAAAATATTTATCTCCTCAAAGAAATGTCTTATCCTATACTGCTTTTCAAAATTATGTAGTCATAACTGAGATTATATGAAAATAATTAAATGTATATTTAAACTTTGAAGTTCACAAAGCAGAAAGTACCAAAATAGTAGCTATAATTTCTTATGCCCTCATTAGGTTTCACCATAGAGTTTTATCAACTTCCATCCTCTCCCTCCCACCAACACAAATTTCCACAAAAAAGTTTAGAAATGTTATTTGAAAAGCTGTAAGTAGGTTACTGATGACTAACCTAATGCTTTCCACTCAATGGATGATTAAAGTTTGTGGAATGAATAGATGGTTCTTACACTGATTCTGCATTTGATAACATCTTAAACCAATCAAAGTGGTCTTAATCATCATTGTGACATCACTACAATCAGTCTTTTAGAGAATTTGTCAGGCTCTAACAACCAATTAATTATGACTAACCCTTATTCTAGGTGTAACATGTTGAGTTAAAATGTAAGATAACTTTATAAAAAGAAGTGTCTGGCCCATCTTGCCAACTCTCCCTTTACCCAAATTCAGGCCAAAAATTCAGCCTATTCTCTCAAGGAAAAAGTAAAAAGTACAATTTATTTCATTTGACAAGACATAGATGTCAGGCTTCCTTTGAGAAGTTGCTTTGCTTACTGACCAATACAAACTAGTTTGGCAGATTAGAAAGAAAAACAAGTCTGACAAACTCCTCTCCTAAAGTTTCTCTTCTCATATCCCTTTAAGTAACAAGGGATTGTTACACACAAAAAGATTGAAATTTACTATAATAAATGTCTTTTCAAAGTAGCTTGGACTTTCTTAATTCATATACTTTGGTTGTAATTTCTGATGTGCCAAATCACTCTACCAGCCTTTCTAAAATCCTACAAGTAGATATACCATCTTTCTACAAAATCAATCTATCTTTCTCTCTCTCTCTCTAGCATACAGATATTTTGTGTATTAAGTTTTTCATAGAATCACTCTTTCATTATCCTTTATATCACAATATATAGAACATATGATTTAGAACTAGAAAGAATCGTGGTGATTAGATATCTAGCCCACTCCAGTCATTTTACAGATGAGGAAATTGAAACTCTGTGACATGAACTAAGTTGTCTAGCATCAAACAAATAGGAAGTAGGAAAGCCCCAGATTTGAACTCAGATTTTCTGTTTCCAAAACCAATACTTTTTCTACAATATCAGATAGCATTCTCTAAAGGAAACTCCCCAACAATCCTGACTTTTTAAAAGAACTCTTTTTCATTACATTTTGGTCAGGCAACCTAATATTTATGAAATACTACGTACTACATACTGTGCTAAGTGCTAGGGATACAAAGAAAAAGAACAATTTCTGCTCTTAAAGAACTACAATCTAATGGGGGACACAATATGAAAATATCTATATACAAACAAGCTATAGGCATTTCAAGTCAGGATTTATTATTTTTAATGTATTTGTAAGCATTGAATGGAGAGTAAAGGTTTGGAGAATTAGAAATTAAAATTCGTTAATTAATTAGAAGTGAAGCTATTATAGCCAGAAATAATTATGTGATAATATTTTAAGATGGATTGTAGCTGACCTTTATATTTAGTATAAAGATTTACTAGACAAAATAATAAATGTTAACTGGTCTAGCTGGAGGGCAAGAAATTTTCCCTAAGAGAAAAAAAACTGAAGGATTCTCAAGCACTTTAGGAATAAAACTATTAAAAACACAAATCACCTCACCTCTAGGTACCTGTTTTATCCTTCATAAAATGAGATTGGCTTAGTTCAGCTCTAGATAAATTTAGGCATATTATAAAGCAATGTAGTCAACTTCATTTAATCAAGATGGAATAATCACATCTACTATTTTATTTATATTAATGAAAAAAAATCAGACTGAGTAAAGTGGGGTTCTTAACTTTTTGTCATGGATCCCTTTTATCAGTCTCATAAATTTTCCTGACTATAATGGTCTTAAAAGCATAAAATAAATTACATAACTATCATAATGAAATACGAATATCTACCTCTGTGTGTGTGTAAGTGTATCTTTGACACACACACATATATAGTCTTTAAATCTCTAATTCTGCAAGTTTCTATCAGAGGATATGGTCTGACTTTTAAAAATAACTAAAATCATTAGAACCTTGAGCAACAAAGACTAAATCTTTCAGAATAAAACAATTGTGAGGAGATGTTTATTTTTTGTTTGGAAAGTGAGAATTTTAAAAATTAGACTGATATTATTGTAGGGATCTCCTTAAAGGGAGAAGAGAAGGAAAGAGAGAGACAGACACAGAGAGACAGAGACAGAGAGTATCAGAGACAGAGATAGAGAGAGTATGGGAGGCAGAGAGTATGAGAGACAGGAAGAGAAAGCATAATTCAGAGCTAATTTTGGGGGACAGCTATATAAAACACAAAAGACCTCCAGGGAAACTAAAACAGTTCCAGAAAAGGAATAACTGCATAAAAAAAATTCTCACATGACCCTGGCCCACAGATAAAATCAGCCAGCCCAGAAAAGATTCTGTTCTGTCATTTTGTTGTTGTTGTTGAGGCAGTTGGAGTCAAGTGACTTGCCTAGGGTCACACAGGTAGGAAGTGTTAAGTGTCTGAGGCCAAATTTGAACTCAGGTCCTCCTGACGTCAGGGGTGATATTCTATCCACTGCACCATTTAGCTGTTCCCATTCTCATTTATTCTTATTAATACAGGCCTGTCTAAAAGAAATTTGGCTAGGCCTAAAAGAAATCAATCTTCCAGTAAATTAGATTCTGAAATATGGCTAAAAATATTAGGAACTTTTAAGTTTAACATGTTAGCCTATGTACCACCACTATGACATTAACATAGGTAAGTCAAAATTAATGTTATGAAGGCTAAGACATTTGGCAGAGCATATTTTTTCAGCCTTCTGAATACCAATGAAGAGACCTAACAATTTGAAATTTTTTATCTCAGACTCAAATAACTGCAAGTCATTAACACTGTCTAGTAAGGAAGTTTCCCACTGTGAAATGAATATATTATTTTTTTTTTTTCCTACCTGAGATGTGCTGTGAAAAGTAAATTATGCTTTTATGCCAGTGACCTCTACCTCAACCACTTTTGGATAAATTTAGGCATATTACAAAGCAATGTGGTCAACTTCAGTTAATCAAAAAAAATTATCACACTTACTATTTCATTTATATTACTGAAAAAAATCAGACTATGTACAGAGCAGTTCTTAATCTTTTTTTTGTGTCATGAATGCCTTTGGCAGTCTCATAAATCCTCCTGAATATAATGGTCTTAAAAGCATAAAATAAATTACATATGATTACAAAGGAAACCATTATAATGAAATAATCCTTGTATATCTATCTATCTAAAGTTCATGGACCTCAAGTTAAAAATTCCTGATGTAGAAAAGATTCCATTGCTTCTAGAATAGCTGTCATAATACAGTTACATAAATATAGTTATTTCTTCCATATGATGACCTACCCTACTGAGGTTTTGATATATTGTAGACTGGCATAAGAAATTAAATGGGAATTTTGCAGATGCCACAGATGTCACAGAAAAAGTTTACAAACTCAGAGATGCATAGTATAATGTCTATCATAAAATATAGTATAGTATTGTACATTATCAATCAAAAAAAAATTAGTACTAAAGAAATTAGTTCTCATTTCAGGAAGAAGTTTGGGATCATTGAAAGAATTGTGTACATTTAACCAAAAGCAACCCAGCATACTCTTTACTCTTTTCTTGTTTAATTCTGGACCTATGTCATTATCTTTTTGCAATGGCTTTTCAAGATATAGGTAATTGACATATCTGTTATATAGGTTGTTTATCCAACTTCATATTCTTGGTTTCTCAAAATTCTTTTGTGTGATTATGGATCTAATTTAGAAGGCTATATAATGTTATATGGCTTGATACAATGAGCACAATGTCATCCACAAATAGGAGCATGTGGAGGATCTTAGTACTTATAGATATACCATCTTTGACCTGGATTATCCCAGCAAATTCTCCATGGCAGTGGTGGATAAGTTTGGTGAACACATATCTCCCTGTTTTATATCTCACTTAATATCATGATCAAAAATAATCTTTATATTAATGTTACTTCTCTCAGGTTCAAAGTCTTAAATCATTTTATACTTCTGATTCACTCATACCATTCACATCCAAAAAATTACATTGTCTTGTCATTACAACCTCTGAAATATTTTTATAGTCTTACTTTCTTTTTAATTCTGCTGTCACTATCTAATTGACCCCCTCCCAACATGAATTAATTAAACATAACATTAACTGTTCTTCCTATTTCCAATCTAATTTAAAAATCTGATTACATATGGACAGCTAGATGGTGCAGTGGATAGAGGACCATCTTTGCAGTCAGGAGGACCTGACTTCAAATCTAACCTCAGATACTTACTAGCTATGTGACCCCTGGGCAAGTCACTTGACCCTGATTGCCTCCCTTCTCTAGCCTCCCAAAAATCTGACCACAAATAATTCCCTTGATTAAAAAAAATCTTCAGTGACTCCCCATTTACTACTAAGTAAAACATAAACTCTTTTAAGATGGGCATTTAAGATGCTTGCATTCTGGTTCTAGTCTAATATGAGCTTTACTTTATGTACTTTTTGCTTGGTTCATCCTATTATCTTTAGGTTCAAATACAAATTCTTCTCTAACATTTTTTAAAGCCCTAAACTACCAGACTCTACCTAGGTTTCCAACCTATAAATTATTTCCTTTCACACAGTCTCTAGTCTAGCTAAATTGTACTTCTTATTGTTCCTCACACACATTTCTCCATGCTTTTATGTAAGCTGTCACTCCTGCCTGGAATCTCATCATTTCTGCCTCTCCCTTTCTATAACAGTTATATCTAAGGACTGCCTTCTACATTAGGCCTTTTCTGATCCCCTTCCCTATATGCCAATGCACCTATATATATTTTATGTACTTATATTTACATATTACCCTGGATAAAATGTAATATTCTTAAGTGTAAGAATTATTTCATATGTTTCTGTATCCTTAACACATAGCAAAATACTGCCTTGAAAAAATATTTCTTTATGATTAATTTGACATAGAAAAATTCTCAATTAATATACTGCGTGTCAATTTTCTTGCTGGAAATATGAAACGATTTTTCAAATTCTTAAGAATGTTTCTATTTAAACAAGAAAAATTGTGATTACTCACTAACACATTAATCTAGGACATTATTTTCCAAGTCATTTTCCTGTCACATTTCATATGCTGCAGTTAAAAGATATGAACGTATGCTATAGTAATTATTCACTATCCTTATTCCTTACTACCGAAGGAATAGGTAACATACTGAATAGAACACTGAACTTGAAAGCAGGAAAACCTTTAAATAATGCCTCAGACATTTACTGTGATCCTGGACAAGTCAATTAGGAGAGGTAGCTTGATATAGTGGATAGACAATCTGCCTCAGAGCCCAGGAATCAGGAAGATTTGAGTTCAAGTATCTTCCTTGGCAATACAGTAGATCTTTGGAAAGTCATGTAACATCTTGGTACTTTGGAAAACTTTATTATAAGTAAGGGATAATTTACCAACATGCATTGGTAGAAGGAGTCTCTTAACATGGGTAACCTGATCACATATCTAGTGCTTATCCCTATCCTATTTTTTCCAATTTTAATATAATTTTTATCCTATTTTTTCATTTTAATATAATTGCAATATTTAAGCATTTTTTTTTTTGTTCAAAAAATGTGCTTAGTTTGGACACTAAGGATATTAACTTGCAACATGGGGTTATAATATAATCAATAGTGAACACATATACATATAGTACATACTATTTATGATTTCATACAACACATATAGATATATGTATATGTAGGCAAAGATGTAGATATAAATGAATTATAAATAGTCCAAGAGTGGGAATTATAAATGCAGTTGCAAATGGAATGAATAGTTTAGTTAATGAGCAACAAGTACCCAAAGTCCCAAAGGAATCACCTGGTCCAACCCTATTCGGAAATACAAATTCCTTCTGTTTTTCCCACTAAATGAATGATTCAGCCTTTTCTTGAATATCTATTAACAACAATCAATATTGTGACAGTTCTAATTGTTTTAAAAAAATTGTTTTGTTATACTGAGTTAAAATTTGATCCCCTGTAACTCCCATTCATTAATGCTAGTGCTCTCTGTGCCACACCTTTCTCTAATTTCATATAGAAAAAATAATCTTCTACTATAAGTTAAACAAAAATTTATAGTATGCTATGCTAAAAACCAGTTAGGCTACAAATCAATCAATGAGTATTGATTTAGATTTTAGTATGAGTAAGGTATTGGTATAAAATGATAAAATGACCCAGTTATTGCCTCCAAAGACCTTACATTCTATAGTAGAGACAACCCGTGCATATTTAAGCTTATACAAAATAAATGCAGGGTAATTCTGGGAGAAGGCACTAGTAGTTGAGGAGGTAAAATAAGAAAAGGCTTCACAGAGGAGATAGGGGTGAAGACTGAACTTTGAAGGAAACCAGGATAAGAAAAGAGTGCATTTCAATCATATGGGACAACCTATATAAAATATGGAAATGGGAGATAAGAGTATCATGTAAGGGGAGCAGCAATAAAGCCAGTGTGGCTGGATTAAAGAATACATGAAAATATCCTTTGCTCTAACAGCACCAGTACTAGGCATGAATATCCAGAGAGATTTTTTTTTTTAAAAGAAAATGACCTATCTGTACAAAAAATATTCATAGTGGCTCTCTTCTCAGGGCAAAAAAATTGGAGATTGAGGGGATGACCATCAATTGGGGAATGGATCAGTAAACTACAATATGTGTTTATGATGGAACATTATTGTTGAATGAGATGAGGTGAGATCTTTCAAGACAGTTGTGAAAATCGAGTAAGGCTTCATCTGTTTCAAAGTTTGAGTAGGCCTGAAGGACTTTAAGCATTAAGTCGAGGGCATACTTAAGTCCCCTTGTTATTCTCCTATGACTTTAGTGTCTTTCTGTTTAAGTCAAATATGGGTAACTATGTACTTATTGGTCAAGTTCAATTTCTTGGGTTGTTCCCGAGGTTAGAATGTAAAATCCTCAGCCAATAAGCATGAGGGTCAGTGGTAAGAGGGGGTATTTGCGTTAGGGATTAAAAGTGTTGACCCTGTCCCCTAGAGTGCTTCCTCCCTTCGATTGCTCAATGGGTGGGACACCCGATTCTCCTGAGAAAGTATAATAAACTTTGCTTTGCTTCTAGAGATCTCTCCAGCTTTTTTTTTTTTTTAATTAAATATTGTCTGAACCACACATTGTTTTATGGGAAATGATGATCAGGATGTTCAAAAAAAAAACAAAAAAAAAAAAACAAAACCCTGAAAAGTCCTCCATGAACTCAAGCAAAGTGAAATGCATTATAGATTTCAAAGTAATAACAATGTTCTGGGATGACTTTATTCTCAGCAGTCCAATGACCAACGACTCCTCAGAAGGACTTATGACGAAAAATTCTATCCATATCCAGAGAAGGAACTGATTGGGTTTAAATATACATTGAAGTATATTTTACTTCACCTCTCTTTTTTAAAATTTTATTTTTCTTAAGGGTTTTTTAAATTATCTTTAGGGTGGGAAATCTGTATTTTCTTTTACAACATGACTTTTATGGAAATGTTCTGCATAACTTTACATGTAATTTTTTAATTGTGAGTGGGGATAAGGAAGAGAACCTAGAATTCCAAAAATTTTAAAAACAAATGTAAAAAAAGTTGTTTTAAATATAACTGGGGGAAAATATTAAATAAATCAAAGAGAGAGAAACACATGAAAGAGGTTAATCAGTTTGAAAAGGCAGTCTGGAGCCAGGTTGTGACTTATTTGAATGATAGATAAACAGAGGAATTTGTATTTGATCTTAGACTTCATACTAGAAAATATTCAAGAATGCAGAATAGGAAATTAACATAGTTTAGCCTACATATTAGGAATTTCATTTAGGTAGCTGTGTGGAGGTGGCCTAGAGAGGTAAGTGACCTAAAACAAAACCAATTCAGGAGCTTCTCTGTATTGGAGGAAAGGAAAGCCTAAGTGAGTGAGTATGAATTTGAAGAAGGTGAATGAGAAATGTTGTAGAGTTAAAAATCAACAAGAAAGGCAATTGTGTGGCAATCAGAGAGGAAGGAGTCAATGATGGTAGATTAATGGGATTTTTGACCAAAACTTGTCTGAAACTCTTCAGAAGGAAAAAAAAATCATTATTTGAAAAACATTATTCATTCATGCAATCATATCACACTTATGTGATGGGAAGATTTGCCAATGAGGGTCCATTTCTTGGAACATGTTCAAATGAGTCCTTCCTGGTGAGTTATATAAAAACAAGTCAAACGTCCCGTTTTCAAACCATCATTTGATGGTGTAGTGAATGCCTGAGGAACTGGTGTGCGGCGATAAGGAATTTTCTGGATCAGAAACAAGTGAGATTTATAATGGAGCCAGAACTAGGTTCTTATTCAAAAAGTTCAAGTCATCCCTCTATGAATTCCACTCTCTTTTTTTCTGGTTTCCCTCTTCCCTGATTCCCTATTTAGACA
Source organism: Sarcophilus harrisii (assembly GCF_902635505.1). Classification (NCBI taxonomy): domain Eukaryota; kingdom Metazoa; phylum Chordata; class Mammalia; order Dasyuromorphia; family Dasyuridae; genus Sarcophilus; species Sarcophilus harrisii. Next base: position 288,273,334 of record NC_045426.1, on the reverse strand, counting down.
TACACAGATAAATAACACAAGATAAAACAGTAACTGGGATGGTCAGAAGTTAATATATTAATGGTAATAACTAACATTTATATAGCACCTACTATGTGGCAAGGACTGTGTTTAACTACTTGACAATTATTAACTCATTTGATTCTCACAACAAACCTGGGATGCATGTGCTTTTATTTACAGGAGAGGAAACTGAGGCAAGAAACAGTTAATTGACTTGCCTCTGTTCCTACATCTTTTAAGCATCTGAAGTTGATTTCGAACTCAGATTTTCCTGACTCTAGGACCAGTGCTCTGTACATTTCTCCATCTAGCTGCCTCTCAAGTAGCATCCATTTGTGAGACAATTAGCAATATAACTATCAAATCCAACAAGGATTTACAAAGTACCTGCTACATGCCACACACAAGAGATATAAAGATAAAATGGCAAACAGTCCTGTCCTTGAAGAACATATTTAAATAGGATGGCAGTGTTTGATAAATGGTAAACCAGTGATATGGATAAGTGTAATATAATAGAGTCTAGACAATGGAACCCTATCCTCAGAACAAGCATGGTAAACTTGCTTCCAGAAAGATAAGATCACATGTAATAGAAGGGGCCTTGCTCCACAATCCAGTAGATGTGCATGTATTCTCACTTCACCACATGGGGAAAAAAAAAAAAAAAAAAGAGAGAGCTAGAATTGAGAAAACTTATAAAGGACTATCTTTCCTGTCTGGCTGTGTTCAAATGAAGCAAGGACTTGCCTGCAGGCCCTAGGTGAAGAAACAAGCCTCCCCACTAGGAGCACTCAATAGTGGATAGAGCATCATGTGCCCTATGAGGGTATGATCTCATTGTGACTTTTGTCTGTTGTGTCTATTCTTCATGATTTTAGGTAAATCTTTGACTGAACTTAATGCTTAATGCATATCCTTTAAATGTGAATTCACTTTTCTTAGAATTTGAGGCAATAGTTCAAAGGAAATGAGTTCTTCAGTTCTTTCTATATATTTGCAATAAGTATTCTTTTGTAAACCTAATTGAAGGTAGCCAATTGAAGCCTGATGGGATTAAAAAAATACCCTTGACTCCCCAGATGTCCCTAGGTTCTTTTTGAGAACTGTGTAGGTGGACTGGTAGAGTAAGTTCAGTCTCACTTTATATACATTATAGTAGTGCAGCAAAAAGAATAATGACTGCCAACTGGAATGTTAATCAAGATTCAAAACAAGATGATCCAGGTACAAAAGCATTACTGTATGAAATCAAATCAGGACTACAGTAATTAAAATTTTTTGGTAGTGGTGTGTGTGTGTGTGTGTGTGTGTGTGTGTGTGTATTGTGTTTTAATATTATCTGGATATGTTTTTCAGGCACATACTTGCATGAGAAAAGCTTAGGAAGGAAGGGGTGAGTCCCAAAGTAAGAAAAATTGAAGTTGGCTGACTGGCCTCAAAATCCCTTCCCAATCCAAGGACATACTCTATCTGCCCAGGGTGGAACCTCTGCCTAGATGACTGAATCAGTGGCCTCTGTGAATTCCTGAAGCTGATCTTATCCTGGTTTCCTGTTAATCCAATCATTTCTCCCTAACTCCCTTCCACCCTACCCTAGGTATGTATCCTCACTTATAGCAGCCTAAATGATGAAAATGAGGCACAGACTAGGTCCAAAACGAAACTCATCATCTGAATCATCCAGGTACAAAGCTTTAGAGTCACTTGATTTTTCTATCTCCTCCTCTCCTCATGCTCTGCCCCATAATCATTTTCCAAAAATACTATAGAATTTTACCTCTTTAATTCATCCATGTCTTTTTTTTTTTTAATTTGATGCTATATTTTGTTTTTCCATTACCTTCATTTCTGGATATGTACCTTCCCCAGCCAATGAAACAGACCAAAATTTTAAAAAGCTCATTATCAAAAAATAGAGTAAAAAATAGTATGCTTTTGATGCGGGAAAGATTCCAATCTTTGATTCCCAACCCCCCCTAGCTAATGTAAATTACCCTTTGACTCACAAATCCTGGTCCCTTTGAATTCCAATAGAAGGTCTGGACCTGTCCCAGCCCCACCCGGATCTGAGCCAACTTTGGGGCTACACCCCAAAGCCCCTCGAGCTAAGTCTCCGACTTAAAAGGACCACACTGGGAACCCCTCTTTACAGAGATTCCAAACATGGTCGTCATGTGAGGACCCTCTGTCCACTGGACCCTCTGTCCAGTGCCCTCCTTATCTCTACCTTCACCTATCTCCTACTTCTAAACTCAATAATAAACCTCTTTTATTAATCTAGCTCTCTGGGCCAATAAATGCTTTTATTGGGAATCCACCCCGCTTCTAGACCTCATATACCGCCATATCCTTGCGCCGAATCTAAGGGGGTTGCAGGGGAACTCTGTTTGACTCCCTGTACCCCAAACCTGCCACTAGACCTTAACTAAACCCTAATTTCATTTAGGTACCCCAAATGTAGACCTCAACATGTGCTCTACACCTCAACATTTGGTTCCTGACCTCAACACTTTGATCAGCATTCAGATACTATCAGTTCTTTCTCTGGAGGTAGATAGCATTTTTCCTCATCATTTGAAATGGTCTTAGATCATGGTATTGCTGAAAATAACTAAGTCATTCACAATTGATCATCATCAATATTGCTGTTACTGGTGCTACTCATTTCACTTTATTGCAATTGATAACCTAAGCCTAAACAAGTCTCTCTGATTCCCATTTTTTGTCCCCCCCAATATTATTTATTTTTACATATGTGACTTTTACATATAAAAAAGATATATTTTTACATATATAAGGTTTAAACCTCTCAAAACCTGCTCAAAAAACATAGCATCCTCCAGTGTTTAAAGAAGGAAATCTAAATCGTAGAGACTCTCTGATCAGACTTAAATACTGTCTTTCTAGCATTATGGCATGAAGAACAAAATAAAAATTCCACTTTTTAGGTTAATGGTCAAATTTGGTTATCCTAGTAATTAAGTAGTCTTAAGCTTCTTTCTGATGATGCTGATGTTCTGAATTTCATTTATTTTTTTTTTATTTTTTTTATTTTTACTTTAGTGAACCAAGGGAGGATTTTTAATATGTATTTTGGAGATTTTTGATACATACTGACTCTGTAATCATGGGCAATTCAAGTAACTTTTCAATACTCTACTCAGACACCAAATTGAAAGACAGATGACTTTCTTCATTAGTACAAGGAATTTCCTCACTGGAAACTTCCTTCCAAAATTCAAATAGATTTGTGATCTCATCAATTCAGGAGCTCCCTCAATTGTAATCCATTCATGATTGCCCATCTTAAGCAATTCTCCCAACAGTTCACTAAGGCAAGTCCATATAAATGCTGGAGGGTTTCCTTGTTTTTTCCTCAACATTGTAAGGATAACAATGGAATTTTCTGCATGCTTCTTTCCTTCTTGTCTCTTGTTCATATCACATAATCAGTTCATTTTTTCTTCTAAGATTCCAGGGCTTATGTTCTATTGGCAAAGCTTTCAAGAACCTAGCAGAGGTCCTCAAACTTTTTAAATAGGGGGCCAGTTCACTTTCCCTCAGACTATTGGAGGGCTGGACTATAGTAAAAACAAAAACTTCATTTTGTGGGCCTTTAAATAAAGAAACTTCATAGCCCTGGGTGAGGGAGATAAACGTCCTCAGCTGCTGCATCTGGCCTTGGGGCCATAGATTGAGGACCCCGACCTATGGTCTCTCTGCCTGCCATAAATAAGTATTACAGAAATTTAGATAATATTCCTTTTCTTAAGAGGAAGACAATGTAGAATATTGGATAAAGCTCTAGAAATTGAGTTAAGGTGACCTGAATTCAAATCCTTTCATTTTACTTCTTTCAGCCCAAGAATAGCACTCACCTCATAAGGTGGTTGTGTGTATCAAAAAAGAATACATAAAAAGCCTTTAGAAAACCTTAAAGTGCAACATAAATATCTGCCATTATTCATTCTTACTGATAAATTAGCATCTTCCTAGGGCACTGATAAGGTAGAGTGGCCAGAGGAAAACAACTATTGTGGTAGAGGGTCTTTAATCTATAAAATATGATGAAAGATTATAAATATTGGGCATGTTTAGGTTACTGACTCTGTAGCTATCTTCAAGTACTTGAAGAGCTGTCATATGCAAGAAAGATTATACTATTTTCTGTTTGGTCCCAAAGGACAGAACCAGGAGCAATAAATAGAAGTTGCAATTTCAGGAATAACTTCCTAATAATTAGAAGTTGGCCAGAAGTAGAATGGGCTTTCTTGAGACATCATAGAGTTCCCCTCCTTAGAACTCATGAAGCAAAAAGCTAATTCTTTTTATTCATAGGTTGGACTAGGTCCCTTCCAACTCTTAAATTCTGTGAAACCCAATAAAGCTAAATTCAAAAACTCCTAAAACATTTAATGATAAACGAGAACCTTGCAATGCCAAATGAATCTTCCCAAGGTAAACAGATATATCTTTCATTAAGATTATGAGGTTTTTATTTGCTACATAATTTCCTGGATTTCTAGTTTCTCTTAGCACTTACAACCATATTATTCTATTCATTATTACAGAGAAATAATATAAATACAATATAAAATATTCTCTACATGACAGTATACAGAATAATAACATTTTTATTTTCCATTTACTCCTTCTATTAGTCAGTCTCTGCCTTTGCAAGTGGGATACACCTGTTAGCAAACTCAATAAATGCTCAGTTCCTAAAATTTATGGTTTTAGGTTCTGATTTTCGTTTTGGCTTGTTCCAGTACTGACAATTTTACCCACATGGATAATAATTAAGGCAAGGCTACCAAACAACTCATGGGCTAAAATAATACCTAATGAATATACTTTTATTAAAAATAAGGAAGGCAAATAACACTTAAGACTAGTCAGTGAAGGCTGTGGCACAACCTACACTGGTGTGTGTATTTTATCATCAATAAAGCACAATTCTGTAATTAATTTCAAAGTCTTTTATATAACTCACTGATGTACTTTCCAATTTTACATAGTTACTAAGGTAGCTTATTTTTCAGAGTAGAAAATTTAAACAAGGTCATTTCTAGCTTTAACATCATATAAATCAGTGAATGATATCTTACTCAAACAGAAAAGTCAACATTAGAAAGAGACTAGAACCCTGATGGCTTATTAAGCCTTTCCCTTTAAGGTCAACTTCATTCTTCTATGTATGTATCTGCTACGTTACTAATTTTCTACCTGTTGCCTCCTTTATTTAAACTCAATGAGATGGTACTGATACCTAAACCAGGTAGGCTGAAAACAGAGAAAGAAAATTATAGACCAATCTCCCTAATGAATATTGATGCTAAAATCTTAAATAAGATATTAGCAAAAAGACTACAGAAAATCATCTCCAAGATAATACACTATGATCAAGTAGGATTTATACCAGGAATGCAGGGCTGGTTCAATTATTAGGAAAACTATCAATATAATTGGCCATGTTAATAACAAATTAACAAAAACCATATGATCATTCTCAATAGATGCAGAAAAAGCATTTGATAAATCCAACATCCATTCCTATTAAAAACACTTAAGAGTATAGGAATAAATGGACTTTCCTTAAAATAATCAGAGCATCTATTTAAAACCATCAGTAAGCATCATATGTAAGGAGACAAACCAACCATTCCCAATAAGATCTGGAGAAACAAGGTTGCCCACTATACATTACTATTTATATTGTATTAGAAACTTAGCTATAGCAATAAGAGCTGAAAAGAGATTAAAGGAATAAGAATAGGCAATGAGGAGGCCAAATTATCACTCTTTGCCGATGACATGATGGTATACTTTAGAGAACCCAGAGATTCTGCTAAAAGTTATTAGAAGTAATCCACAACTTTAGAAAGTTGCTGGTTATAAAATAAACCCACATAAGTCATCAGCATTCTTATATATCACTAACAAAATCCAACAGTCAGAGTTACAAAGAGAAATTCCATTTAAAGTAACTACTGATAATATAAAATATTTAGGAATCTATCTGCCAAGGAAAATCAGAAACTTTATGAGCAAAATTACAGACCATTTTCACACAAATTAAGTCTGATCTAACCAATTGGAAAAATATTAAATGCTCTTGGATAGGTGACAAATATAATAAAGATGACAATATTACTAAACTAATCTATTTATTTAGCGCTATACCAATCAGACTCCCAAAAAACTATTTTAATGACCTAGAAAAAATAACAACAAAGTTCATATGGAAAAACAAAAGGTCAAAAATTTCAAGGGAATTAATGAAAAAAAAAAATCAAATGATGTGGCTTAGCTGTACCAGATCTAAAAATTATATTATAGAGCAGCAGTTACCAAAACTATTTGTATTGGCTAAGGAATAGATTAGTTGATCAGTGGAATAGATTAGGTTCAAGGGATAAAACAGTCAACAAATATAGCAATCTAGTCTTTGAAAACCCAAAGATCCCAGCTTTTGGGATAAGAACTTACTGTTTGATAAAAATTGCTGGGAAAATTGGAAACTAATATGGCAGAAACTAGGCATTGATCCATTACTTAACGCCGACACCAAGATAAGGTCAAAATGGGTTCATGACCTAGGCATAATGAATGAAATTATTAATAAATTAGAGGAACATAGGATAGTTTACCTCTCAGACCTGTGGAAGGGAAGGTCTTATGACCAAAGCAGAACTAGAGATCATTACTGATCACAAAATAGAAAATTTCGATTATACCAAACTGAAAAGTTTTGTACAAACAAAACTAATCAGACAAGATTAGAAGGGAAGCAATAAACTGGGAAACTATTTTTACAGTCAAAGGTTCTGATAAAGGCCTCATTTCCAAAATATTAGAGAATTAACCTAATTTATAAAAATCAAGCCATTCTCCAATTGAAAATGGTCAAAGGATATGAACAGACAATTCTCAGATGAAGAAATTGAAACTATTTCTAGTCATATGAAAAGATGCTCCAAGTCATTATTAATCAGAGAAATGCAAATTAAGACAACTCTAGATACCACTACACACCTGTCGATTGGCTAAGATGACAGGAAAAAATAATGATGATTGTTGGGGGATGTGGGAAAACTGGGACATTGATTCATTGTTGGTGGAGTTGTGAACGTTCAACCATTTTAAATTAGTTTGGAACTATGCTCAAAAAGTTATCAAACTGTCATACCCTTTGATCCAGCAGTGTTACTACTGGGCTTATATCCAAGGAATTATAAAGAAGGGAAAGGGACCTGTATGTGCACGAATGTTTGTGGCAGCCCTTTTGTAGTGGCTAGAAACTGGAAACTGAATGGATGTCCATCAGTTGGAGAATGGCTGAATAAATTGTGGTATATGAAAATTATGGAATATTACTGTTCTGTAAGAAATACCAACAGGATGATTTCAGAAAGGCCTGGAGAGACCTTAACAACTGATGCTGAGTGAAATGAGCAGGACCAGGAGATCATTATATACTTCAACAACAATACTAGATGATGACCAGTTCTGATGGATCAGGCCATCCTCAACAACGAGATCAACCAAATCATTTCTAATGGAGCAGTAATGAACTGAACTAGCTATACCCAGAAAAAGAACTCTGGGAGATGACTAAAAACCATTACATTGAATTCCAATCCCTATATTTATGCACACATGCATTTTTGATTTCTTCACAAGCTAATTGTACAATAATTCAGTCCTGATTCTTTTTGTACAACAAAATAATTTTTAGTCATGTATACTTATTGTGTATCTAAGTTATATTTTAATATATTTAACATCTACTGGTCATCCTGCCATTTAGGGAGGGGTGGGGGGTAAGAGGTGAAAAATTGGAAGAAGAGGTTTGGCAATTGTTAATGCTGTAAAGTTACCCATGTATATATCCTGTAAATAAAAGGCTATTAAAAAAAATAAATAAATAAAATAATAATAAAAATAAAAAATAAAAAAAAAATAAATAAATAAACTCAATGAGAGCAGGGACTGTTTTTCTATTTTTCATGCTTAAAACAATGCCTGGCATATTAGTAAATATGTAAATAATGCTTGGTGATTAGCTGATTAATTTCTAAACTTTCACTTTTCCCACTAATCATACTTTCCTATGCATGGTGACTTCTAATTTGACTTTAGTCAAGGTCTGTATAACTCAGCCTACCAAAAATGGTAGCCAAAACTATATATGGATAGGTACTTTGGTTCTACATTGTTTGGGGTTAAATGTTGTTAGAAGCATAGAAGAGCACTAAAAATCAGTAAGAATTTAGAAAGTGACAACCACAGAACACTTAATACCTGATTGTTTAACTATGAAAAACTATTCTTCTGTCATTTCAGACCTTGTCTGAAGGCAGAAACTTTCTTTTAATGAATGAGATCTTATCAATTAAAATTTTACTGCACTTTGCTCAACTATTTTCTCTCCAAAATTAAAAGGGTATTAGAAATTTACCATAATGTAGACAATTTACAATTTGTTTTTCTTAATGATGGATAGCAAATGAATTAAGCTTAGATGGTATATTTGAAGAAATGAAGCTGAGTAATTATAATGATCAATTGTGGCTCTAATAAGAAATGAGAAATCATCACCCATCATAAAGGGATATGAGGCTAAAAGCGTGCAATGTTTGTAAACACTGTCTACTCTGATTGTCAATTGGTTTTGCTTAATCATTTCTCATTTGTCTTATTTGGCTAAGGTTAGGGAGGAAAGGAGTATGTGGAAAGGATCTGTGATGTCAAAACAGAAGATTTCAATAACACTTTTAAAAAGACACAAGTTAACAAGTACCTGGCTAGGCAATCTGTCAGTTGGCACAAGTCTATGATGTCTTGTAGAGTATATGTGCCTAGAGGTATAACTGGGTTGCCAGTCCCACTCACAAGGAGATGACAGCAAAGTTGTATTCTTCTCCCTGAAAAAAACACATCAAATTTGGCCAATTACATGATGAAAGAAAAGCTATTTATATAGAAATCTTGGAAGTTTATGAGGAAAATGAATTTAATATTAATGTTAAATTAATATTAAATGATAAATTCCCACTATAGTATTTTTATTAGCTGTGTGGTCCTGGGAAAGTTATTTAACTCCTCTGTCCATTAGTTTCTTCTATAAAGTGAAAGGGTTAGATCTGAGCCTCCAAGATTCTTTCCAGCTCTGAATTTTTGATATGACTGACTATGAGATGGAATAATGGGTTGTATTTTAGGAAGCAAATGTATTTCATCTTAGAAAAAAGGAAAAAAATTTGAAGAAACATGTAGCTACAATCAACAGGGAATTCCTAAAAAATAAACTGTCGATACAAAGTTAGCAGACAAGTTAGCAACCAGAACGAGAAATGAAAAACAAAGAAAACCATTATTTAAAGTGATTTATCCTCTTAGGGTAAATTTGTGTTTAAATTTACTAGTTTACGTCTAATATAATTTATCAGAACATAATCATTGTGGTTTTCTCCCTCCCCAAAACATTAACAGATGCAACATAAGGTACCCAAATCCTGTTTTTAAAAAAATAATTAATTCTGTATGTATTTCAAAAACCACAAATGGTAAGCTTATTTCTGGATGGAGACGGGATCATTTTAACCTTTTGCTATGCCAAATAAAAACTATATATAGGATGAAAAATTGTGTTATTTCTAGTTAGTATTAGACACTCTTTTTGAGTTACTGGAGAAAGAAATTCTGTTATATTTATGTCACTATTCCCTGAACAATGGAATGTTAAAAATGTGTTTTCCTGTTTCAGGAAGCATCAGGAAATTTAGGCATAGACTAAAACAAAACCATCTGGACAAGCACAAAGAGGTCAACAGGATTAACAATTCAACACAAATAATTTTTATTATTCCTTTCAAAAAGAAATGTTTAACAAAATTATATGAATATGATTAAACTTTTGATCTTGACATGAAAATGTATTTATTCAAAATAGAATGTTTTTCTTTAAAATTATTCTTCTTCCGGAACAGAAGTGAGTGCAAGGGATAATGTTGTGAAAAATTACCCAGGCATGGGTTCTGTCAATAAAAAGTTATAATTATAAAAAAAAAATTATTATTGTTCTTCAAATTAAATCAGTCGAGCATTTCATCCGTCTTGGATCTAGTTTTAGTCCTGAATAAAGTTTCAGTTTTCAACATTTCTTTCACTACTGCTTTACTTGCTCCAAAAAAGGGAAAGAACTTAAGAAGATAGTAGAGGTCAAGAATTTAAAAAATAAAACATTTTTGCCTGAAGGCCTCTAGAGAGCAGATAATTCTTTAGAAAATAAGTCATTTCCTTCAACTACAAAAGTATGGATTAACTTGTGAGGAAGAAGAGAGCTGGTCATTTAAAAAAGTAATATGTAGCTGAGAAAATATGGCAGTAAGATATCAAGGGTTGAAAAATTAACAAAAGCTTGTAGAGAGATTAGTTTTTTCATTTTTCTCACTGGTGCCATTGTGTGGTTCAGACAGCATTTAATAAAAAAGACTGGAGAAATATCTAGAAGCAGAGCAAAGTTTATTATACGATCTCCAGAGAATTGGGCGTCCCAACCGTGGAGCAGACAATCGAAGGGAGGAAGCACCGCAGGAGGCAGGGTCAACGTTTTTAATTCCTAACGCGAATGCCCCCCCCCTCCCACCACTGACCCTCATCCTTATTGGCTGAGGATCTTACATTCTAAACTTGGGAACTACCCAAGAAATTGAACTTGACCAATGAGTACATAGTTGCCCATATTTGACCGAAATAGGGAGGATAACAAGAAGGTTAGGGTTAGGATTAAGTATGCCCTTAGGGGATAGCAGGGAGGGGATTTAAGTATGCCCTTGACTTAATGCTTAAAATCCTTCAGGTCTATTCAAACTTTGAAATAGATGAAGCCTTACTCGATTTTCACAACTGTCTTGAGAGATCTCACTTTATCTTGTTCACCATTAACACTATTCTACCTGCATATGGGATCTTCATAAATTGTTAAAAAAGAAATTAAGAAATATTTCTTGAAACCTACCGACTAAATATACTGTGGGACATAAAAAAGGTATAACAGCTCACCAAAACAACAACTCAGCATTTATGACACTATATACAATGCTGATTTTGTATATTTAGCCAATGATCGTGTAGTATACAAAGGAATACCATAAACTATTAAAGGTAAATGTATAAATCTTAAAGCACTATCTATGTGTGAGTTATTGGTGATAGTGTTATTAAAACCAAATAAGAAGCAGAAATCTAGTACTAGAATCATGTACATACAATGAAACAGATCTTAAAGGCCATTCCTATACCACCAGAATTTTAGAGATTGTATTCTCTCAAAAATTCTCCATGCTGCAGTCTACTCTACAGAAATTTTCTAGTTCATCTTTAATAAGATTTCTTCAGAGCACCGTAGCAGAGCCAACAACCCAAGTCTCAACATTCTTGCACTGATATTTTCTTGCTCTAATTCCCAATGGAAGCTCCTGACCCAGCTGCCTCTGTAAGATAAAAGTGGATAATATATAGGCTACTACATCAATAGTCACATTTGTTATCCAAGATATCTAGAGAGCTGTCCACATGAAAAAAATTAATTACTATGTGGTAAATATACAGAATAGACATACAAAAACATATGTACATATGTATGTATGTATGTCTGTGTGTGTATATATATATATATTCATTTTTTTAAAGAAGCAATAAAATACAACTTTTTAAACCATTCTAGAGTTTCCTCTGAGATTTCTATAAAATTTCTATTTTCCCCCCAATTAAAAAGTATCCTTCTCTACAAAGAAAAATTTCCTGGACTTTTCATCAAGCATCACTGAATAGCTCATTTAAGGTTTTAAAAATATAAACATTTTAAATAAAAGATATGTTTATATAGTGATCAACAATGGAAAGGAATAAATGGAGATATTTAGAGAAAAGTTAAGAAGATGGTTTATAATTAAGTCAATAATCATTTATTAAACATTTTTATACTATTACTATGGTATTAAGCACTAAAGATATGAAGAAAAGGGCAGAAAAACACCTCAAAACACTATATCCTCAGATATTAGTGAATTATTAGAACCTTTAGTAAAAATATATTAAAAATACATTTAAATTACATTAACAGGATAGGAAAGGCAACATAGCATAATGATTACAGAACAGGCTTTACAGATAGGAAGATTTGGGTTCAAGACCTGATATACAGAAAGATGACAGATACATACATACTAGCTGTGTGGCCACAGATAAATCACTTCATTTCTAAAGGTTTAATTCACAATTTCTTAACTTCTCTGAGATTCAGTTTCTTTATATGTAATAAGAAGTTAAATAAAAAGATCTCTCAGGTCCCTTCTATCTAAATATATGATCCTATGATTTCCCAGACAACTCTGAAAAAAATCTTTTAAGTTACAAGTATATTGCATATCTGCTTTAGAGAAAGGAATTCCTAGACTAAGTTAGGAAAAATCTTGTCACAGAGAAAAAAGTAGTTTTAACAGAAAAATTTATTTACTTGTATCTCAATAAATATCCTTGTTCCTGTCTTCATTTCCCCTCCTCTCCTGAGAAACTCCCAAGATTAGATTTCCCCTATAAAAAATTTATTTATTTATATTTCCCCTATAAAAAATTCATAATCAAAATCTTTGCTAAATCCTGTTCATAACTAAGTCTGTTATGAAGTACTCTCTTTCTCTCTTTCCCTCTCTTTGGGGAATGTCTTCCCTTTAATGGCATCTTTCTTCTTACTATAGCTAATTCTGGTAACTTTGGTAAACTTCTACGAAGTTTTAACCTTCCAGTCAATGACATACTCAGGTCTCATGGCATATTTCTTTAATGGAATCTTTCAAACTCCTTTCTTTTGTAACCCTATTGCTCTTCCAAATTTATTTTATATTTAGCACTCCTGATGCCTATTTTACCTCTTCACTTTGTCTGTAACCTCTTCTCATAAATAAATGTGCCTTTTGAAAAAAAAAAATATATATATATATAGTTGCATACAGTTAAACTTTTCTTGAGAAAAGGAGGTTGATGCGCTTTGTGAAACTGCCTCATTTAAATCCAATTCATTTATAAGTCAAGTCAATCATATACATACATATGCTAATTGGGGTAATAATTCCCCAATTAGTCCTTGTTCTCAAGTCTGTCTCAATTTTTCTAATTATATTCCTCATACTTGGCACATAGTGTTCAATATATGCTTTTTTCATTCACAAAAGTTTTTGCTGTAATTGTTGCTATAATTTTGATTTTAAAGCCTGAAAATTAACAAATATCTAGGTCATAAATATCTTTTAATTAAATTTCTCCAAGATGCAAGTGTCTCAACTCAGCTGACAGATTTAGCTATTAAGGAATTTCTTTAGAGACTATACCTTAAGTCTCATCACTTGATTCTAATTCCAAATAGCTACATCTAATAATTCAATTGCACTTTATTAACTGCATTATAGACATCACTACTTTCTATATATTTCAATCTACTGCCAAGAAATATTCACTAGATATCCATATTCAGCCATCATTATGATAGCTACCCATTTATGCTTTGCCTATTGTGCTTACCCTGGGCGCTGCCACAGATTCACATGTCTGCGGCTCTCAGGAAGGAGTTCTCTCTTGTTAAGTGGGGTGATGCCAACCGCAGCTTCCAATAGTGTGATATATTTCTTATATCTCATGTCTTCTCTCTGTGTTGCTCTCTCAGTACATCAGCACAAGGATATATAAATTAAAAGTAGAGTTCACTGACAGAAATTTTAATATTTTTCTGTACTGTGAACTGCTGGATTTTTTGGAGTGTACTACATATTATAAGCTATAGTTATAAAAATAACTTTGCAAGGGGAAAATAGCCAAAAAAACCCAACAACAACAACAAAAGAAGCCCTGCTGGATTCTCCTGAAATGTCAAGTGTTATATAATTCTCTGGATCTTTGAATAAAGCACTAATGAAAATGATTTTCAGAACCATCAGTCTGTCTTAAGCCTAGTTATCTAATGCACACACTCCAATTTGTTAATCCTCAGATAAATCTTTGAGGCTGATAATCTTTCAAGTACTAATGGCACAGGAGGTGATTTATTTCTAAATAAGGGCTAGTAATAATTGAGTCAGAGAGTCTCCATGCTTCAAGAAGGAATATTTTCTCATTTAAAATCTCTTCTTTTCTCAAAGGCTATCTTTTGCTAAAAAGTGGCAGACAGTGTTTCAGATAGTTGGAATATAAATTTTTCTTAGTGGATTAAACACCTTACTTTAGCCAAAGATGTGACAAAGAAATAAGAGAAAATTTGACAATTCCTTCACTATCTTTTCAGAGTCCAATACATGCCCTGTTAACCAAATGCTACAAAGACCCACCACACATCTCAGTTTTATTTCTTTTATAGAAACTACATTGCCTGGTTGTCTGAATACCAGTAAGACTATAAATTAAACTATACATACATAGGTAAAATGAACTGAAGAAAGGAACTTTTAGTCATAAACCATTAGGTATCCAAATCAAAAGTTATCCAGTCTTCCTCCCCAATACTTTTCTAATTAAATAAGTTTAAAAAAAAATAAAAACAAAAGTAAACATACCAAAAAAAAAAAAAAATCCTTATTGAAGAAATCTACTCTTTCCTCAGTAACAAGTCTTCATTTTGTGCCTGAATTACTTATTAACAGTTTTGATAATCTTTCTGAGCATTCTTTTGCATATTCCTGATCAGTTAGTCAATCACACCATACTTAAGCAAGGGTTAAGATTCTATGTCTGCTACATTAACACGTCTTAATCAATCAAACATTCTAGTTTAAATCTTAAAGGAAAGTCATTGAAAGCCACTGTATTAATTGGATTATCTGGAGTGACAATATTTTGTATAGATTGAGAAAACTTAGTTGTGCAGTATGGGTCATTCTATAAAATAGCCAGTTCGGGACCTAAGAGAGTTAAGCAATCGGCAATTCGGGGTAAGGGAACTTCTAGTCAAGCCCTTGACGAATAATGACTAAGGGCAAGGGAAAAAAAGAATCTTGGCCTTCTTCTTCCCACTTTATCTGAAGAAAACCCTGAAGCTTAAGCTTTTAAGGGTCCAGAGAAATTTTGTACTTCCTATTAGAATCCTGCAATAGGATTCTACTGGGACAGCAGTAGTTGATGGCAGCATCTACATCAGAAACTAAGGACAGACTGGATGAAGAAAGATAAATTTAAGACTATCAGGAGTTCAGAAGAACAGCTACACTACATCCAAGGGGAAACACCCTGAGGACAAGCAAAAGTGATGTAATAAGGACTCTGTATATAGTTTATGTATATAGTTTATAGTTTACCTCATATATAATTTAAATAAATTAGGGGGAATGTTTATCCTAATTCTTACTCACACTGTCAAACTAGATCCCTAGAGTGCAGCTACAATCTCCCACTTGAAAAACTAGAGACATTCCTAAATTGTTGGAATATTTTTCTAATGCTGTTGGCTGGAGATCCTTTTTAGTGATTTTCCCCAATATTGTCAGTTATATTTAGGATCTCCCTATAGCATTGATTCAATTAATTTCTGGTTCAATAACATTTAACCAGTTAACAATTTGATTTTACCAAGGGATATTTACTGAGAAGACATAGAAAGAATATGTTAAAAAGCATTTTTTCCTGCTGGTGACACTTTTTTCCCTCTACCAATCTGTTTCCATAGGGCACAGCATCTTTTTAATTTGTTTTAAACTTAAAGCAATTGCTACAGTACCTTTGTCATCACCAACTCCACTTCCAAATGCAACATAGCCATTAAATAATCATTCTTCTTGAAGCAAGATACTTCATCCCAGCTACCAAGTTCCTTAAACCACACATGGA
Organism: Sarcophilus harrisii; assembly: GCF_902635505.1. Taxonomy (NCBI): domain Eukaryota; kingdom Metazoa; phylum Chordata; class Mammalia; order Dasyuromorphia; family Dasyuridae; genus Sarcophilus; species Sarcophilus harrisii. The sequence goes on along the minus strand of NC_045426.1, from coordinate 288,257,452 downwards.
CTTGGCTATAAGCTCTAGTAAAGACTCTAGTTCCTAAATCTATGGTGACTAGCCCCTTTCAAACTTTCAAAGATCACAAGACTACAATCCTTTCCAAAACTCCTTTATTTCTAGAATAGATACAACAGGGATAGAAAAACAGCTAAGCCATATGTTCATAGGTTACTATTAGTCCCTGTGGTGAAAAGATTTCTCTCCCCATCCAGAGGCCTACAGCATATAAACTTGAATTGCCCCCAGAAAAGAGGCAGCATGATGTGGCAGTCATTATTGTCTTATGTATACTTAGGTCCAACTCAAAAACTCTTCTTGATCATATAGAAAGTAACAAGAACCAGTTATAGTGCATATGAAGACCCAGGCTCTTCTATTAGTCATCATTATCATGAATTTTCAGGTCCAGCCTCACCAAATGTCCAGATTGGTACCATCAGGCAGAACATACTGTACATGCTTTGAAGAATGGAGCCCTTATTGGCCAGATCTCTGTTGGGTATATACCTATAATATAGAATATTAAACTAAAAGTTCTCCCAACTTTTAAATTGTACAATTTTATGAATTATTTCTCAATTAATATTTGTCAAAGACAGGACTATAGCTTCCTTGGCTTCCTGTAAGTCCCATCTAAAATCCCAACTTTTACAGAGTGCCTTTCCTAACCCGTCTTAATTCTAGCATCTTCCTTCTGTTAATTATTTCCTATTTATTCTATTAAAATACAATTATCTGCATGTTATTCCTCTTATTAGACTGTGATTTCCTCAAGAACAGGAATAGTCTTTTGCATTTCTTTGTATTCTTACAGAAGCCTTAAAAAAATGTATATGCCCATTGAGTAATGGAATAGTTAAACAAATTGATATATAAACATCATGAATTATTTCTCCTTAAGGAATAAATTATAGGGAGAATTCACAGAAATATAGTAAGATTTAGAACAAAAAAGAAGCAGAATTAGAATACGTCCACAAAGAATGTAATACTTTGAATGGAAACAAGACTTAAAAGACCAGGAGACAGCAGCATGATGGCTTGGCTTCAGACCCTACTACTTCTGTCATTACCAATGTAACATTGGAGAAATCACTTAAATTCTCTAAGTCTCAGTTTCCTCTGTAACACAAGGCAGGTGGATAAGGTCCTCTAAAAGCCCATTTTTGCTTTAAATCTATGATTTTATTAATTCAGATTAAGGACAATGACCAATGCTGATTCCAGTTTTGTGGAAAGATCATGAACTATGGCTGTAAAATGCTTTGCTGTATATTAGTCACATATTGAACAGTTAAAATTCATCAACAAAATATTTTAAGAGGTCATTAGAGACCATCAACAGTTTCAGTTCAGTGATAGAGGCCATTAAATACTCTTTGTTTTTTTTCTAGTTAATAATCTAATCTTGGCTCTGTTAACAAGAGCAACAACAACAACATATATTTACAAAGCAATTACTATGTGCCAGGGACTATGCTAAGTACTTTATAATTATTATCTCAATTGTCCTCACAAGAACTGTGGAGAAAGGTACTATCATTATTCCCACTTTACAGACAAGAAAATAGAGGCAAACAGTGGTTAAGTGACTTGTCCAATGTCAGAAAGAGAACAAGTGTCTATCTACTGCATTACCTAGCTGTCCCTAACAACAGTCATAATAGTGAAAGAGTCTTTTAATCCTGTGATAGTTCTGGTTACTGATAATATCTTGGAAAATTTCCTAATATTTGCCCTAGACAGTCTGTATTGCGTAATATTAATTGCTCCCATGGGCTCACCTATGTCAAATATAGCTATGCTTAAAAAATAATGTCCTTTGGTCTAACATATATAGTTTCCAAGGTTACACTATAAAGAACTACAATTAAATTTCCTCAAATTATGAAGTTATATAACACAACAAAAAATCTTTTTTGCTACTATTATAAGCAATTTGAGGGAATGTTTCAGATTTGTCTATATATGCCCAGCACCTAACATATTTAGGGACTTCATTTCCTTCTTCAGCTCATTTTACAGATGAAGGAACTAAGGCAATGAGAGTTAAGTGACTTTCCAGGATCCCACACAGTTATTAAGTGTCTGAGGCCAGATTTAAATTCAGAAAAAGGAGTCTGGACTTCAGGCCCTGTACTTTTATCCACTGCACTATCTAAAGTGCCATTTTATAACACCTACTAACATCAATTTAGGACTGTTCATTTTACAGATGAGGAAACTGAGAGCCAAAAAGGTTAAGTGATTTCCTCAAGTTCATACAAGTTATAGTGTTTTTGAACAAGGTCCTTGGAATGAAACAAGGATCCTTTCCACTTTATCATAATATGTCTCTCATTTTAAGTTGTTTTCATTTATGTGAAGATCAGACAATATTAAGGGACTTCTTTCTCAAAGATTCCAAATTTCAAAGATTTCCTATTCCAAATATTTTAAAGTAAAAAAATTGTCTTACAACAATCTATCTATTCTGTTGATGAGTTTGGTGGCAGTGCACAGAATAATGGGAATCCCTTTTTGGTCGGCGCAACATGAAAGAATTCACCAACCCGAAATATTAGACTGACAAAAGGAAGTTTATTGTTGGCACTACAGAAGCCTGCTTTTGCAGGTCAATCTTCCTAGATTGACTTCCAAATGACAAAGTCCTAGCAGAGAGATAAACAGGTGTTAACACTGAGAAGAGAATGTCTTCTCAGCCGGCAGGAGTCCTGACAGGCAGCTATGCTAAGGAGAGAGGTTCCTTGACAAGACATGGTCCTGCTTTTGGGCCTCTGAAAAGAAATGAATCTCAAGTTGCCCTTTAATAGGAAATCTGAGACTGAAGTTTCAATTGAATGAAATTCCTTCAATGTTGTCACTGCCCCTAGGCCTAGACTTCCAGATGAATAAGACCATTTAAGTTCAAACTAAGTAGGAGTAGTCCTGGACTACTTTTCAACTCAATAGAGTGTGCAGTTACTCAATAGAAATATCAGGTACAGATCTCCAGCTAAATAAGACTATTTAAGTATGAGCTAAATAGAGAGTGGTCCTGGGCTAATCTTTAATGAAACCACTTACTTGCTTGGAAGGGAGAGTTTCAGGGCTCATCCCAAAGAACAAGTTTAAGGGCTCTCCCCCATCAAAGTCAATGGCCCAATATTTGTAAACTAAGACTTCCATTAAGAATACTTTATTATTAAATATTGGAAAGAATTCACATAAGTAGAACTGTTCAGTTTATAAATTTATTTATTCTATTTTCTAAAGGTGTGCTCAATGTAAAAATTCCCTTATAAAAACATGTAAAGATAATAACACATTGAATAAAATAAATCTAGTCAAAATAACATTCAAGCTTATTTTTATTATGGCATTTTCTTCAGAGATTTAAGTTTGGGATATTTTTGTATAACTTCTTAGCTGCTAAAGATGTTTAAAAGATTGAATGTATACATTCATAGGTTACACTGAGTACTTAATTTATACTCCTCCCCCAACTATGTTAAGTCCTCCTAATTTTAAAAAAAACTTATTAACCATCTAGAAAATTAAAAATGGAAATAAATATCCCACAAAATTGGATTGAAAGGTAAAGTTCCTGATGCTAAAGGAAGAGAACATTATACACAGTAACAGCAAGATTATGTGATGAGCAACTGTGATAGATTTGGCTCTTCTCATCAATGTGGTGATTCAAGACAATTCCAATAGACTTGGGGTGAAAAATGTCATGTACATTCAGAAAGAGAATGTTGGAGACTGAATGTGGATCAAAGCATTGTAATGCTGGAGAAACTGAGCAACATAGAGATTAGAGAGCATTTAATAATTTATTATATGGTCAAGATTTACTGGGACCAGATGGATCCATGGTTTGGTCCCAGGGTTGAATGAGACTATAGTCTCAAAGAATCCAGAAGTGAATGTCAGATGCAAGATTTTTTTATAGGGTTATAAGAACGATGACAATAATGGGGGAGGTAGTTGGATGGGGATGACCTAATGGGGGGGAGGAACCTAGGATGAGGATAACATAATGAATAAAGACCTTTATCCCATCAAACATTAAGAGGGAATGATTATAGCCTAAGGTCTAAGATATAAGACCTTTATCCTAACATTAAGAGGGAATGGTTATAACCTGAGGCAGAGTAACTGAATAGGACAATTAGGGAAACTGGGTCAGTCATTAAAAGGGAACTGTGGCACAACAGCATAGTATTTTTACTTTTGTTTGCTTTTTCTTTGTCAAGGTTTTTTCCTTTCTGGTCTAATTTTTCTTGTACAACATGACAAATATGTAAATATACTTTAAAAGATTGCACATTTTAAACTTATATCAGATTGCCTGCACTCTTGGGGAGGGAAGAGGTAAAGGACAAAGAGAGAAAAATTTGGAACATAAAAATCTTACAAAAATGAATGTTGGAAAATATCTATGTATATTTGGAAAAATACAGTACTACTGAGAAAAAAAATAAAAATAAAAGTAAACTTCATCCTTGAGGGGGCTACCTGGTTTACAAATTCTAAATAATTTCAAATCTGACGCTGGTTCATGGGACATCTTGGCTGTCATAAAGGTAAGAAGAGACCAAGATTCTTAAGAGTCAGATGGCATCTGAACATAACCTGGCTAACACTGAAGTATTAACCAAGTCCTAGTCTGAAACATGATCCCTATTGCTCAATTTAAAGCACAGAAAAAAAATCAATGGAATTAGAAGAAATTATATTAAATTTTCTTCTCTCTGATACTAAAAGCTGTATGTCTTTGAGCAAATCACTTCATTTTTCTCATACTTAATTTTCTTACCAACAAAATATACAGATGGAGAAGATGGTAGAATGAGAGGTTACAAAGAATCTTAGGTCCCCATGTGCTGCCCTAAAAAATTAACAAAAGAAATGTCAAAAAGAAACAAAAAATTGCTAGTAGTCGTCACAGGAAAATCAGAATCATCAGAAAATGAATGAACAAGTCAAACAAATCCAAAGCGATACAATTTTTTGAGTAAAAGATTTAGTCAAGAGATCTGGGCTCAAATTCTGACTTTACTATTTACTTATTACCTTTGATAAGTCACTTTTCTTATCTATAAAATAAAGAGTATTGGCCTATCAGTCCTTTAAGGTCCCTCCTAATTCTAAATCTTATCTCAAGATTTTATGAGCTGGTTGATAAAAAAGCAGAAACTTAAAGTACCACATTTACAAATCATTTTGATGTAAACAATCAAATCTTCATCTTCAATTCAAAACTTCTTGCATGGAAATTCTATCTACTAAAACAGGCTATTGTTTGTAATTTATGTTTTTTTTTTTTTTTTTTTAATAGCCTTTTATTTACAGGATATATACATGGGTAACTTTACAGCATTAACAATTGCCAAACCTCTTGTTCCAATTTTTCACCTTTTACCCCACCCCCACCCCCTCCCCTAGATGGCAGGATGACCAGTAGATGTTAAATATATTAAAATATAACTTAGATACACAATAAGTATACATGACCAAACCTAAGGACACTAAAGGATTAAGTCAATCATTAAGTTTACCACTAAATAAATAGTGGTAAGTACAAGATAAGACAAATAAGAAATTAAATTAGCTAGATGTGGACTTCTATGTCCATAATCCCTGATACTAGGAATGCTAAAATTGGTAGATTATTTGAGCTAAGGAATTATGAGCTAAATCTGGCACCAATATGGTAAGCTTCAAGGCACCAGGTTGGAGAGGTGAATTAGACTGGTTGGTTGATCGGGTGATTGATTATTGTCTTTTGTCCTTAAAAAGGACCAAAATGATATCACTATGTTAAAGTAAAGTTACAGAGTGTCCAATTGTGGCTGATCAGAACAATACAAACTTGGAATACTCTACCACAGATTAAGCACAAATTGTTCATATGAACATTTGAGGTAGATTCTCTAAATCCACATCTTTTGAGCTGTTCAATTCTGCTTTGCTCACAGAGCACAGCACTTTCTCAGGTGAGAACATGTCATGCTGGGCAATCAATTAATTCCAAAGTTTTTCAGAGAGACCTTGAAAATGTCAGTGTATCACTTCTGACCACCACATGAGCACTTGTCATGTGTGAGTTCTCCATAAAATAGTCTTTTAGGCAAGTATACATCTGGCATTCAAACAATATGGCCAAGCCATCAGCGTTGTGCTCTCTGCAACAGAGTTTGAATGCTTGGAATCTTAGTTCAAAAAAGGACCTCAGTGTCCAGTACCTTATCCTGCCAGGTAATCTTCAAAATCTTCTTAAGATAATTCAAATGATATCAAGGTCAGCTACTGCACTGATTATTTCACACTTGAAAAGGCCACAAGCCAAGACTAAGTGGAAGGAGAGTTGATACATGATTTTTTGTTGTTGTTGTTCTCAAATTATGTACTCAAATACAGCCTCTGAAGGAGAGATCAATTCTCTCCTGCTTGGGCTAATTTTGGCCCAACAATTAGTATCAAGAAAACACAGGGGCTCCATCAGGCAGCATAACACCATTCATACATGAAACGATCTACTACAGCAAATAGTGAAGTTGTGAATACTATGGAGATGTTTAATTGCCTTGACTATATATCTTCCAGGGATATACACATAGAGAAGTTTGGCACACACATTACCAGAGCCAGCTCAGTATTAGAAGGCTTTAAAGGAAAATGGGAGAGAAGATATTAGACTGACTACCAAACTAAAGATTTGTAACCATTGTGCTGACCTCTTTATTGTAAGCCTGTGAAACCTGGACAGTATACCAGTGCCATGCCAGGCAAACTACATTGGAAACAGAGCAGAACAAAGCTTCAATGTCAATAAATAGTAGGATCAACCTATGAGTGGGCACTTCCATCCTTTATTCCTGGGCAAATTGAGGATATCCAGCATCAAAAAGAGAAGAGGAGGGGAACAATATTAAAGGAGTAGGGGAAGAGAAGAGATTCAGTTATTTCACAGGGAAGTAATAAGGCTCATTATAGATAAAATAAAGATGAAGATATGGGGAGTTAGAGATTACCTAAAACAATCAGAAGAGCTCAAGAAGGAAGGAAGGAAGACCATTTATTAAAGTTACTATATAATAAGGTGAATAGAATGTGGACTTGGAGTCAAGAAGAACAAAGTTTAAAATCAGAATCTGACACTTGTTAAATTGCGTGACTCTGGCCAAGTTACTTAACTTGTCACAGTTACCTCATCAAAAAAATGGAGGTAATGATAGTAACCACCTCCCAAGGTTGTTGTGAGGATAAAATGAGGTAACATTTTTAAAAAGTGGTTTTTAAACTTTAAAATGCTATATAAATTCTGCTGCTGAAAATGCTGCTGCTGCTGTTTCAAGCCATGTACTAAGCATTTGATATACAAAGAGAAAAACCAAAGCAGGCTCTGCTGTCAAGGAGCTTACAATCCTAATTGGGGAAGAAAACACATAGAAGAAAGTTCAGTTGGAGGGGAAATGGGAAAGCCTAAAAGTTCCATTAGGGGATGAGTAAATGGATGGTGAGATCCAGGTCTCCTTTGGTTGCAATAATAAATACAACAGTCAGATGACAGTGGGTCAAAGTAGCAAAGAAGATGGTAAGGCCTGGAATAATTGGTGAATCCCATTTTATCTAAGTAGTTTGAAAAACCAAGCAGTTTAGACAGGTCCTGGAATTGGAGACCATGAAGGAGAAAGGTAAAGGGAAACGAAAAAAAGCAAAGTAAGAGGAAGGGTATCTGCTCCACTGGGGTGATGAATGATAGACAAAAAGCTTCTCCTCTCTTTCCTAAGAGCATTCTGGACACTACTGGCTAAAGAAGAGGGCAAAGGGAAAGCAACAATTAAGAAGAAATGTATCTGATGTATCTGTCAAATGTATCTGATAAAAATGTGACATTCAGAAAGACACAAATAAATTTTTAAAAGTAACTAACATTCCCCAAAGAGAAAAAGACCAACAGATTAAATAATTTTTGAAAGAGAGTAATGTAAACATGAGAGTAAATATGAAAAGAGAGTAAACATGAGGATGACCATACCACTCCCCAGACAATACTACCTTGGAAGACCCAAAAACTTATAGAACTCCAGAACTAGCTCTGTAAATAGCAGCATGAAAAAACCTGAACCTTGGGACAATGCCTACCTGCCCCTAAATGAGCAGAGCCCAACTTTAACATAACATTTAAAGTCAAGAAATAGGCTGGAAAAATAAGCAAGCAACAATAATAACATCTAAAAAAAAGAATTGGACCATAAAAAGCTATATAGTGGCAGGGAAGACTCAGAAGATAATAATGTGAAAGCATCTGCAACCAAAGCCTCAAAGAACTGGACTCAAACTCAAAGTCTTTTAAAAGTTAAAGAAAGAGATAAAAGTGGTAGGGGAAAAATGATAGTGATACAAAATATTATGAAAAGAGAATTAGGGGCAGCTAGGTGGTACAGTAGATAGAGCACCAGCCCTGAAGTCAGGAGGACCTGAATTCAAATATGGCCTCTGACACTTAACACTAACTAGCTGTGTGACCCTGGGTAAGTCACTTAACCCTAGTTGCCTCAGCAAAAAGAGAGAGAGAGAGAGAGAGAATGAAAGCTCAGTTACTGAATATACCAAAAAAAAAAGAAGAAAAAAATACCTTAAAAAAACAAATTGACCCAATAAAAAAAGAGGCCCAAAATTTCACTGAAAAGAACTCCTTAAAAAGATTTGACCAAATTTTTTAAAAAGAATAACAAAAATTCACTGAAGAAAACAATTCCTTAAAAAGTAGAACTGGGGGGAGATTTCTGAGAAGGTGTTGGAGTAGGTTGGTAAATTTCAATTTCCCTCGATTTCCCCCACAAATGGAACAAATCTTCACCTCAGGGCAAAAAAGAGACAGGTGAAAAATCAAGACTTGGGGTAGAACAGGGATCCTCCAGATAGAATCCTGAGATGATCTGAAGAAAGACACCAGGCTGGGAATGAACCTATGTAAACTACAAACACCTCCCAAATTTCAAAACTAGCAGGTTAAAGAGAAAATTTTGCAAGAAAGAAGGAAAAAAGTATTCAAATACCCCAGAGCTACAATTAGAATTGTACAAGACTTATCAACAGCTACAATAAAGGACTGCAGATCTTGTAATCATATCTCCTGGCAATCAAAAGTAGGTCTGACACCAAAAATATCATATCTAGCAAAATTACCTATAATTTTGAATGAGAAAAAATAGATATTCAAAGAAATTATAGAGTTTTGGGACTTTCTATCAACCAAACCTAAACTTAAAAGAAAATTTAACATATAAGAACCAGTATCAAAGATTTTAAGGAACTCAGCATGGACAAACCATTTAAACAGGGACAAACTGTATGTTTATTTATTTTTTTAACAAGGAAATGTATACTGTAAGTTTAAGACTCACATCAACAGTAGCTCAAAAGAAAGATCGGCAGAGCTAAGGTAAAAATAGTAATCATGTTATACAAATGAGGTGCAGAGGAAGAATAGACAATAGAAGCACTAGAGGGGGAGGAGGGCTCAATAGTTCTGAAAATCTACTCATCTCAGGAATGGGTTTGATGGAGGCACCCCTGAAACTGTCCTCTGACTTTGGGGGGAAGCCATGGGTGAACTCTTGAAACTCTCCTTGAACTCTTGAGAAACACTCCTCTGGGAGAGGCTCCCCTCAGGGAATCAAGATAAAGTGGCTTCATTCTGTTATCTTGGTGGAGAGCTATACTCTCTATTGACTAGCTGCACCCTCTATTGAGTTGAAAATTAGTCCAGGGCCACCCCTGCTTAGCTGGAACTTAGGTGATCTTATTCAACTGTAAATCTAGGACTGGGGGCAGTGACAACATTGAAGGAATTTCGTTCAATTGATCTCATAAAAAAAGCACAATTTTAAACTCATAGTTTACAGAGACCCAAAGCAGGGCCATGCCTTGTCAAGGAACCTCTCTCTCTCTCCTTGGCATAGCTGCCTGTCAGGACCCTTGCCTGTCATGAAAACATTCTCTTCTCAGTGTTAACACCTCTGTTTATCTCTCTGCCAGGATTTTTCTGCTAGGATTTTTCCAGGACTTTGTCACTCAGAAGTCAGTCTTCCTAGCAAAAGCTGATTTCTGCAGTGCCAACAATAAACTTCCTTTTGCTAGTCTAATATTTCTGGTTCATGAATTCTTTCAAGTTGGACCTGAGCTGACCAGAAGGGGATTCTCACACCTCAACTCTCTGCACTGCCACTAGTGGTATTATTTTGGTTCCTTAACCACATCAGGTTCAATAGTCATCTTCCAAAATCTATACAATGGGAAGAGGGGAGGGAAGGGAAAACAAGGGAAAGATCCTAGAGTGGAGGGGAGTGTGTATGTATGTGTATATCTACATGAATGGGACTGATTGGATGAAGTTTTCTCAGTTTAAGACTAAGTCATATGATCCCCATTCCCAGGTCTTGGACCTTAGTCAGACCCTCAAGAAGTGACATGCCCACAGACAACACTGGTCAAAAAGCTATGATCAAAAAATAGTCTAAACATCATACTTCAAAAAATTACTAGCCATTCTGGTGTTTTTTCCCCCCTTTTTTGCAAGTTAATTGGAATTAAGTGACTTGCCCTCAAGAAATTATTGAGAAAACGGGACCTGTTATCTTAGATTCAGAGGACAAAACAGAAATTGAAAGAATTTACAAATCACCTCCTGAAAGATATTCCAAAATAAAAACTCCCAAGAATATTACAGCCAAATTTCAAAGCTCCCAGATCAAAGAGAAAGTACTCCAAGCAGCACAGAAAGAAACAATTCAAATATCAAGAAGCTACAGTTAGGATCACACAAGATTCAGCTACCTCCCCATTAAAGAACCTGAGGATATAAGATATATGAGAATATAATATTCAGGAAGGCAAAGGAACTAGGATTACAACCAAGAATAATCTACCCAGCAAAAATGATATAATAACTGAGGGGGAGATGTATAGATATTGAATGAAATAGAGGATTTTGAAATATTTCTGATGAAAAGACCAGAGCTAAAGAGAAAATGTGACATTCAAACAGAAGACTTAAACATAAAAAAGGCAAACATGAAATAACAATTACAAAGGACTAAATAACAAAACTGGATGGGAAGAGAATACATATTTCTCCTAAGAACTTTACCATTATTAGGGCAGTCAGAAGTACACATAGACACAGGATACAAAAAAGAATTTTTACAATGGAAGGGGAAATTGCAGGTGGGGGGGGGGGGGGGGGGGGCTGTGTGGAGATGAGCAGGCAATGCTTGAACCTCACTTGAATTGAAATTGACTACCAATACCAAACATTCAACCTTTTGTTATTTTGGCTTACCTCTCTCCAGCCTGGACATCTACAGTACTTTCTTGATTCTAATCTCTGTCGAACCTATTCTATCCAGTGACAGCCTAAGCACAAGTATAATGAACCGCATCCAATGTGTAAAATATCTACAGACACCCTCGTGAACAGAAAATAAAAGAAATCACCAGGCCACCCCAGCTGAACTGCTCCAAGTTTTTCAGAGCCTAACCTTTAATTTATACCAACTATTGTAGGCTGACTCATTGCTATGATACATTAGTCACAGAAAGAAAGAGCTAAAAGGGACCTAGTCAAAACCATTTTGTTTTAGAGAAGAAAAAACTGAGGTGAAGTATTTGGCCAAAATTGGTTAAATGGCACAGCCAGGACTCTGACCACTCCTACACCATACTATGAACAAAAGCTGAACCTATTGAACAACTGCTCACAAGTGATGCATGGAAAAAACAAACTGAGCTTACAGATTTCCCCATTTTCCTTTACCCAAGTACTGGGTCACTTAGCACAGTACCTAACACATAATAAGCATTGTATAAATGTTAGTTACTATTACTTAAGCATGAACTATTATTACTCTTTTTGACTCACGTAGCAATTTAAGTGAGAAGTGCCAGCATTCTTATCTTTGTCCTCCTTACTCTGCCTTCTACAATATCTAAAGAAAAATCTCTACTTCTAAAGGAAACTGATATGATGGTGAAAAGTATAAAGCCACAATGCCTCCACTCTCATCCATAGTCAAAAGAGGTTTAAAGGTCTAAGAGATGATGAAAAGAACCCATTAAATAATTAGCATTAAACTCTCTACAAGACAAGACATTACAAATAACTATTCCGAATGCACGGTCAGAGTGGCTAAAAAAGGTAATATGATATATATATTTTTTCCTTATCTTAGCAGAAATACAATGCAATTTTTTCCTTTAAAAAAAAATCAAGGGATATTGATTTTGATCTGTTGAGATTAAAAAGAAAGGAGAAAATATAACATCAGATTTAATTCCAAGGATCTTGTCTCTTTGACTTTCATCCAAAGATTTTCAAAATCTTCCATATGTGTCCACAGATTCTCAGAATCAACTTATATCACATTAACTTAAATAGAATCAGAGAAACAGTAATAGTCCAATTAATTGAATCTCTAAAGTTATTAGCACAGGAAACTACAGGTAAATAAAGAAAAAAAAAAAGATAACCTGAAAATTTGACAAAGAACCTCTCCTCTGATTTAAATGTTTGTGGCTTTTAAATAAATGGATGGAGATGGAAAAAGAACAGAAGGAGTCTAAGGTTGAGTCTGGTGATTTGGGGATAGTATTTGAACTATTAGAAATTTTAAGTATGAGCTTAGATACTTATCTTTCTTTGTAAATCTTTTTAAGTTTTAAAAAGTAAATACTTTAGTATTGATTGTTTATGCTTATTTTTATCTATTTATTTTAAATTATGGAATAAAACAAGCATTTACAATACCATAATAAAAATGACTTCACATGAAACTGCAAATCTATTATGTACAACTTACATTAATATGTTACCTAAATTTTGTTTTTCCTTTCCTTTCTGCATCTTACAGATGGCTTCCATTAGAACAAATAGGTATGTATGTGTGTACATATACATATATATATATAAAATATGTATATACATACATATGTAAAATAAAACTACACATTTTCCTATTTATCACTTCTCTCTCTGGATTCAGATAGAATCTTCCTTCACAGAACCTTTGTAGTTATTTTGGATATATATAATAGTCAAAATTACTTGTTCTCTCAAAGTTGTTCTGAAAACAATGATTATGTAAAATGTTCACTTCATTCTGTTCATTTCATGCAAGTTTAACCATGTTTTTCTAAGATCATCAAACATTCTTTCTTATAGCAAAGTATTAATTCCATCTCAACCATGTACAACAACTTGGTCAGCCACTTCCCAAGTGATAGCATCCATTCATTTTCCAGTTTTTGCCATTATCAGGAGAGCTGCTATGAATACTTTAGAATATATAGTTAACTTTGCTTTTTTCTCTAATCATCTTGGAAAAGAGATCAATTAATGGTTTTGTGATTCAAAAGATATAGGCAGTTTAATGACACTTTGGGTATAATTTCAGATTTCTCTCCAAAATGGTTAGATCAGTTCCCAGTTCTACCAACTGTGAATGTATCTCAATTTTCCCACATCCCCTCCAACATTTTCACTTGCCTCTTCAATCATATTGGCCACACTAAAAGGTGTAAAATATCTCAAGGTTGTTTTAATTTGCATCCCTCTCATCATTAATGATTTAAACATTTCTATATGACTAGAAACTATTTTGATTTCTTCAAGAAAACTTCTTATGGAGAATCACATTCTTGTCGATTTGACAATTCTTTATATATTTAAAATATGAGACCTTTGTCTGAGAAATTGTCTATAAAATACTTTCCCTATACTTTTTTGCTTTTCTTCCAACTTTGGTTAGTTTTGTTTTATTTGTATAAACTCCTTTTAATTTAATGTAACTGAATTATCGATTTTATACCTAATACTTTCATTCATAATTCGTATAATTCATAAATTGCCTTTCCCTAAGGCACATAGGCAATAAGTCCCATGTTCTTCAAAACTTCTTGTAATACCTTTTTAATAGATATTTTTATAGATATAAAAAGTAAATAGTTTGTGTTTCCCTATGTCTGATAGGCAATAAATTGCATGTTCTTCAAATATTCTTGTAATATATTTTTCTTTTTTTTAAGAGTGAAAATGCTATGATGTATGCTATTCATTTTTTTAAATGTTGACTTCCCAATACTCTCCCCTTCAGTCTTTTTCCCACTGATTAAGAAGGCAATCAATTATACATGAAATCATAGAAAGCATATTTACACATTAGCCATGGACAAGTTATTTTTAACTTGTTTGCCTCAATTTCTTTATCTTATAAAAATAGTGCTAATAATAGCATCAATATTCTAGAGTTTTTTGGTGTATAAAATGATATTTGTAAGACACTATGCAAAACTGAATAGATTACTGTTGTTGCTAATAATAATTATACGAGAATTCAGAGCCACATGAGAAACCTTCCATGAAATGGAGAACTAAGAAAATAGAACTAGAAAATATGCACAACAAAGTGAGAAAGCATTTATTAAGCACTCATGTGCCAAATAGTATATTAAGGACTGGGGATACAAATAAAAAGACAAGACAGTGGCTGACATTTTAATTAGGGGAAGCTACATATATGATGGCCAAGTAGATAAGCGTGTGCCAGATCTGGAATCAGGAAAACTCAGGTTTGTGAGTTCAAATCTCACAAACATGAGTCTAAATCTAGCCTCAGACATTTACTAGCTGTGTGACCCTGAGCAAGTCACTTAACCCTGTTTGCCTCAACTTCTTCATTGGTAAAATGAGCTGGATAGGGAAATGGCTAAATACTACCATATCTCTACCAACCCCCCCCAAAAAAAAAAACAAAAAAAACCAAAACAAATAGGATCATCAAAAGTGGGACACTACAAAAAACGAATGAACAACACACATATAAGGAGAATTCATCTGTAAGGTAGATGAAAAGGCCTTAGTAACCCTTATAGTTCAGATCACAAACTACCAGAGTCTTTAGAGGACAACAGCAAAACATAGATGGCAAAACCAGAGGATGTAGCAGCAAAGCACATGATAAAACTCGGGGAATATTTTTCTCTTGGTTCTCATTTTGCTATGGTCTAACATTCTCAACATTTGTCATATTTTTGCTAACAGGGTAACTAAGCAGCAGTAAGAGAAGGAAAAGTATCATGGTGCAAACAATAATCCTAAGGACAGCATCAGTTTCTATCCCACTAGGGTTTCCATGAGTTTTCATGTAGAAGATATGAAGTAACCCAGAGAACAAAATGAAGTTCCCAAAGGGGAGCACTGTCCTTTATGATGATGTAAATGAAAATGACATTACATAGAAGCCAAATTTTTATTAACTTCAATGGCATCTTTGTTTCATAGATGAAACCCTTGTCTCCTCTTGAGAAAGTAAAGTATCAATAGCACATACTGTCTCACATAGATCAGTTTGTCAGTTTTGTCTTTGTTTTTCTCTATCAAAAGTGAAATTTAAATGGTAGGAAGAGGAATAGGGAAAAATAAAAGGCATCTTTTATTTATTAAACTTAAAAATAAAAAAACTTCAATTCTGATTCTACTGTCTCTCCTACTTATCATCCCACCCTCTCTCCTTTTCACTGTCAAATTTTGGTTATAAAACTCACTGAATTTGTAGAGTTCTTGCTAATTGCAGTTTCTCAACTTCAAAACTTGGGCACATGAAATTTACTAAACTTTGGAATGCTAATATTTGGGTGTCTGTATTAAGAATGTATGAACTAATAATTATCCTTTATGTTTAACACAAAGGAATTCTTCCCTTGATCTTTTGTATATTCTGATTATTATGCATTTTAGACAGATGATTCATAGTATTTGTAGCCTGAAGCCTAATAAGTATTTTTTTTTCACAAGGAGACTGCTTGAATTAATACTATTATTCTGTTTCTTTAAACTGGGATGTTAAATTCTATGGCCATAATATTCAAGCAAAGCCAAAGAATGCATGATGTGGGGGAAGGGGGAAGGGAGGAAAGAAAGTGGGGAGACTGGAAACCTGCAGTATTAGTAGAGGAAACTTTTTTCCTTCAGACTATTCAAACTGAGAAAGGAATTCAGGAGATGGCCTTTAGAGAGCCTTTTTAAAAAGGCATTTTTAGTGATCCCTCTTCCATTGGAATTACTTCTTTGTACATGTCAAAATGTATTTCAAACAAAAAGAAGCCAGAAGTTCTTAGATATAAGATGAATAGCTCCAATCCAGGGGCAAGCAGTCACCAAAAGTCAGGTATCTCAGTGATATCTGGCAGAATATATCTCATTAACTGCTTAGTGAATTTTTGCATTATCCATGACTTTTTAATGTATTTTATTATTCAGTTGTTTCAGTCACGCCTGACTTTTTTTGACCCCATTTAGGCTTTTATTGGCAAAGATACCGGAGTGATTTGTTATTTCTTTCTCCAACTAAAATGAAATCATTTTAGTATGTTTGCTATTAGATAACTCGTTCATTCATGACTTAGCATGACTAAAGAACAAAATTAGTTTAGATGAGGAAACTGAGGCAAATAGGACCTTGCCCAGGGTCGCAAAGCTAGTAAATGTCTGAGGTCACATTTGAACTCAGGTCTCCTAACTCCAGGGCCAGTGCTATAAACACTGTGCTATCTATCTGCACCCTTTTTGTATATGGAATCATTTATATGACCTTGCTGAAAAGAGTATCACCAAAAATCAGAAACTTGACAAAACTGCAGTTAAATCAAATTTCATTGCTATGGGAGAGTTTCTAAAACATAAAAATGTTTATGTGCCTATGGATGCATAAAGGCTTAAAATATGTCCTTTGTGCTCTAGAAAAAACAAAAAATAAAAGGGTAGTGTCATGTTCTCATGCATCTGGAATGGGGGAATTTAAAACCTGCCTTAGAGACTTACATAGTGATAGGGCCTTGGACAAATCACTTTAACAATAAAATGAGGTATACCTATATATTGATGCTACCTTAATTTTTAAACTCAAAAAGTAGGTATTGCCCATTTCATCAGACACACTTATCCTTGGATATCATGCAGTTTTTATTCTCAAAGAATTTCTTACTATGGACAGCTAAGTAGTATAATGGGTAGAATTTGGGTCTGAAGTCAGGAAGATCTGAGTTCAAATGTTTCAAAAGGAAACATTTATTAACTGTGTTATCCTGGCAAAATCACTCAATGCATTTCCTCATCTGTAAAATGGAGCTAATAATAGCACTTATTAAGATCAAATGAAAAAATATTTGTAAAGTGTCTGGCACATAGTAGGTGCTATATAAATGTTAGTTATTATTTTTATGGGATAAGTTAGTAAAAACCACCCCTCCCCCCCCCAAAAAAAAAATAACTACAGACCAGAGGAAGAATCCAAATGTTAAATGATTAAAAAAAACCTTCCACTTTAAAATAGAGTGGTGAACTCTTGCAGCAGAATTTCTTTAAATGATTTCCAAACATTTAATGGTAGTGGTATGAAATAAGACTATTTTAAAAAATAATTATACATTTCCAGACCAATTCATTACAAATCTTTATTACATTTCAATATTATGAACAATAACTATAAAGTATAACTATTTAAATAACTATAAATATATAACAATAACTATAAATAGTTTGAGCTTCTCCCTTTTATTATTATAAGCTAAAATGAATAATAATAGTAAAGTGATCTGAAATCCTTGAATGATTGGAGTTCCCAAAGCACTACAGTTAATAGGCAGGATGTAGGGAAATAGCAAGGACTCAGTCATTCAACTAAGACCTAGTTCCAAATAGAGAACCCAGCTAGGACTTAAAACAATTCTGAAATTCCCTTCTCGGGTTAAAAAAAATCACCTGAAATTCAGCGGCCTTTAGCCAACAAAAAAAGAGAGGCAGCTCCTTACAGTGGATAGAACTTTGGATTTGTAGTCGAGGATTTAGGTCCATACGCCACCTCTGCTACTTGTGAGCTAGGGCAAATCAGCCCTCAGTTCCCTTAAAACTTAACCTAGTCAGCCTCTTAAGGTCTCTTCCATTCTATGTCTAAGATCCCATACTGTCTGACTCAAATGTGTCACAATTCTGAAAACTAACCAGCTTATTGCATTTTTTAAAACAAGTTCATTCCACTGTCTCCTTCACCCTCTCAAATGGGTTTATTTAAACTCTGGATTTCTCCAATGAGCTATGCACACACTAGGGGCTTAATAAATGTGGACATGGGGCTGGTTAAATGACATAGAAAGGAAGTTCGAAACTTCACTCAGCTCTCGTGGTGAGTACGAGACAGGCAACTACAATTTATTTCTATGTGTTCTTTATTAGCTAGTTCTTTCTCATTTTCCTCAAAATAATGCCCTTCCTTCCCGTCTTTCCCTGTAGGGTCTGCGCACACGTTAATTAAGAAGTAATTAAGAAGTCTGACCCCCGCCGTCACACGAAAACACTAGCTGGGCAAACAAAAAGAAACATTCCAAAGGGCCCTTCTAATCTCGCTAAAATGACTCTCAGGCAAAAGTGAAACAGTTTCAATCCAGGATGTCTGCAGCGCGATTCCAGGCCGGGGCTGGACGGGGTAACGGGAGCACCTGCACTAAGAAACGAAGGGGCTTCGAACGGAGACCTGGTCCAATTTGGATAGGAGAAGTGTGAAGCCCCCCACGCTCCCCGATCCAAGCAAGGAGTTTCCTCCCTCTAAGAGCAAAAAGCAAGAGCCAAGAAAAAAGCCCCGGCGACGCCCAGCCCCGGCGCCTCTGGCTCAGCTCGGCTCGGGCAGCCCTGCAGCCTCTCAGGGGAAGCCTACGCGTCACCAGGGACAGCCCAGGCTCCGGGCTCTCACCGGAGAGCGGGGAAGGCTAGCTCGGGGAGATTCTGTAAGGTACTTGCCTGGAGCCGTTGGCCTAGCCCGCGGGTGCGGCGCCACCACCGCCCGAGGTGGAGAAAGCGGAGAGATGGCTTTAGCTGCAGAGTCCCGATGCCCCTGCTATCGGTGCCCGGCTTGACTAGTTCGCTCTGCAACTTATGCGCTAGGTTCTGGGCTGCCTTCACTGCTGGCTGCCGACTCGCTGGAGCCAGATCGCGGGGCTCTTGACCCGGGATTGGGCGTGTGAGTCGCCGCAGCTCCTGTGTGTGTATTATTGTGACTCAGGCTATTTCCTGTTTGGAGGTTTGGGAGAAAGGAAAAAAAAAAAAAAAAAAAAAAGGAGCGGCAAGCCACCCAGAGTGGGGGAAGGGACAGTTGTTACGCCTCCTCTCGGTGCGTCTTCCCTGGTGGCAAGGTGAGCACCTTGGGGTACCGTCCCTAAAGTCCTAAGGGGGAAAAGGGAATGGGCGAGAGAGGAAGCAAGCGCCAGTGGTAGCAACTGCCTCCTCGACACCTGTTTCCCAGGGGAAGCAAGACTCGGGACCAGCCCGGCTCCTACTTTGGGGAATGGGGTAGGAAAAAGGTTGGCACTTGCCTAGTCACCGGGCCTGCGGCCTCTCCTGCCAGAGGGCTCTAGCATTGGCTTTATTAGGTCAGATAGGCGCTGAGAATCCCGACTGGGACCAAGGTTTACGCCGTGACTCCCAATAGCTCTGCATCCCCTTCTTCCCTCCCTCTTTTTTTCATGCCCTGGGTTCTTTCCTAACAAACTTCTCAGTGCTTCAGGACTGAAAGACTGCCCAGTCCTGGGGATTTCAGGAGCCACAGATGTACGCTCCTACATCAGAATGGCAAGGTGGCGCTTTGGGGGCGGCCCGCCCACGCTGACCTAGGCTGTGAATGAGCTGGGAAAAGTTATCGCTGCTCCCCACCCCCACCCCCACCCCCATCCTCGTCCGGACATCCCCAGATCCTGCTCTGCCGGAAATACCGGTTCCTTGCTCTGGGACAATAGGTGTAGCATGAGATTAAACTCTGCGCACGGTTTTTAGTCACAGTCACAGGAGCCAGAAACTGCATTAAGAAGATAAAAAGCATTACCTCCCAACCAGGTGTTTCTTCTTTTTTGCCCACGTGAGTACGTATGAAAAACCTCGAATCTTGAATAATAAAAATAATAACTATTTTTACAGGATAGCTCTTTAAAATTGCAAAGGGCTTTATACAATCTTATTTGAGCTTAGAGCGCTGTGCAATGGGTCCTACAGGTTTTATTGCCCCAATTTTAAAGTAGTGAAAACCGAGGCTCAGAGAGGTTAAATGATTTATTTACCAAGGATCATGCAGGATAACTGTATGATCGGACTGTGGACACAGGAGTGTGTTTAGGGCAGAGATTCAAAAAGTCGAAGAGTTTTTGAGTTATTCATATTTACAAATAATCAACCATATTTTATTTGCTTAACACATTAATAAAATACTGTTTATTTTAATTCATTTTCATAAGGCTATTTACCCTTTCCCATCCCACCCGCCCACCCACAGTAATAAATTGGCAGGTAACCAATAGGATTTTCGGCTTTCTCCCCTACCCCCAAGTTTTCAACTGACAAAAATAGTTTGAAAATCATTGCTAGAAGAGTAGTGATTTATTATTGTTTTTAATACTAATATTTCAATAAATCAAGCATTCATGATATCAGTGTGGGAACTCCTTGAGTGCAGATTCGAAATTCTTTAGCCTTTTAAAGTTTTTGTAAACTTAAAAAAAAAAAAAAAGCATAATCAATGGCTAATCTAGAGTAATTTAGCTACTGTGGTCCTCTAATAATTTGTAAGCTGTTTTTGGAAGTATCTGAAGCCTTTCTCTTTGGTAGGACTTTCACTAGGTGAAATAGTGTCACCTCTTCACTGTAATGAATCGCTGGAATAAGATTTTTATTGTCTGATTATTATAATTTTCATAAAAATAGGATTAATCCATATAATCTCTTGAATGTTTTTCTTCCAAATAAATATGTATATGTTATTTCCCTCCAGAATATTATCTTCTTGAAGGCAGGGGCTATTTTATTCTATCTTTGTATCCCCCTAAGATCAACTGTATTTGCCTCATGATAGTCACTTGATAAATGCCTGCTGATTCATTGATTGAACAATTCTGCAGGGTAGTTGTTTTTTGTTTTTTTAATATATAAAGTTTTTTTAACTTCACAGAAGAGAATAAGGGCTTAAAATCTCTCCTCAAAGTATTTTTTTATATTAAAATCACTCAAGATTTTGTCTGTAATTGATGCGATTATTTTGAGATGTATCTCAAGGACCTCTTTTCTGAGCCCAATTTTCTTCTGCCTGTATTCTGTATTACTTGGTGATCTCAACAGCTGCCATTAATCTTGTCCAACTAATCTTTGTATGTAGATGATTCTCAGGATCTATTTCTCTAGCTAGGTAGTGAATAGAGTGCTGAGCTTGGAGTTAGGAAGACGAATTCAAATATGGCCTCAGATAGCTGTGTGACTGCAAGCAACCTATTTAATCCAGTTCCTCATTTGTTAAATATTTTTGCCAAGAAAAATCTCAAATAAAGTCACATAGAGTCAGGCAGGACTAAAGAACAAACAATCTATTTTCTGATTTCCAGTCACAAACCGGATGTCCTGGTAGATTTCTTAATCTCAACATGCCCCCTTTTTTTCATTTACTGCTATCATCTTGGTGTAAATCCTCATCTTGCACCTGGACTTGAAATAGGCTTCTTTCAATTTCCCTGTCTCTTCCTCCTCCAGTCCAATTTCTTCTACTTATCCATCAAAATTCTCCTAATGAGCAGATCTGTCCATGTCCACATTCCCCTTAATAAATTCCAGTGTGTCCCTGACTCATAGTTAGACATGATTGAAAACTGAACAAAAAGCTCTTTCCAGGGACAGTTAGTACAGAAGCTAGAGTATCTGGCCTGCTATCAGGAAGACTCATATCCCTGAATTCAAACCTGTCCTCAAATTCTTACTAGCTGTATGACCCTGGACAAATCACTTAATGATGTTTGCCTCAGTTTCCTCATCTGTAAAATGAGCTACAGAAATGGCAAACCACTCCACTACCTCTGCCAAAAAAGGCCCCCAGTGGGGGGTTACCAAAAGTCAAGCATGGTTGAAAAATGGCAGAAAGCATCTACTCATATTGGAATGGCTGAGTAGAGCACTGAAGTCAGAAAGATCTGAGTTCAAATGAGGACACACTAAAGAAGAAAATAGCAAACTGCTCTACCTCCTGCCAGGAAAATCCGATAAATGAGTTCAGACAGAATTTAACAACAGACAAATGTGACAGGCACAATCCTGTGTAAAGGCAAAAAGAGGCAAAAATGATAGTCCCTGTGTGAAAGGAAGTTACAATCTAATGAGAAAAGCCACATACAAAAAAGAAGCTGAAAAGGGGGTGGAGGTAGAAAGCAGAATGGCTGATTGAAATGAGAGAGGAGAGGCTACAGAGAGGTTAAGAAAATATCAAAAACTGAGTCTAGTTGCATGGTGATGGAGATTTCTGAAGATCAGCTTATTCTGGGCAGGCAGTAATCCAAACCTTGGAGAACTATTGATGGAAGATAGAGTTCACCTGAATCCTGACCTGATTAAGAACCATCTCCAATTATCCTGACCTATAACTTGCCACTGGACCCAGACGGCTCTGGAGGAGAAAGCGAGGCTAGTCCTCTCCTTCACTTACATCCAATTCACTTGAATGTCATGTTATCACTTTCCTGATATCATAGTCCTCTTCAAGAAGAAAGAACAAACAATAACCTGACCTGACTTCCTTGAAGACCATGAGCAAATTATTTCACCTTTTTTAGATCTCAGTTTCTTAAAATAGGAATAATAACATCTAGCATCTACCTCACAGAATGTACTTGAAATACTAGGTAAGCTTAATCTTCTATGTATTCCTATTGCTATTTTCCCACTTCAAGGAACTTTTGCCAGGACTTTAATATAGTAATTTTTTTGTACTAACAGAATTAATAAGTTGGTTGGAGATGGTCACTTCTATCTGGGGCTTTGACCAGCACCAACACTTGGGGATTTATGATTTTCATATTAATCGATAACTATTTAGATTTATTGGAGCTTCCCTTATTTCACAGGGACCTGAAAGCCAGAACAGGCGGTGGTCTACAGCCTAAAGCCATCCACCACATCTCCTGACATGCTAATAATTGCTGAATAGCTCTGCTGCACTCTTATCCCTGACACACTGATTCTCTACCCCTCCTGAATAATTATAAGTCTCAACAACCCTAAAGACTTGAGACGATCAACCTGGAAACAACAAGATGATAGCATTTCGTAAATGAAAAAAAGGGGGCATGGTGAGATTAAGAAATCTACCAGGAAACCAGACAAAGGAATGTCTATCTTGCTCATGCTTGTGCCTGCTCTGAGAAGGACTACTCAAGACCTAAGAACGATTGTATTATGGTCCAGTCCTTATTTATATATAAAACACTGGCTTAATCCCAGAATGTTAAGTCCATCTTCAAGGTGCAAAGAGGGGAAGGACAAGGGACAAGGAGGAGGTTCAGTTTGCAAGTGTTTTCTTCACTTTGAAATTAATTAAATCGATACTTGATTCCTGACACACCTGCCTTGGTTCTGTTTTGTTCACCTCTGGTCATTCCCAAGTCAGAGACCAGTTCCATTGTGGTTGATACCCTCAAAATACCCCAGTTATGTTTACAGTCTTGTTTGCAAACTCTTTAGTAATTGTGTTTCTTTCAAGATTCAGTGCTCTAATATCACCTCTCATTGATGTTCTTGCTTTTTGAACTACCATTTTGACTCTTATTGGTAAAGAAAACAACTTTCTTATCATTCAGAGTTCCTATTTTAGAGTGTGATTTGACCCCTCCTACATGCTGTTATTCTAGGGTACAGGTGAATGGGACTGGCAAATATCAGTGTCAGCACCTCAGAAAACAGGAGCTGCCTTTCATCAGGAAGGCAATGAAATGGGACTTTGTCTCTCTGTGAGGGATAAATAGGGAAGGATGGTGGCTTCTCCTGGTGTCCTAGTTGCAATGGGAGTGTATGAAAACTGATCATTTTGTCTACAGTCATGGACTTGGCATCCTTTGCTATATGTGTGTCACAATAACACCTCTGTGACCAACTCTTCTTTCAATTCCTCTGGGTTTTCCATTGTTTGGTTTTAAAAATGGAAATGTCTCATAAAATGTTGCTTTACTGATTACATTAAAATTCTGGCCAATGAATATAGCATGTAACCAGAATTTTAAAAAGAGAGAGAGAGAGAGAGAGAGAGAGAGAGAGAGAGAGAGAGAGAGAGAAAGAGAGAGAGTGAGTGAGTGAGTTATTTGGGACAAACAGAAGAATACCAATTATACCCATATAATTAGTCCCTTTCTTTGAAATGATTTGTTAAAAAATGATTCAACTTTTGAGATTCAATTTCTATTTATGTCTTTTCAAATGTAATAGGAAAGAAAGGCATTTTTATATGCAAAATGAGATTGGTTGGGTACAGAGTAAACCAGAAAAAAAATATACAAAATTATTCCAATAAGATAAACAGAGAATTAAATCACTTAATTGAAATAACCTAAGTAATTTAAAATTTTTTTAAATTTTATTTTAAATTTATAGAATAAAACAAACATTTCTCTAACATTTTTTAAAAAGCTGATGGACATGAAATTGAAAATCTATTTTGTATGACCTGCTGTTTCTTTTAAATATATAATTTCCTCCTTTTTTTCCCTCCCCTTCTCTGCCCCAGAGATGGCTACCATTAGACACAAAGATGTACATATGTAAAATCAAATCATCATATATATATACTTCTGTTGCTCAGTTCTTTCTATGGGTGCAGATTTTCTTTCATATATCCTTTGTAGTTAATTTGGGCATTTATAAGTCAAAATGACTTATTTCTAAAAGTTGTTCTTAAGATAATATTGCTTTGTAGTTAATTTGGGGGCATGTTAACCATGTAGAACAATCTCTTGATTCTGTTTATTTTGTTCTTCATTTCATGCAAGTCTATCCGTGTTTTTCTAAGATCATGGAGCTCATCTTAAAACACAGTAGAATTCCATCACAACCATATACTACAATTTATTTTGCCATTCACCCAATTGACAAGCATCCCCAAAACTTCTAGTACACTACAATTACTGCTTTAAAAAAGGTAAGAACCTACATAATTTTATTAATGAATTTGGATGTAGGTTGAAATCTTGCCTCAGACACATAACTAGTTGTGGATCTTTGGAAAGCTACCAGACTTCTCAATACCCCAGGAAGCCCTCTAAGACTGCCTAATCTGTAGAAATAGAATAAAGGGGTGGGGTGGGGAGTGGGGAGGTCATGACCATAACATTTGGTTCTGTCATAAGTGTTCCCACTCTTACCCAGTCCATGAGAAGCAAAATTGCTTATGTGTAAATAATAATTTTTAAACTATAATTCCATTATTCAGTAGTTGTTGGACACACACAATCAATCAATAATTTTTGTATAGTATAGTACTGTGCCCTTATTTTTCACAATAACCTTTCTCATTCAGGCCTCTGAGCTAACTGGAAATGATGAGACAATTTTAGTTCTAGAGGAAATTGTGCCTTTTAATACCTGTGTATCTTTTATTAACTAAAGTAGAAGTTACAGGGTTCTTCAGTCCTAGCTTTAACTGTATGTGCATCCTGAGCCACTGAGAAGCATCTTGACTTTTGTCTTGCCACTGGACTTTGAAGATTACAGAAGAGAAAGTGAGGCTGACAACTCTGCCTCACTTAAATCCAATTAACTTGCAAGTAAAGGTATTACCCACATATATTGCATATCATGGAGCTTCTTCATGATATCACTGGGCTTCTTCAAAAATGAAAGTTGGAAAAAAAAAAAAAAGAAGAAGGCTGAACAGCCACTGTCTGATTCACATACACTGGGAATATTTGAACTGTGCAAATTATTATATTTTCTTACATGTTTTCTGCTGGGCAAAGTCTAAAATGTGAACTTGGTACCTCTCAGAAGTTGGGAAGGATGTCATGCAATTAGGTAGAGGTTTTCTAATCTATTTTTTGCAAAGCTTTGGTTAAAGACAAGATCTCGAAATGCCAACTATTAAAAATTTAAGAGCTCAGCACCTAACAATTGCTTGGTACATAGCAGGACATATAAATATTTGATCATTAGACAGTTGTAAAGAACTGATGACAAAAAATTCCATCTATCTTTAGAGAAAACTGTTGGAGTCTGAATGTAAATAAAAGTATACTTTTTAAACTTTATTTTTCTTGGTCTGGTTTTTTGTTTTTGTTTTTGATCTGTTTTCTTTCACAATATGACTAAGGTTTTGCTTGAGTGTGCCCTGTCTTTTCAATGAAGGGGGGAGGAAAAGATTTGGAACTCAAAATTTTTTTTTAATTGATGTTACATTATTTTTATATGTAATTTTAAAAACAACTGTTTAAAATATTTTTTAAAAGTTTGTTGATTAACTGATTAGATACCAAAGTTAAATGTTCTTTAAGATTACTTGAGAGTGTAATAAGTAAATTCCAATGCATCTCCCAAAAAGACATCAATATAATTTTTCTGAAAGTTTTCTTCTGCTATCCAGCAGAATAAAATATAAATACTGGCTTTTAAAGTTCTTCACAACTTTGGCTCTCTTTCTAGGTATATTTCACATTATTATCCTCCATAAACACTATAAATATAAATAGGTCAAGCTGACCTATTTACTTATCTCACATGTGATATTCTCATTCATCATTTTTAGAACTTCATTAATTAATTAATTAATGAGATATTACTAAAATGCCCTGAATTGAGTGGAAAATTATTAAATAAATAATAATTATAAGAATAGCTAACATTTCTATAGCACTTTAATGTTTATAAAGTATTCTATACATTTTAAAAGCATTTTATTTTCACAGCAACTCTGAGAGGTAGATCTTATTTTCCACTTTTTCTACAAATAAGGAAATTAAAGCAGAGATTAAGTGACTTTATATAGACTAAATCTATTTAATTTCTAATGTTCATAAGCATAGAATTTATTTCTTTTTGTATTGAATAAGGAAGATTTGCTGAAAACTAGGAAATATAGGGTCTGAAAAAGGTTGGGAACCCTTATTTCAAATTGTCACACATCTTTCCATATTTGTCTGTGTCTCTCCAGGGCCAAATACAGTGCCCAGCATATCATAGGAGCCTGATAAAGGCTTGTTTCTTAATCTGAATTTCTACAACATTTGCATCTATCGTGCATAATTTAGCCCTTAAATATACACTAATCTATGATTTTGTGTACAGTAATTTTCTCTCCCACTGAAATGGAAATTTCACAGAGACCAAAGAGATCTCTGGATTTTTTCTCCTTTCTAACAGTTACTCCTGATGAGAAAGAAATTTTTAAAAAATCATCCAAAATGCCAGGTTGGATGAATCAAAATCCAGGAGAAATATCAACAATCTCAGATATGTAGGTGATACCACTCCCATGGCAAAAAGTGAAGAGAAATTGAAAAGTCTCTTAGTGAAGTGTGAAAGCTGGCTTGAAAACTTAACATTAAAAAAAAAAAAAAAAACCACCAAGAAATATAGTGGCCAAATGCCAGAACCCTCAAACAAAGGAAAAAATACTCCAAGCGGCTAGAAAAACCCAATTCAAATATAAAAGAGCCACAATAAGGATCACCCAAGATCTAGCAGCATCCACATTAAAAGATCGAAGGGCCTGGAATATGATATTCCGAAAGGCTAAGGAACTAGGTATGCAACCAAAAATAACTTACCCAGCCAGAATGAGCATCTTTTTCCAGGGAAGAAGATGGTCATTCAACGAAATAAGTGAATTTCACCTATTTTTGGTGAAAAAACCAGAACTTAACAAGAAGTTTGATCTGCAAATATAGAACTCAAGAAAAACCTAAAAAGGTAAAAAGAAATCTTGGGAACTATATTTCTATTGTAAAGATGTATAAAAAAAATACATGTATACTTTGTTCTAGAAATTAGAGGTGGAAAGGACATTGTGTCAGAAAAAGGGTAAAGTGGGGGTACTATATCTCACAAAGAGGCAAAGGAAACCTATTATATCTGAGAGAAAGAATGGAGGGGGATGAATATAGTGGGTATTTTACTGCCATAAGAATTGACTTTAAGAGAAAAATTTTATTGTGTATCTAATTTATATTTTAATGTACTTAACATCTACTGGTCATCCTGCCATCTGGGGGAGGGGGTGGGGGGTAAGAGGTGAAAAATTGGAACAAGAGGTTTGGCAATTGTTAATGCTGTAAAGTTACCCATGCATATATCCTGTAAATAAAAGGCTATTAAATAAAATTTTAAAAAAAGAGAAAAATTTTAGACATATTCAATATATGGTGAAACTTCTCCCATCTCATTGAAAAGAGAGAAGGGAAAAGTGAAAAGGGAAGGAATAAGCTAAGCAGAAGGGAATACAGAAACCGAGAGGGAAAGGAGTAAGATAGGGGGAGGAACTCTAAGGTGGGGAGGAGGGATACTAAAAAGGGTGGGCTGTGAGAAGCAAGGGGCACTATATCTTGCTAAAGGGCAGCATAAATAATGAAGCAATATCAATATTAAACATATATGCACCAAGTGGTGTAGCAGCTAAATTCTTAAAAGAGAAATTAAGAGAGCTGCAAGAAGAAATAGATAGCAAAACTATAATAGTGGGAGATCTCAACCTTGCACTCTCAGAATTAGATAAATCAAATCACAAAATAAATAAGAAAGAAGTCAAAGAGGTAAATAGAATACTAGAAAAGTTAGATATGATAGAGCTCTGGAGAAAATGAAATGGAGACAGAAAGGAGTACACTTTCTTTTCAGCAGTTCATGGAACCTATACAAAAATAGACCATATATTAGGACATAAAAACCTCAAACTCAAATGCAGTAAGGCAGAAATAGTGAATGCATCCTTTTCAGACCACGATGCAATAAAAATTACACTCAACAAAAAGCCAGGGGAAAGTAGACCAAAAAATAATTGGAAACTTTAAAAAAAAAAAAAAGAAAAGAAAAAAGAAAATCTTGACAGCTGGTCCACCACTTCCTAGTAAATAGAGGGAAAAGAAATGGAGGCAGTATCAGATTTATATTCTTAGATTCAAAGATCACTGCACATGGTGACCCCAATCATAAAATTATTCTTGGAAGGAAACCTATGGCAAATCTGGACAGCATACACAAAAGCAGAGACATCATCTTGTCAACAAAAGTCTATATTTCTCAAAGGCATGTTTTGATGCTTTCAAATTATGGTGCTAGAGTAGACTTGAAATAGCTTGCTTGGACAGAAAGGAGATCATATCAGTCAATAGTTAAAGAAATTAATTCCGACTATTCATTGGAAGGTCAAATATTGGGCCTGAAGCTTATATTATTTGGACAAAAGAAGATGGTACTCAGAAAAGATCTTGATATTGGGAAAGATTAAAGGCAAAAGGGAAAGAAAATGAGATCAATAAATATTGTCAAGGAAACAATGAAGCTGAACTTGGACAGACTTCAAGAAATGGTGGAGCATAGAAAGGCCTTGAGTGAGCTGATGGAAGACTCCATGAAGTCATGAAGAGTTGGACACAACTGAGAAACAACAATATATGTACATATAGCGATATGATATATATATATATACATTGGTTAAGACTTATGATTTCTTTGCCTTCTCCCATGGCAAATCTACAGTTGTTCTGCAACTGTCTTCAAGTTGCCTGGGTGGAATGCAGAGCTGGTTCAATATTAGGAAAACTATTAGCATAATTTGAGTATGTCAATAACCACATTAACAAAAACCATATGATTATCTCAATAGATGCAGAAAAAGCATTTGATAAAGTCCAATACCAATTCCTATTAAAAACACTAGAGAGCATAGGAATAAATGGACTTTTCCTTAAAATAGTCAGTAGCATCTATTTAAAACCATGAGCAAGCCTCATATGTAATGAGGATAAACTAGTACCATTTCCAATAAGATCAGGGGTGAAATAAGGTTGCCCACTATCACCATTGCTATTCAGTATTGTATTAGAAATGCTAGCCTTGGGATATTTGAAAAGAAAAAGAGAGTAAAGGAATTAGAGTACATAATGAGGAAACCAAATTATCACTCTTTGCAGATGATATGATGGTACACTTAGAGAACCCCAGAGAATCAACTAAAAATCTATTAGAAATAATTCACAACTTTTGCAAAGTTGCAAAATGCAAAAGAAATCCACATAAATCATCAGCATTCTTATACATCACTAAAATTCAACAGCAAGAGCTACAAAGAGAAATTCTATTTAAAATAACTATTGATAATATAAAATATCTGGGAATTTTATCTGCCAAGGGAAAGCCAGGAACTATATAAGCAAAACTACAAAACACTTTCCACACAAAGTCAGAGCTAAACATTTGGAAAATTTTCACAAAATATTTGTGGATAAATCGAGCAAATATAATAAAGATGACAATATTCCCTAAACTAATCTATTTATTTAGTGCTATACCAATCAAACTCCCAAAAAACTATGTTACTGAACCAGAAAAAATAACAATTCATCTAGAAGAACAAAAGGTCAAGAATTTCAAAGGAATTAATGGAGAAAAGCAAATGAAGGTGGCCTAGATGTACCAAATCTAAATATGTGGTATATCATTATATTATAAAACAGCAATCACCAAAACCATTTGGTACTGGCTAAGAAAAAGAGAAGTAGATCAGTGGAATAGGTTAGGTTCGCTGAACAAAATAAGCCAATGACTATAGCAATCTAGTGTTTGACAAACCCGAAGATGCCAGCTTCTGAGATAAGAATTCACTATATGACAAAAACTGCTGGGAAAATTGGAAACTAGTATGGCAGAAAATAGGCATAGACCCACACCTAAACACCGTTTATCAAGATAAGATCAAAACAGGTTCATGATCTAGACATAAAGAATGATATTATAAACAAATTAGAAGAACATAGGATAGTTTACCTCTCAGATTTGTGGAGGAGGAAGGAATTTGTGACCAAAGAAGAACTAGAAACCATTATTGATCCCAAAATAGATAATTTTGATTATATTAAGTTAAAAAGTTTTTGTACAAACACAACTAATGCAGACAAGATTAGAAGGGAAACAATAAACTGGGAAAACATTGTTATATCCAAAGGATCTGATAAAGGCCTCATTTCTAAAACATAGAGAATTGACTCATTTATAATAGTTCAAAGCTATTCTTCAATTGACAAATGGTCAAAGGATATGAACAGATAATTTTCAGATGAAGAAATTGAAACTATTTGTAGCCACATGAAAAGGTGCTCCAAATCACTATTGATCAGAGAAATATAAATTAAAACAATTCTGAGATACCAGTATACACCTGTCAGATTGACTAAGATGACAGGAAAAGATAATGAGGGATGTTGGAGGGGATGTGGGAAAACTGGGACACTGATACATTGTTGGTGGAACTGTGAATGGATCTGACCATTCTGGAGAGCAATTTGGAACTATGCTCAAAAAGTTAACAAATTGTGCATATCCTCTGATCCAGCAGTGTTTCTACGGGAATTATATTTCAAAGAAATCTTAAAGAAGGGAAAGGGATCCACATGTGCAAAAATGTTTGTGGCAGCCCTCTTTGTAGTGGCAAGAAACTGGAAACTGAGTGGATGCCCATCAATTGGAGAATGGATTAATAAATTATGGTATATGAATGCTAATGGAATACTATTGTTCTGTAAGAAAGGACCAGAGGATGATTTTAGGGATGCTTGGAGAGACCTACATGAACTGATGCTAAGTGAAATGAGCAGAACTAGGAGATCATTATATATGGCAACAACAAGACTAAAGGATGATCAATTCTGATAAAAGTGGCTCTCTTCAATATTGAGATGATTCAAACCAGTTCTACTTTTGCAGTGATGAAAAGAGCCATCTACAGCCAGAGAAAGAACTGTGGGAAGAGAGTGTGGAACATAACATAGCATTCTCACTCTCTCTGTTATTATTTGCTTGCATTGTGTTTTCTTTCTCAGTTTTTCTTTTTCTTCTTGATCTGATTTTTCTTGTGCAACAAGACAATTGTACAAATATGTTTATATATATTGGATCTATTCAACATATTTAACATGTATTGGACTACCTGTCAGCTAGGGTCAGGAGGGGGGAAAGGAGGGGAAAATTTGCAACAAAAAGTTTTTCAAGGGTCAATGTTGAAAAAATTGCATGCTTTTGCTTTGTAAATAAAAAGCTTTAATTTAAAAAAAAAAAAGAGTTGCCTGGGGACACTGAGACATTAAGCAACTTGTCTAGGGTCAGGCAGCCATTATGGCCTGAACTTGAACTTGTGTATGGACTTGTACCCAAAATAACTTTACTGGAGTCAACAACATGCTCATTCTTATTTTTACTTAGATTTTTTATTTGATTTGGATTATTGTAATGTTGTAGTTGGTTTTCTGGATGTCATTGATCCAGACTTCATTTCAGCGGAGTAATCACCATGAGAATAGCGGAATAAAGTCCAAATTCTTTATTATCTCCTTTACTGTCTGTTCTCCTTGCCTGGGGCTCGGGCTAGTTTGTCTTTCAGAATGGACTTAGTTTCTTTGCAGAAATGAAGGAGGACAGGCCAGCAATCACAAAGGTGGGAGTGAACGGATGGATGACCGAGGGCTTGTTCTTCAGCCTCCAGCCACCAGAAAGGTGGACAATGGAATGAATCTGTCTTTCCTTGCCTCTGAGAGCTTGAGCTCCCATTTCAAGTCCACTTGTCTTCTCTGGCTCTAACTCTGGCTGAGTTTGTCCCAGCTTATATGCTCTCTTACGTTATCATTACATTATCATAGATGTGAATCTTGTAGAACTGTATTAAGTACTAAGTACATGTACTAGACTAGAGAACTATTAATCACCATGCTAAACTAGATAACCATTATCTTTATCAATTCCATTGAGTTAGCACCTTGTTAAGAATCCTTGTTTTAAGTACAGAATTCTGGTCCATAACAGATGATTATCTGAATATTCAGCATTTCAAATTGCTGGTGCCCAAATGTAGTTATAGATTCACTGATCTCACTTTTCACTGATGTGTTCAGATAAATCTATAAGTGATATATTATATTCTTCTACATTGACTTTCCTGAAAATAAATGTTCTAGCCAAAATTTACATTGGTTCTGCCTACATTTAATAAGGGTTGTGCCTAACTTTCACAAACTATCCTTTCTTCTCCTTCTCCTGTTTGGCATGTCATTGAAAATATTGCTAAAAGACAGCCAACAAGTTTATATGAAAACTAACTGATAGGAAAAACAATTTTTAAAATAGAAAAGCAGAATATATTCCCGTTCAGTTAGTGCTTGATTTGGCAATTGCTGCTACTTTAATGTATTAGTTTCCTATATATCAAAAGTCCATATGAACTTTAAGAATTGGATTTAGATCAGATTTAAAAAAAATTTTTTTTAATTAGGCAATTAATAAAGAAGCATTTATTAAATAAATTTTATACTTATGCTGGGGATAAGGCTAGGCATCGGGGATAGAAATAATAATAATAATAATAAACAGTTTCCACTCTTAAAGAGCTCAATTCTCTCAGAGAAAACAAAGTGAAAAGTACAGAGAGCAGAGGTGATAAAATGTGCAGATTACATAACTAAAGATTGCTTTGATATTGGGTTTAGGTCTCCCTTGTGACACATCTTAGCTTTGTAGACATATATTTAACTCTCTGAAAATGTTTTCTCAACTGCAAATGGAGATGATAATATTTTTACTGTCTATTTCACAAATCCATTGTGAGGATGTGCTTTGTAAACTTTGAAGAACTACTTACTTGTGAATTTTTAACATTAATTGCGTGAACCTAATAGGAAAAATACGGTCTTTCTCTCGTTCTCTCTATTTAGGAAAAATAAATGGATATTTACTTGAGGCACTTTTGAAGCATACTTATTCTGATAAATTGAGGGATTCAAAAAAAGCCCATGATTTTCTTATTGGAGGAAAACAGAGTTAAGTGATTTATACAAGGTCACACACCTAGTAAGTGTAGGCCAGATTTAAATTCAGATCCTCCCAAGTCCAGAGCCAGTGTTTTATCTACCATGGCACCTAACTGTCCCAAGCTTATGAGACTTGTTAAATTTTTTTATTTGATTTTACTTTTTTTAAATGTTATTTTATTAAAATATATATTATTTTTCCAATTACATTTAAAGATGGTTTTCAACATTCATTTTTGTAACGTTTTGAGTTCCAGATTTCTTTTTCTCCTTATCTTTTTAACCTTTCCCCTCCCCTAGAGAGCAAGCAACATGGTATAGGTTGTACATGTACAATAATTTTTAACGTTTTCATATAAGTTTTGTTGGGAAAGAAAAATCATAACAAAAGGGGAAAACCATGAGAAAGAAAAAACAAAACAAAAAAGTGAAAATAGTGTGCTTTGATCTGATTCAATCTCCATAGTTCTTTCTCTGGATGTGGAAGGCATTTTGCATTACAAGGCTATTGGACTTCTGGCCAAGATGGTAGAAAGGACATACACACCTACTTAAGCTCCATCTTTTCTCTCAGAATAAGTTATTTCATGACAACCCTCAGAATTACTGCCTGACTGAAAAAACCACAAATAATGACAAGGAGAAGATATCCTTGAAAATTCCCAGAAAAGGTCTGTTTTTGCTCGTGGGTGAGGATGGCTAGATTGAGCACAAACTGAAGGCAGGCAGTGGCAGCAGCACAGCAGACAGAGTAAGGCACGCAGCTCACAGTTGAGCAGACCGGAATGAGGTGAGGTGTGATCTCAGCCATTTCTGTGGGTAGAGCTTTACTAAAGTATTGGCTACGTTGCTCTGGCAGCATGCCAGGAGATAAGCAGAGAAGCTAAAAACACAGGGGGTAAAGACTATAACCCAGAAAAACTAGGGTCTCTTGGGACCTGGCCACACCTACCCAGAGTGTCTCAGCATACTCTCAGAGCGCAGACTCAGTGCAGCCATTGCTGTCCTGCTAGTGCCTCACTGCTGCCCCCTGCAGTCAGTAGAGGAAGCTTGGTAATACCATCCAGCACTCCCCCCCCCCCAAAAAAAAAAACGCAGATTGCATTGTTTATTCTTGTTAGTTTGTTTTCTTTTATTCTTCTTTGACAACATAAGCAAAAAATTAAAACAAACTCTTAACAATTGATATATTCTATATGGATAGAGAGCAGACTTTAAATCCTGAAGAGACTACAAACAGACTGTCTCCAGATGAATCCCCAAAGGAGGATATGATCTGGTCCTTAACACACAAGACTCATAGAAGAAATTAAAAAGGCTCTCACAAGAGAGTTAGAAGAGAAATGGGAAAAGGAAAGGGAAGCTTGGCAAGAGAGTCTGGAGAAGTCATCCCACTCATTTAAAGGTAGAGGGGATAAAGAAATCAAATCCTTGAAAAGCAGAATTAGTGAACTGGAAAAAGAAAATGGCTCTTTAAAAAATAAAATTGGCAAAATGGGAAAAAACTCCATAGAACAAAACAACTCACTTAAAAACTCAATTGGACAATTAGAAAAAGATATAAAAAAGTGAGTGAAGAAAATAATTCATTAAAAATCAGAATAGAACAAATTGAAATAAATGACTCAAGGAGACACCAAGAATCAGTCAAGCAAAACCAAAAAAATGAACCAATGGAAAAAATGTCAAATACCTTCTTAGGAAAACAAAAGAAAAATAGATCTAGGAGAGACAATCTGGGAATTATTGGACTTCCTGAAAAATATGAAAAAAAGAGCCTGGAGACTATTTTCCAGGAAATTATCGAAGAGAACTGCCCAGATGTTATAGAAACAGAGGATAAAATAGACATTGAAAGAATTCATCGATCACCTACTGAAAGGGACCCTAAAATCAAAACTCCAAGAAAAATAATGACCAAATTCCAGAACTATCAGATGAAGGAAAAAGTACTGCAAGCTGCTAGAAAAAAAATCAATTAAAATATGGAGCCACGATAAGGATCTAGAAGTGTAGGCCTGGGAATCTGATATTCCGAAAGGCTAAGGAATTTGGAATGCAGCCAAAAATAACTTACCCAGCCAAAATGAGCATCTTTTTCCAGGGAAGATGGACATTTAGTGAAATAAGTGAATTTTATCTATTTTTGATGAAAAAACTGGAACTAAACAAAAAGTTTCATCTCCAAATATAAAACTCAAGAGAAACCTAAAAATGTAAAAAGAAATCTTGAGAACTATATTTCTGCTATAAAGATGTATAAAGAACACATGTATACTCTGTTCTAGAAACTAGAGGTGGAAAGGAAATTGTACTGGGAAAAGGGTAAAGTGGGGATACTACATCTCACGAAGAGGCAAAGAAAACCTATTATATCTGAGAGAAAGAATGGAGGGGGATGAACATAGTGTGTAGCTTTACTGCCATCAGAATTGGCTTAAAGAGAAAAATATTAGACATATTCGATTTATAGTGAAACTTCTCCCACTTCATTGAAAAGTGGGAGGGGAAAAGTGAAAAGGGAAGGAGTAAGCTAATCGGAAGGGAATACAGAAATTGTGAGGAAAACGGGGAAGATAGGGGGAGGAATTCTAAGAGGGATACTAGGAAGGAGGGCTGTGAGAAGTAGGTGGTGCTCACAAGTTTAATGCTGGGGAGTGGGGCAAGGGGAAAGGAAAGGAGAAAAGCATAAGCAGGGGTTAACAAGATGGCAAGTAATACACAATTGGTAATTTTAACCATAAATGTGAATGGGGTATAAACTCCCCCATAAAGAGGAAGCAGTTAGCAGACTGGATTAAAAGCCAGAATCCTACAATATATTGTTTACAGGAAACACACTTGAAGCAGGGCAATATATACAGAGTAAAAGTAAAAGCTTGGAGCAGAATCTACTATGCTTCAGGTGAAGTCAAAAAAGCAGGGGTAGCCATCCTGATCTGAGATCAAGCACAAATAAAAACTGATCTAATTAAAAGAGATAAGGAAGGGCACTATATCTTGCTAAAGGGTAGCATAGATAATGAAGCAATATCAATATTAAACATATATGCACCAAGTGTTATAGCATCTAAATTCTTTATTATTATTATTATTATAACTTTTTATTGACAGAGCCCATGCCTGGGTACTTCTTTACAACATTATCCCTTGTACTCACTTCTGTTCCAACTTCTCCCCTCCCTCCTTTCACCCCCTCCCCCAGATGGCAAACAGTCCTATACGAGTTAAAAATGTCACAGTGTCTCCTAGATACAATATATGTGTGCAAAACCGAATAGTTCTCTTGTTGCACAGGAAGAATTGGACTCAGAAGGTAAAAATAACCTGAGAAGAAAGAAAAAAATGCAAGTAGTTTACATTCATTTCCCAGTGTTCTTTCTTTGGGTGTAATTGCTTCTGTCCATCCTTGATCAATTGAAACTGAGTTAGATCTCATTGTCAAAGATATCCACTTCCATCAGAATACATCCTCATACAGTATCGTTGTTGAGGTATATAATGATCTCCTGGTTCTGCTCATTTCACTTAGCATCAGTTCATGTAAGTCTCATCAATCTTCTCTGTTTTCATCCTACTGGTCATTTCTTACAGCACAATAATATTCCATAAAATTCATACACCACAGTTTATTCAACCATTCTCTAACTGATGGGCATCCATTCATTTTCCAGTTTCTAGCCACTACAAAGAGGGCTGCCACAAACATTTTGGCACATACAGGTCCCTTATCCTTCTTTAGTATCTCTTTGGGATATAAGCCCAGTAGAAACACTGCTGAATCAAAGGGTATGCACAGTTTGGTAACTTTTTGAGCATAGTTCCAAATTGCTCTCCAGAATGGCTGGATGTTTTCACAATTCCACCAACAATGTATCAGTGTCCCTGTTTTTCCAAATCCCCTCCAACATTCCACATTATCTTTCCCTGTCATTCTAGCCAATATGACAGATGTGTAGTGGTATCTCAGAGTTGTCTTAATTTTCATTTCTCTGATCAATAATGATTTGGAGCATATTTTCATATGCCTAAAATAGTTTCAATTTCTTTGTCTGAGAACTGTCTGTTCATATCCTTTGACCATTTATCAATTGGAGAATGGCTTGATTACTTATAAATTAGAGTTAATTCTCTATATATTTTGGAAATGAGGCCTTTATCAGAAACTTTGACTGTAAAAATGTTTTCCCAGTTTATTGTTTGCCTTCTAATCTTGCCTGCATTAGTTTTGTTTGTACAAAAACTTTTCAATTTGATATAATCAAAATTTTCTATTTTGTAGTCAATAGTTATCTCTAGTTCTTCTTTGGTCATAAATTCCTTCCTCTTCCACAGGTCTGAGAGGTAAACTATCCTATGCTCTTCCAATTTATTTATAATCTCATATTTTATGCCTAGGTCATGAACCCATTTTGCCATTATCTTGGTGTACGGTGTTAAGTGTGGTCCAATGCCTAGTTTCTGCCATACTAATTTCCAATTTTCCCAGCAATTTTTGTCAAATAATGTGTTCTTATCCCAAAAACTGGAGTCTTTGGGTTTGTCAAACACTAGATTATTAAAGTTATTTGCTATTTTGTCCTTTGAACCTAACCTATTCCACTGATCAACTAACCTATTTCTTAGCCAATACCAAATGGTTTTGGTGACTGCTGCTTTATAATATAATTTTAGATTTGGTACAGCTAGGCCACCTTCATTTGATTTTTTTTTTTTCATTAATTCCCTTGAAATTCTTGACCTTTTGTTTTTCCATATGAACTTTGTTGTTATTTTTTTCTAGGTCATTAAAATAGTTTTTTGGGAGTCTGATTGGTGGCATCTAAATTCTTAAAAGAGAAATTAAGAGAGCTGCAAGAAGAAATAGATAGCAAAATTATAATAGTGGGAGATCTCAACCGTGCACTCTCAGAATTAGATAAATCAAGCCACAAAATAAATAAGAAAGAAGTCAAAGAGGTAAATAGAATACTAGAAAAGTTAGATATGATAGCTCTTTGGAGAAAACTAAATGGAGACAGAAAGGAGTACACTTTCTTCTCAGCAGTTCATGGAAGCTATACAAAAATAGACCATATATTAGGACATAAAAATCTCAAACTCAAGTGCAGTAAGGCAGAAATAGTACATGCATCCTTTTCAGGCCACGATGCAATGAAAATTGCATTCAATCAAAAGCCAGGGGAAAATAGAACAAAAAATAATTGGAAACTAAATAATCTCATACTAAAGAATGATTGGATGAAACAGCAAATCATAGACATAATTAATAACTTTACCCAAGAAAATGACAATAATGAGACATCATACCAAAATGTGTGGGATGTAGCCAAAGTGGTAATAAGGGGAAATTTTATATCTCTATAGGCCTACTTGCATAAAATAGAGAAAGAGAAGGTCAATGAATTGGGCTTGCAACTAAAATACTAGAAAAGGAAAACCCCCAGTCAAACACTAAATTTGAAATTCTAAAAATAAAAGGAGAAATTAATAAAATTAAAAGTAAAAAAAAATTATTGAATTAAAAAAAATTATTTCTATTTATTATAATAACTTTTTTTATTGACAGAACCCATGCCAGGGTAATTTTTTACATTATCCCTTGCACTCACTTCTGTTCCGATTTTTCCCCTCCCTCCTTCCATCTCTTCCCCTAGATGGCAAGCAGTCCTGTATATGTTGAATATATCGTAGTATATCCTAGATACAATATATGTGTGCAGAACCAAACAGTTCTCTTGTTGCACAGGGAGACTTAGATTCAGAAGGTAAAAATAACCCGGGAAGAAAAACAAAAATGCAGACAGTTTACATTCATTTCCCAGTGTTGTTTTCTTTGGGTGTAGCTGCTTCTGTCCATCATTGATCAATTGAAACTGAATTAGATCTTCTCTTTGTAGAAGATAGCCACTTCCATCAGAATACATCCTCATATAATATTGTTGTTGAAGTTTATAATGATCTCCTGGTTCTGCTCATTTCACTTAGCATCAGTTCATGTAAGTCTCTCCAAGCCTCTCTGTATTCATCCTGCTGGTCATTTCTTACAGAACAATAGTATTCCATAACATTTATATACCACAATTTACCCAACCATTCTCCAATTGATGGGCAT
This sequence comes from Sarcophilus harrisii, assembly GCF_902635505.1. Taxonomy (NCBI): domain Eukaryota; kingdom Metazoa; phylum Chordata; class Mammalia; order Dasyuromorphia; family Dasyuridae; genus Sarcophilus; species Sarcophilus harrisii. Next base: position 288,217,446 of record NC_045426.1, on the reverse strand, counting down.
CCATTCATTTTCCAGTTTCTAGCCACTACAAACAGGGCTGCCACAAACATTTTGGCACATACAGGTCCCTTTCCCTTCTTTAGTATCTCCTTGGGGTATAAGCCCAGTAGTAGCACTGCTGGGTCAAAGGTATATGCACAGTTTGATGACTTTTTGGGCATAATTCCAGATTGCTCTCCAGAATGGCTGGATGTGTTCACAATTCCACCAACAATGTATCAGTGTCCCAGTTTTCCCGCATCCCCTCCAACAATCATCATTATTTTTTCCTGTCATCTTAGCCAATCTGACAGGTGTGTAGTGGTATCTCAGAGTTGTCTTAATTTGCATTTCTCTGATTAATAATGATTTGGAACACTCTTTCATATGAGTGGTAATAGTTTCAATTTCATTGTCTGAAAATTGTCTATTCATATCCTTTGACCATTTGTCAATTGGAGGATGGCTTGGTTTCTTATAAAGTAGAGTCAATTCTCTATATATTTTGGAAATGTGGCTTTTATCAGAACCTTTAACTGTGAAGATGAAAAACTATTGAATTAATAAAACTAAGATTTAGTTCTATAAAAAAACCAACAAAATACATAAACCCTTAGTAAATCTGATTAAAAAAAGAAAAGAGGAAAATCAAATTGTTAGTCTTAAAAATGAAAAAGGAGAACTGGCCACTCATGAAGAGGAAATTAGAGCAATAATTAGGAATTACTTTGCCCAGCTTTATACCAATAAATTCGATAACTTAAATCAAATGGAAGTATACCTTCAAAAATATAGCTTGCCCAGATTAACAGAGGAAGAAGTAAATTGGCTAAACAGTCCCATCTTAGAAAAAGAAATAGAACAAGCTATTAATCAACTCCCTAAGAAAAAATCCCCAGCACCAAATGGATTTACATGTGAATTCTACCAAACATTTAAAGAACAATTAACTCCAATAATAAACTATTTGAAAAAATGGGGATTGAAGGAGTCCTACCAAATTCTTTTTATGACACAGACATGGTACTGATACCTAAATCAGGTAGATTGAAAACAGAGAAAGGATATTATAGACCAATCTCCCTAATGAATATTGATGCTAAAATCTTAAATAAAATATTAGCAAAAAGATTACAGAAAATTATTCCCAGGATAATACACTATGACCAAGTAGGATTTATACCAGGAATGCAGGGCTGGTTTAACATTAGGAAAACTATTAGCATAAATGACTATATCAGTAACCAAATTGGCAAAAACCATATGATCATCTCAATAGATACAGAAAAAGCATTTGATAAAATACAACATCCATTACTAATAAAAACACTTGGCAGTATAGGAATAAATGGACTTTTCTTTAAAATAGTCAAGAGCAAAAAAAAAAAAAAAAAAAAAAAGTCAGGAGCACATATTTAAAACTGCCAGTAAGCATCATATGTAATGGGGATAAACTGGAACCAATCTCAGTAAGATGAGGAGTGAAACAAGGTTGCCCACTATCACCATTATTATTCAATATTTATTAGAAACAGTAGCCTCAGCAATAAGAGTTGAGAAAGAGATTAAATGAATTAGAGTAGGTAATGATTATCACTCTTTGCAGATGATATGATGGTATAATTAGAGAATCCCAGAGATTCTACTAAAAAGCTATTAGAAATAATTCACAACTTTAGCAAAGTTGCAGGATACAAAATAAATCCACATAAATTCTCAGTATTTTTATACATCACCAACAAAATCTAACAGAAACAGATACAAAAAGAAATTCCATTCAAAATAACTGTCAATAGCATAAAATATTTGGGAATCTATCTACCAAAGAAAAGTCAGGAATTAGATGAGCAAAATTACAAATCCACAGAAATGAAGTCATATTTAAATAATTTGGAAAATATTAAATGCTCTTGGATAGGCCACGTGAATGTAATAAAGACAATACTCGCTAAACTAATTTATTTATTTAGTGCTATACCAATCAGACTCCCAAGAAACTATTTTAATGACCTAGAAAAAATAACAAAATTCATATGGAAGAACAAAAGGTCGAGAATTTCAAGGGAATTAATGAAAAAAAAAATCAAATTAAGGTGGCCTAGCTATACCTGATCTAAAACTATATTATAAAGCAGCAGTCACCAAAACCATTTGGTATTGGCTAAGAAATAGATTAGTTGATCAGTGGAATAAGTTAGGTTCATAGGACAAAATAGTCAATAACTATAGCAGTCTACTGTTTGACAAACCCAAAGATCCCAACTTTTGGGATAAGAATTCATTATTTGACAAAAACTGCTGGGAAACCTGGAAATTAGTATGGTAAAAATTAGGCATGGACCCATACTTAATACTGTACACCAAGATAAGATCAAAATGGGTCCATGATTTAGGTATAAAAAATGAGATTATAAATAAATTAGAGGAACATAGGATAGTTCACCTCTCAGACTTGTGGAGGAAGAAGGAATTTGTGACCAAAGATGAACTAGAGATCATTATTAATCATAAAATATCAAATTTTGATTATATCAAATTAAAAAGCCTTTGTACAAACAAGTCTATTGGAATTGTCTTGGATTACCACATTACTAAGAAGAACTAAGTCTATCATAGTTGATTATCACATACTGTTGCTATGTGTTGCTGTGTACAATGTTCTCTTGTTCTTCCCCATTTAATTTGGTATTACTTCATGTTTTTCCATGCTTTTCTGTAATTAATCTGTTCATTATTTCTTATAGAACAATAGTATTCCATCACATTCATATACCATAAATTATTCAGCCATTCCCCATTTAATGAAACCCATGCGCAAACCCTATTTAAGGGTTTTGAGACAGCAAGGAAACACAGAAGGGTCCCTATCTGCATGCTTGTGAAGTCACAAGTAATTTCCCCCTCTTCCCCTTTTAAAAGGAAAGATAATGTGAAAAGCCCAGTTAGACTCTAACATGATTTAAAAAAAAAAAAACCAACTTATTGATACCTATAGAGGGCCAGCACTGAAGTGTTATTAACCTCTAAAACTATGCAGGGCTTAATAACACTCTGAGAGCTGAGCTTTGCTCTAAAATGCAAAGCATCACTTTTCCTTAAGCAAGGTAGAGAACAGGATGTCCTGACCTATTATTGAATCTGGAAAGATCAAAGAAGTGCCGTAAAGAACAAGAAAGCAATAAACAAGAAACTCATGCGTGAAAACACAGAGGCATCAGGAAATTACACAGTCCTATAGAAAAACAGCTCTTTCTTGTGTATATAGCTCGAACCCTCAGATTAATAAATAGACTTCTTTGCTGAAGCATCCACCTATCCTGCATCATACTTTCTTCTTTTTTTCTCTTGAGCAGGTCTCAGAGTCCTTTCATTCTTTATAGCTCCTTCATTTGTGAACATATCCTTACCTCTGCTCCCTCTCATTTCCAGGAAAACGTTCTTAGTGAAAAAGAATTTTTTAAAAGAGGAGGTTAGCAAAACTAACCAACGCAATCCTGGAATTTAACAGTATGTTTTTTACCTCCTTTCTTTTCTTTTCTCACTTTTTTCTTTATTTTTTTCTTTTCTTTCTTTCTTTCTTTTTTTTTTTTTTGAGAGAATTAGGGTTAAATGACTTGTCATTGGTCACAGAACTAGTAAGTGTTTGAGGACAGATTTGAACTCATTTCTTCCTCATTCCAGAACTAGTACTATATTTATTGTGCCACCTAGCTGCCCTGAGAGTGTAAGCATGGCTTTTCATGTTATTACTCTTCTCCTTTTATTATCATACATCTACACATAGATCATGGCATGGCTGGCCATATTTACTTAACTTCAAGTCAATTCAGTTTGATTCAAGTATTTCACAGAATCATGGAATGCGAGTTTGAAGAGATTTGGGACCATTTAATGCAGACCATACATGAAAAGAATCTTTAATTAACATATGATAGTCATCTAGTTTCTGCTTTTAGATTTCCAACAAGAATAATCCAGAATGGATAAATTATTAGACAGTTTTTCCTGAAGTTAAGCTTAAATTTGTCTCTTTTAAAAAATTTATCCCTTGTTTTTTTTTTTTTTTTTTTTTTCCCTTCTGGAGCCAAAGAGAAAGAAAAAATCTTAATACTCTTCTGAAATTTAACAGTCGTTCACATAGTTTGAGGCAGCTAGGTGGCACAGTGGTTAGAGAGGTAAGTTTGGAGTTAAGAAGACTTGAATTCAAATCTTAGTTATCTACTGGCTATGTGATTTTAGGCAAATCACTTAATCCTCAGTTTCCTCATGTCTAAAATGATCTGGAGAAGAAAATGGCAAACCACTTTAGTATTCTTGCCAAGAAAACCCCAGATGAAGTCACAAAGAGTTGGATGGGACTGAAATAACTGAACAACAATAAATACTTGAAAACAACTATCATGTTATCCCTCTGAGTTTTCTCTTTTCTAGTTCATACATCCCCAGTTACTTCAATCAATCCTCATAAAACTTGAATTCAGGACATTTTACCATTATGCTTTCCTTCCTCTGGACACCTCCAGCTCATCAATATCCTTCTTAATCTGTGATTTTCAAAACTGATCACAATGCTCCAAATGAGATTTGACCTGGATAGAGTACAATCCAATTGTATAGAGTGCTGAACTAGGTAGCTAAAAGATATGAATTCAAATCCCACTTGAGATATTACTAGTAAGCTGTGTGACTCTGGGCTAGTTGATCTCTGGAAATCTGGATCCTCACCTGCAAAATGAAGATATCAGATTATTGACATCTAAGATCCCTTCCTGCTTTAAATTTCTGATCCAATAATGTCTATTATCAAAGCTATGCCTCTTTTAATAAAGTCCAAGTATTCCAGTCATTTATTAAGTGTCTACCATAATACTAGGCACTGTAGTATATCAGGGAAAAAAAAATGGTCTTAGATGATCACATCACAACTCAGACACATACTAGTTGTATGACTCTGGGAAAACAAATTTAACTTCTTAGGATCCAGCAACCTTTTAAAATGATGATTGGAGGAAATTTTGTTGTTCTGCTTTGATAGAAGGACTATCTAATGAAATCACAAGTGTGGGCAAGAAAAAAAAATGTGCTAGATACAAGGACATCTCATTTTATTGTGCTTTGCTTTATTTTGCTTAAGAGATGTTACATTATTATGATTATTTTACATATTGAAGTTTTGTAGCAAGCAAAGTCTATCAGTACCAAATTTTTTCCAATTGTGTGTGTTCAAATCATGTCTCTGTATCACATTTTGGTAATTTTTGCAATATTTCAATTTTTTTCATTATTATATCTGTTAGGGTGATCTATGATCAGTGATCTTTGATGTTACTATTTTAATTGTTTGGGAGCACCATGAATGATGGCCATATAAGACCATGAACTTAATGGATAGATATTCTGACTGCTCCACAGACCAGCTATTCCCCCATCTCTCTCCCTCTCCTCAGGTTTTTTTGGCCTGATGTTGAAATCCTAGTGTTAACTCAACTTGAAACAAGGTACCAAGTGGAACTGAGAAACAATGCTTGTGTTCACACCTCTACTCACTGCAGTTCACACGTTTCGGAGATTTCAGGGTTTAGTATGAGATATCTGAATTCACACCTCCCTTGAAACTCTCAGGGCCAGAGAGCACTCTGGGAGAAACCCATAATCTCTCTCTCTCAGAAGAGATCCTATATAAGAAACAGACAGAGACTCTTTTGGGGAGTTGAGCTGAAAACACTGAGAAGAGTTCAGCTGAATTAGATTGGAGAAGAGAACATCAGTTCAGTTGAGGAGAAGCACTCTCTTGGAGGCACAACCAGATTCAGCACTCTGGGAGATTGAGAGCCAGAAGCCCTCTCTCGTAGGCAAGAGAGATTCATTCCATCTGGAGGCTGAAGAAAGCAAAGACAAAGGACAAAACTGCAAGAGTTCTTAGAACCAAGGAGAGAGAGCAGAGGTAGAAGCAAGGGACAATTTGCAAGAGCTCTTGGAACCAAGCAGAGAGATAGGCCTCTGAGCTAACCGGACCCAAGGAAAGAGACAAGACTTGGAAGGAGAAAATAAATGTTTGCATTTTATCAGCTGGTTGCATTTTGGGTAATTATTTACTTGTAACTAAAACTAAGGCCCCCTCCAGAAAACCTCCCCAAGAAACCCTCTCTCAGAGAGAACCTTCATATTATATTTTAAAGAAAGAAAAACCCCACAGCCTGAGATATTTGACTATTGACTATCTCAATTGACTATTGAGATACAATAATATTGAAATTACACCAATTAATAATCCTCCATTTCGGTGTCCAAATGAAAGGAAGAGTTACTCAAATGTCACAAATTTCATTGTTGTCTTATTTTAAGAAATTACCAGGGGCAGCTAGGTGGGTACATCAGGTTCACATCTGGTCTCAGACACTTAACCATCTTAGCTGGATGACCCTGGGCAAGTCAATTAACCCCAATTGCCTGAGCAAAAAAAAGAAATTGCCACAGCCACCCCATCCTTCAGCAACTACCGCACTGATCAGTCAGTAGCCACCAACATTGAGGAAATACCCTCTACCACCAAACAAGACTACAACTCACCAAAGGCTCAGATAATGGTTAGCAATTTTTTGATAACAATAAAGTTATTTTATACTATTTTGCACTTAATAAAGTATAGTTTAGTGTAAGCATAACTTTTTTATATACTGGGAAACCAAAAAATTAATGTAACCCACTTTATTGCAATAAAGTTTTCATCTTTCAAAAAAAAAATTTTTTTTTTTTACAGTGGTCTGGAATTGAACCCACAATATCTCTAAGGCATGGCAATACAACAAAACAGTACCTTCCCAGTAGGAGCTGACATTCTTGTAAGATAAGTCACCAGAGAATATTTATAAAATGAATACCAGAGATTCCAAATCTAATCCTTTTGGTAGGTGTATACTAGCTATATTTGAAGAGTAGATGGAAAGCAGTTTCAGAGAGAAGGCACTAAAAGTCTGAGTAGGGGTTCTCAATTTCAGATCTGTGCATGTGTGTGCTGGTAATTACAGTTAGATTGAGAAGAAGGGGGATTCCGAGATGTACTTTTAAGTTTAATCTATATTATTGAAATTTTATCCTTTTCTTGAAGTCTAGATAATCTTATAAAGCCAAACTGGCTTCAGCACACCACTGGATCCATAAATCTCAAGGAAGCTCATAAACTGAGATGGAGGAAAAAAATTTCCCTATTAATCTTGGTTTCTTTTGTAATTCTATGTATTTTATTTTATGCATTTAAAACCTTTATTCTGAAAAGTGTTCCATAGGCCTTACTAGGTTGCCAAAGGAATCCATGACAGAATTGGGAACTCCTGCATGGGAGGAACTGGGAAAGACTTCTACAAAAGGGAGGATTCTAGTTGAATTTTGAAGGAAATCAGGAAAGCTAAGTGCAGGTGAAAGAGAACATTTCAGGCATACTTGGGCACAAGAGTACTAGGGCTTTGATGTTGATTGTGCTGTCTTTCTTGTCCTGTGTTCCAAAGGGACATTACTCAATATGTATCTAGTCACTCCCAAGTCATATTACATCTTAATATTAGATGTGGGTCCTCATGGCTAAATCTTGGTACAGTTTAGCAAAACATGAAATACGCTGAAGAAGATGAAATTAAAGTCTGAGTAGATCAGGTGATATGCTAGAGATCATATTGTATAGTAAGAAAAATGGCAAGATAGGACATTCAGTTCCTTTGCCTCCAAACCCAGGAGTCAACATTGTAGAATGGTGCATCTACATTAAGTACATTAAGGCAATGTTTCCCCTTATGCAAGGATGTACCAGAGACAATTCATGCACAATTGTTAAAAATTTCACTGTGGATGACAACACTCCCTAAACTAATCTATTTAGAGCTATACCAATTAAACTCCCAAGAAACTATTTTACTGACCTAGAAAAAATGGCAAAATTCATGTGGAAGAACAAAAGGTCAAGAATTTCAAAGGAATTAATGAAGGTGGCCTAGCTGTACCAGATCTAAAACTATACTATAAAGAAGCAATCATCAAAACCATTTGGTACTGGCTAAGAAATAGATTAGTTGATCAGTAGAATAGGTTAGGTTCAAGAACAAAATAGTCAATGACTTATAGCAATCTAGTGTTTGACAAACCCGAAGATGCCAGCTTCTGGCTTAAGAATTCACTATATGACAAAAACTGCTGGGAAAATTGGAAACTAGTATGGCAGAAAACAGGCAGAGACCCACACCTAACACCGTTTATCAAGATAATGTCAAAACAGGTTCATGATCTAGACATAGAGAATGATATTATAAACAAATTAGAAGAACATAGGATAGTTTACCTCTCAGATTTGTGGAGGAGGAAGGAATTTGTGACCAAAGAAGAACTAGAGACCATTATTGATCCCAAAATAGATAATTTTGATTATATTAAGTTAAAAAGTTTTTGTACAAACACAACTAATGCAGACAAGATTAGAAGGGAAGCAATAAACTGGGAAAACATTGTTATATCCAAAGGATCTGATAAAGGTCTCATTTCTAAAATATATAGATAATGGACTCAAATTTATAATAGTTCAAGCCATTCTCCAATTGACAAATGGTCAAAGAATATGAACAGATAATTGTCAGATGAAGAAATTGAAACTATTTGTAGCCACATGAAAAGGTGCTCCAAATCACTATTGATCAGAGAAATGCAAATTAAGACAATTCTGAGATACCAGTACACACCTGTCAGATTGGCTAAGATGACAGGAAAAGATAATGAGGGATGTTGGAGGGGAAAACTGGGACACTGATACATTGTTGGTGGAACTGTGAATGGATCTGACCATTCTGGAGAGCAATTTGGAACTATGCTCAAAAAGTTATCAAACTGTGCATACCCTTTGATCCAGTAGGAATTTCTACTGGAAATTTAGCCCAAAGAGATCTTAAAGGAGGGAAAGAGACTCACGTGTGCAAAAATATTTGTGGTGGCAAGAAACTGGAAATTGAGTGGATGCCCATCAATTGGAGAATGGCTTAATAAATTATGGTATATGATTGCTATGGAATCTATTGTTCTATAAGAAACGACTAACAGGATGATTTCAGAGAGGCTTGCTAAGTGAAATGAGCAGAACCAGGAGATAATTATACATGCCAACAACAAGACTATATGATGATCAATTCTGATGGACATGGCTCTCTTCAACAATGAGAGGATTCAAACCAGTTCCACTTGTTCAGTGATTAATGAGCCATACCCAGAGAGAGAACTGTGGGAACAGAGTGTGAAACACAACATAAAACTCTCATTCTCCCTGATGTTATTTGCTTTCATTTTGTTTTCTTTCTCAATTTTTCTTTTCCCTCCTTCTTGATCTAATTTTTCTTGTGCAGCAAGATAATTTTATAAATATGTATACATATATTGGATTTAACATGTATTACAACATATTTAACATGTATTAGAGTCCTAATGCATGATATTGTATCAGGAATAGGAGAGAAAGGAGGGGAAAATTTGGAACAAAAGGTTTTTCAAGGGTCAATGTTGGAAAAATTATCCTTGCACATACTTTGTAAAAATAAATAAATAAAATTTTTTGAAAAGCTACCAAAAAAGTTGCAGTGTGAATATTTACATTGTGACTCACTATTTGACAAAAACTGCTGGGAAAATTAGAAATTAATATGGCAGAAACTAGTCATTGGTTGATACCTAACACTTTATACCAAGATAAGGTTGAAATGAGTTCATGATTTAGACATAAAGAGTGATATTATAAGCAAATTAGAAGAGCAAAGGATAATTTACCTCTCAGATCTGTGGAGAATGAAGGGCTTTGTGGCTAAAGAAGAATTGGCATAATTATTGAATATAAAAATAGATAATTTTGATTATATTAAATTAAAAAATTTTCTATACAAACAAAACCAATGCAGACAAGAAGCAATAAACTGGGGAAAAATTTTTAAATTCAGTGGTTCAGGAAAAGATCTCATTTCTAAAATATATATAGAATTGATTCAAATTTATAAGAATTCAAGCCATTGTTCAATGGTCAAGGTATATGGACAGATAATTTTCAGATGAAGAAACTGAAACCATTTCTAGACATATGAAAAGGTGTTCTAAATCACTATTGACCAGAGAAATGCAAATTAAGACAACTCTGAGGTACCACTACACACTTTTCAGGTTGGCTAAGATGACAGGAAAAGACAACAACAAATGTTGGAGGCGAAGTGGGAAAACTGGAACATGCATTGTTGGTGGAGTTGTGAATAAATTCAACCATTCTGGAGAGCAATTTGGAAGTATGCCTAAAGGACTATCAAACTGTGCATACCTTTTGATACAGCAGTGTTTTTAACTGGGCTTGTATCCCAAGGACATGATAAAGAAAGGAAAGGGGTCCACATGTGCAAAAATATTTGTGGCAGTCCTTTTTGTAGTGGCTAGAAACTGGAAACTGAATAGATGTCCGTTAATTGGAGAATAGCTGAATAAATTATGGTATATGAATGTTACAGGATATTATTGTTCTATAAGAAATGATCATCAGGATGATTTCAGAGAGGTTTGGAGAGACTTACATGAATTGATCCTAAACAAGATTATATGACTGTAACGTTCGGCCAACTTTCTGGAGGTCCTCCGGAAGGACCTTGGTCTCAGTAGGATAAACACCAAGAGAATGAATAAGAATGGAGTCTTTATTGTTTCTTACACAGTCTGTGTCTGTCATAGTCTAACCCAGTCTCTTCCAGCAGTCTGACAGTCTGACAGTCTGACTTTGTGCAGGAGGCCGGAGAGCCACCAGGAGGATGATCAAAGAGACTGTGGCTGACTTTTGTCCTCAGTTTAAATACCCTATTAGAATTTCATCAACTGTAGAACTTTTATATTACCTTGCTAAGTACTGATTATATGTAAATTAGATAATCATTGTCTCATCAATTCCACTGAGTTAACACCTTGTTTCAAGTATACTTCTTTCAAGTACACTTCTCCAAAGTTCTGGCTCTACATATGACGATCAATTCTTGTTCTGTAAGAAATGACCAGAAGAATGATTTCAGAGAGGCCTGAAGAGACTTATATGAACTGATGATAAGTGAAATGAGCAGAATCAGAAGATTATTATACATGGCAACAAGACTATATGATGATTAATTTTGATAGACTGGGCCCTCTTCAACAATGAGATGATTCAAATCAGTTCCAATTGTTCAATGATGAAGAGAGCCATATACACTTAGAGAGAGGACTGTGGAAACTGAATGGGGACCACAATATATCATCTTCACTTTTTCTGTTGTTTCCTTACATTTTGTTTTCTTTATAAGGTTTTTTTTTTCCTTCTTTACCCGATTTTTCTTGTGCAGCAAGATAACTGTATAAATATGTAGATGTAGATATTGGATTTAACATATGTTTTAACATATTTAACATGTATGAGACTACCTGTCATCTAGGGGAGGGAGTGGGGGGAAGGAAGGAAAAATTTGGAACAGAAAGTTTTGCAAGGATAAATGCTAAAAAATTACCCATGCATATGTTTTGTACGTAAAAAGCTTTAATAAAATAAAAAAAAGAAAGAAAGAATGTAAGACCCAGCCAATGAGGATGAGATTCAGAGGTGGAAGGGGTTTTTGCATTGGGGATTATTTAAACTGTTGATCAGTCTCTAAGATGCCTCCTCCCTTTGATTGCTTGCTTGACTGGAGTGAAGCTGACTTCTCATGAGAATGTATAATAAATCTTTGTTTTGCTTCTAGAAATAGCTCCAGTTTTTTTGTTTTTGTTTTTGTTTTTTGCTGAGACAATTGGGGTTAAGTGATCTGCCTAGGGTTACACACCTAAAAAGTGCTGTGTCTGAATCCAGATTTAAACTCAGGTCCTCCTGACTTCAGGGCTGGTGCTCTATGCACTGCACCACCTAGCTGCTCCATGAGCCACACATTCTTAACTATTAAGATAGAATAATTTGATTCAACAATAAGTTATTATAAGGACAATTGCCAAATCACATGGAGGCTCCATTATGAGTCAAGCTCTATACTCATGTGAAAAGAGCTGATCTTAGGTAGTCATTGTACTGATTTGTTTTATTTCTTATTTTATTTCTTATTCCCTATAAGGAGGGGATATATATGGGGGATGAGTGTAAGTAAATGTGTAGCAAAAGAGATAAAGAAAGAAAGGAAGTAAGGAAGGGAGAGACAAAGAGGGGAGGAGAGGAGGAGGGAAGGAGTGAGGAAAAGAGGAAGGAAAGAAAGAAGTTAGAAAGAAAGGGAGGAAGGAAGAAAGGAGAAAAAAGGAAAGGATTAACAATAAAATAGAAGAAAAATTTAGAAACAGTTCACAAAGGGACATGGATGGTATCATTTTGTTATTCAGTCATTTTCAGTTATGTCCATTTGGGGTTTTCTTGGTGGAGATACAGGAATGGTTTGCTGGTTCCTTCTCCAGCTCATTTTACAGATGAGGAAAATGAGGCAAACAGGGTTAAATGACTTTCCCAGGGTCTCACAGCTAATAAGTATCTGAAGCCAAATTTGAATTCAGGTCTTCCTCACCTTAGGTCCAGTATTTTATCTATTATACAATCTAGCTGTAATTTTGTTACTTTTAAAAATATGCATTTAAGTGAAACAACCCATGTGACAGAAGTTCCCAAATTCATTTCTCTCTTCTTTGTTCTTTCTATATTGAAATATATGTAGCAAGATATTATAATCCATGAATAAAAACTATAACTGGGAACAATTTTAAAAACCATACAGCTCAAATATTTCATTTTTACAGATAAGGAAACTGAGACATACAGTTAAGCAATTTTCCCAAAGTCACATAGCTAGTAAACATCTAAAACAGGATTTAAGTCCAGGATTTTCTCACTTAATGGTCTGGAAGCCTATCTATTCTGCATCAATAATAATGATTATTGCGTTCAAATTTCTATAAAGGTAAGTTTAAATAAAAAATATTTAAACTAAAAAGTTAAATTAAATAAAAAAGAATTTTTATGAAGAACTAAGGTGACTTATCACATGTTCTTTTGTGTAAAACTCAGAGGTTAACTAGAATGACCTGGAATGGATAATTTCAATTCCAGGGCAACCCTGAAAGCATGACTTGAAGATTCCCCATATACAATGTACAGAATATCTATATATACAAAGGTCATACTGTCTACTACATTATGCAGAATTGCTTTGGTAGTCTTCCGAGCAACTCTTCTTTGACCACATTATGAAATGATCTGCATATCCAGAAGAGGAACAAAAGGCAAAAGCTGAAGATTTTGGGGTGGATGGGAGGAAACTGTAAAAGAATGATCTGGAAGGACTTCATCATGTTAGGAATGACCAGGCAGTGGTGTAACCTTGCAGTCTGAATCTGAGCAACAAAGAATATTGAGATAATAAAGCCAGCATTCAATCTTCCCCAGTCCTCCTTGAAATTGGTAGAGGGAAGTCATAATTGGTATTTGAGTTCAAGAATCTTAGTAGGCATTGTACCTTGATTAAGTCACTGCCTCTATATACTCTTTTCTTTTCATCTGTAAAATGGGGTTAATAGCACTGTTTCACATCTTTCAGACTGACTAAGATGATAGGGAAAAATAAAGATAAATGTTGGAGGGGATGTGGGAAAACTGAGACTGATGGAGTGGTGAAAGGATCCAACCATTCTGGAGAGCAATTTGGAACTGTACCCAAAGAGCTACAAAACTATATATACCCTTTTGACATTACTGGTTCTGTACCCCCAAAGAAATCATATAAAAGGGAAAAGGACTCACATGTACAAAAATGTTTGTGGCAGTCCTTTTTCTAGTGACAATGAACTAGAAATTGAGTGGATGCCCATGTTGGGGAATGACTGAATAAGTTACGCTACATGAATGTAATGAATGTTATTGTTCTATAAGAAATAAGTAGGCTGATTTCAGAAAAGCTTAGAAAGACTTATATGAAATGATGCTAAGTGAAGTGAGCAGAACCAAGAGAATATTGTAACAGTAACAAAGTATGTGATGATCAACTGTGATGGACTTGGCTCTGAAAAGAATTGATTCAAAACACTTCCAGATTTGTGATGGAAAGTACTATCCACATTCAGAAAAAAGAACTATGGAGGCTGAATATAGATCAAAGCATAGTATGTTCACATTTTGTTGTTTTTGTTTGTTAATTTGCTTGAGTTTTTTCTCATTTTTTCCCTTTTTATATGATTTTTCTTATGCAGCATGATGAATATGGAAATATGTTTAGAAGACTTGCACATTTAACCTATATCAGATTGCTTACTGTCTAGGGGGAAGGAGGAAAAGGGAGTAGGGAGGGAAAGAATGAGAAAAATTTGGAACACAAACTATTCACCTTTGCAAAACTTGTGTTCCAAATTTTTCTCATTCTTTCCCTCCCTACTACATGTAAATTCTACTATAATTTAAAAAGAAAAAGAAAAGAAATGATGCTGCAGAAGCAGAATGCTCTCAAAAAACCTGGAAAGACTTCCACAAGCTAATACAAAGTAACAGCAAAGATGATCAGCTATGAATGATTTTGCTATTTTCAGCAATACAATGATCCAAGATCTCTGAAGGATTTATGATGAAAAAACCCCAAAAGCTCTCTCTTGAATCTCTCTGAATTTGTCCTCTCTGTTTCTGTCTCTGTCTCTTTTGTTGTCTTTGGGAAAGTCAATTTTCTTTTTTTCTTTCTTTTTTATTGTAACTTTTTATTGACAGAACATATGCCTGGATAATTTTTTATAACATTATCCCTTGCACTCACTTCTGTTCCTACTTTTCCCTTCCCTCCCTCCACCCCCTTCCCTAGATGGCAAGCAGTTTTATACATGTTAAATATGTTCTACAATATCCTAGATACAATACAACCCTAGACACAATTTTGTGTGCAGAAACAAAAAGTTCTCTTATTGCACAAGAAGAAATGGATTCAGAAGGTAAAAATAACCTGGGAAGAAAAACAAAAATGAAAACAGTTTACACTAATTTCCCAGTGTTCTTTCTTTGGGTGTAGTTGCTTCTGTCCATCATTGATCAACTGGAACTGAATTAGATCTTCTCTTTGTCAAAGAAATCCACTTCCATCAGAATACATCCTCATACAGTATTGTTGTTGAAGTATATAATGATCTCCTGGTTCTGCTCATTTCACTCAGCATCAGTTCATGTAAGTCTCTCCAAACCTCTCTGTATTCATCCTGCTGGTCATTTCTTACAGAACAATAATATTCCATAACATTCATATACCACAATTTACCTAACCATTCTCCAATTGATGGGCATCCATTCCTTTTCCAGTTTCTAGCCACTACAAACAGGGCCACCACAAACATTTTGGCACATACAGGTCCCTTTCCCTTCTTTAGTATTTCTTTGGGATATAAGCCCAGTAGTAACACTGCTGGATCAAAGGGTATGCACAGTTTGATAATTTTGGGGGCATAATTCCAGATTGCTTCCCAGAATGGTTGGATTCATTCACAATTCCTCTCACAATGCATCAATGTTCCAGTTTTCCCTCATCCCCTCCAACATTCATCATTATTTTTTCCTGTCATCTTAGCCAATCTGACAGGTGTATAGTGGCATCTCAGAGTTGTCTTAATTTGCATTTCTCTGATTAATAGTGATTTGGAACACTTTTTCATATGAATGGTAATAGTTTCAATTTCATCATCTGAAAATTGTCTGTTCATATCCTTTGACCATTTAGTCCTGATTCAATTTCTAAGGAAACATTCTATATATACAACATAATACAATTGGCCTTAAGGAATCTCACAAGTTTAAAAAAAAAAAAAAAAGTTTTAAGGAGAACAGCCAAACAAGAAAGCTTGAAGAGAAAGAGAAAGAGAAGGGAGATGGTAATAACAAGATCACTGAAAGGCATGGAGAGTTGAGTGAATTTAAAAAATGTAGTGATTCTCATTCTCACAGCTCAGCTTCACCTACACTCAAGCAGGTTCTTGACCCTCCCCGTCAATTTCACTTTCTTGGGTAGAGGGAAGAGGAGGAGTGGGAAGGGCAGTGACACACCAGCACCTCTTCCCCAGCAACTACCCCCCCTACCTCACGACTCCATTGCAAAAGGCATTACTTAAAGCCAAGGAGGAAGGACAGTATATAGCTGATTTGAGAATGAAACTTATCCCATGATTGAACAGCTTAACTCTTCAGGTCAAGACAAAAGAAGATACACTCCTTTTAATCTAGAAATTATCAAATATCTGAAAAAGGATTGCACTCTTTATGGGTCTACATCATCTTATGTTAAGATGTCATTAGAGAATTTGGCTTATGAAATTTTAACCCCTAGTGATTGGAAATCGATATCAAGGACATCTTTAGAAGTTGGAAAAAACTTATTGTGGCTTTCTGAGTGTAGTAAACTCTAAAGAATACAAGCCCAACAAAACAGGCAAACTGGAATTAATATACCAATCACCTGTGATCAACTAACAGGTGTAGGTCCTTATGCAGACATTTCAATGTCGGAATCTTTACAAACTGTTAAGCCATTGGAGTTGATAGAGACAATACTTATCTAATTTGGCATGGTTCAATATGATTGATTTTTTTTTTGAGCAAAATCAGTTTATTAATAGGGATGATGTTAGTGTTGTTTTTTTTTAAAATAACTTTTTATTGACAGAAACCATGCTAGGGTAATTTTTTACAACATTATCCCTTGCACTCACTTCTGTTCCGATTTTTCCCCTCCCTCCCTCCACCCCCTCCCCCAGATGGCAAGCAGTCCTATACATGTTAAATAGGTTACAGTAGATCTTGGATACAATATATGTGTGCAGAACCGAACAGTTCTCTTATTGCTCAGGGAGAGTTGGATTTAGAAGGTATAAATCACCAGGGAAGAAGAACAAAAATGTAAGCAGTTTACATTCATTTCCTAGTGTTCTTTCTTTGGGTGTAGCTGCTTCTGTCCATCCTTGATCAATTGAAACTAAGTTAGATCTTCTCTTTGTTGAAGAAATCCACTTCCATCAGAATACAAATATGATTGATTTGATCTTAGAAGGAGATATTTTGGGCCAGAACTTGAAACAAGGTACTAAGTACAACTGATAGAAACGATGCTTGTGTTCACACCTTGAGATATCCGAATTCACACCTCCCTTGAAGTTCTTAGGGCCAGAGAGCACTCTGGGAGATGACACAGAATCCCTCTCTCTCCAGAAGGAGGAGTTAACCTTTGGGAGATCATATATATATACAGGAAGCTCTTGGAGCTGGAGAGAGTTATTTTGGGAATATTCCCAGGGGTCAGAGAGGAGCACTCTGAGAGGAAGCCCAGAAGCCCTATCTTCATTGTATCGAAGATACAATGCCAAGAGAGATTCATTGTATCTTCTACCTTGGTGCTGGCTGGAGTCAGAAGGACAAACCTTTGGATTTGGAGACATTTGGGCAGAGCTCTTGGAACCAAGCAGAGAGATAGGCCTCTGAGCTAACCGGGCTATATTGAAGGACACAATAAAAGATCTGAACTTTTATCACCTGGCTGTGTTTTGGAAAAAGAACACCACACTTCAGCATAGATTAATTACCCTAGAGCAGCATATGAGCAAATTCTTCCGTTGCTATCAAAGCATGGGGCACCCTCCCAGAAAGGCAAAATATAGGGGAAGCCTTCATGAAAATAGAGCAAGATCCAAATGTACCCTTTGCTGATTTTGTGGGACTTCTCCAGAGAGCTGTCATATGAATTATTGGTGAAAATTCAGCAACAGAAATTATGATAAGACAACTTGCTAAAGAAAATACTAAAGAGGTTTATAGAACGATTATACTAGGACTACGCAAGGATGCTCCTTTAGAGGAGATCATAAGATGCTGTGCTTCAGTGGGCACAAATACCTTTTATAGCCAGGCTATGATGCAGACTTCCCAAGATCCAAACATGGGAAGACAGGGTCCCTTTTGGCAAAGGACTTCCAGAGAGACTCGTCAATGCTTTCAATGTGGTAAAGTAAAATATCTGAAAGCTCAATGTTGGCATAAAGACAGAGTGAGAAAACAGGATGGGAGAACAAGACCCAAAACCCCATGTCCAAAATGCAACAGAGGCTTCCATTGGGCATCAAAATGTAAATTGATTCAGGGATTATATAACCAATCAGCCAGGAAGCAACTTGATGGGAGAAAGGGATTACAATTGGGGAGAATAGAGTTGTATGCATCTGGGACTACTGAGATATCCCCTGGAGAGGTGAAATCTGTTCCTCTCCAGCCTATGGATCCCTTGCCTCCAGTCACAGTAAGACTGACCATTTCACCTCCTGAGAGTGCTTACAAAACAGTGTCCATACATACACTGATGTGGGAAACTGGGGAAACTACAGACCCCAGTCACTAACACAGGTAAACAATGTGTGACTTATCAACCAGGAGAAGTAGTAGCATCAAGTTTACTGATACAGATTCCTAATAGGCAATCTGGTTATAGTTGCTCAGATTCTAAGTCCCAACAGTAGAATCCAGGAATATTCTGGAGTGCATCTGTTACAGCTGACCAACCTAGCTCACTATCTATATAAATGGCATACAATTAGAAGGGTTGGTAGGCACAAGTGCAGATAATACAGTCATTATGATGAGGTTTAGATGTGGTGTTCTTTTTTAAAATATGATTGTTCTCTTTGGGAGCAGGTTTCTTGGGGAGGTTCTCTGGAGGCAGCCTTAGTTTCAGTTCAGATCAATAATCACCTCAAATGCAGCCAGGGATTAAAGTACAGTCTTTTATTGTCTCTTCCAAAATAGCCCAGTAAGCTTTCCTTGGTTCTGACAGATCTTGTTGTTAGTCTGCCAGCTTCTGCCTCCAGCTCTCTCTGAATCTTGGTTCTACTCCTCCGAATCCTTCGTTCTGCCCATCTGCAGTCTCTAGCTTGTCAATCTCCCAAACTGAACTCACTTCACCAACTCAGCTCTTTTTATGGTCTTTTAGAAATGTAAACTCAAAGGTTGACTCCTCCTCTGAGAGTGGGATTATGGGAGGTGTGAATTCACAAAGTTACAAAGTTAACTTTGTGTATCTCCTGTATTTGTGAACGCCAATGTGTGAGCTCTAATGTGTAAACTCTCTTAAAGGTGTGAGCTCTAATGTGTGACCGGTAATGTGTAAACTCTTAAAGATGTAAACACAAGCATTGTTTCTATCAACTCTAATGATTTAACACTTGGTAAGGATTCTAACATTTAGATTTAGGGAATCCAAATGAAATTAGGGTTTCTGTTGTTCAGGGAGTTAAATGATAAGGTCTAATGGCAGGTTCAGGGTTCAGGGACCCAAATGGAGAGGTTTGGCTCCCCTGCACCCCCTTTGGGTTTGGCACAAGGGTAGGGAGTTTTGGGGACTCCCTTCTGGCGATGCAGAGGTTCTCTGTAAGGGAATTTACAGACCCCAAACCCTAGATTGATAAAAGAGGTTTATTATGGGAATTGGAAGTAAGGTTAAAATCTGGTTAGGGAAATAGGTGAGGGTAAAGAGAGGATGGCACTGGAAAGAGTATTCCAGTGGACAGAGGCTCCTTAGGATGCCAAGCATGGTATAGCTGGCATGTTTGGAACCTCTGCCAAGAGAGGATTTTAGTTTGGCTCTTTTATAATAGGGGATTTTGGCTACAAGCTGAAGGGGGCTTGTGGATGAAGTTCCAAGTTGGCTCCTAGTTGGATTTCAACTTCAAGCTGGAATTTGAATTGAATTCAATGAGTTTAAGGACTGAGCCAATCCCACCCAAATGACAAGGAAATTGTTTGTCCCTGGGGCAAAGTCCCTCACTTTGAGTGGGGCAGAGTTGAAGGAGATTTTCTCCTTCAAGGATTTTCAGAATTGTGAGGTCCCCTCTTCAATTAGAAGTGCCAGCTGGCCCAGTCACTGGTCAAAACTAAGGCAAACACCTATATGTCTGGTATTGAAAGATCAATAGCAGCTGAAGTTAGTGCTACCCCTTTGAGATGGACATCTGAAAGTGAAACAGGAGTTTTTACTCCTTTTATAGTTGAAAAAATCCCCATCAATCTGTGGGAAAAAGACATCTTACAACAGTTAGGATTACAAATGAATACTTCGGTTTTTTAAGGCAGGGCTGCTATTGAAGGCCTGCCAGTGTGGATAGAACAATGACCCTTAACCAGTGATAGAATTCAGGCCTTATTAGATATAGTACAGGAGCAAGTTGACCAGGGACACTTAACAACCTTCTCTAAGTCCTTGGAATTCCCCTGTATTTGTTGTAAGAAAGAAATCTGGAAAATGGAGATGTTGACTGATTTTAAAAAAGTAAATGAACAAATGGAAACTATGGGAACTCTTAAGCCTGGGCTTCCATCTTCTACTAAATTACCTAGAGAATGGCCTCTCTGAGTTATAGATATAAGGAACTGTTTCTATTCTATCTCTCCTGATAAGGAGGATATTAAAAGATTTGCCTTTTCAGTGCCCAGCATTAATTTAGCTGAGCCTTATAAAAGATATGAATGAACAGTTTTGCCACAGGGAATGAAAAATACAAAAAATACAAAACAGGCACCCACAGCAGTTCTTCATCAAGGAGACAGTGTGATCGAGGGGGTGAACCTCCCAGCACAACCAGAACAAAGGCTTACTGGGTAAGCCCAGTGCTTGTGGCTAGAATTTTATGAAAGGCCATTAAGTAAGTAGTACAATTATCTGGGATAAGACTTGACAAGATATACACATTTTTATACCAATGCACAAATTAATTTTAGCTGTGAAACCATCCCAGAGTGGCAAATTTTATTGGCCACGACTCCAAATTTTACACATGGGTCTCCATTGCTGATAATCCAACTATTACATAATTGGTAATGGATTCTTGAAGAAAAGTTTTCTAAGATTCCTGTTAAAGGACCAATTATCTTTACAGATGCAGCCAAACATAACATTTGTGCTGTATACTCTCATGACTTAACTATAAAGAGAGTAGTCAGAACTCCTTTTCATTCCACTCAGCAGAATGAATTGTATGGGATCATTCTAGCTCTTACTTATTATCCAGGAGATATAAATATAATATTTGATTCAGCCTACTTAGTAGGTGTGGTAAAAATAATTGCCACAGCCCAAATAAAATTTGTAGCTTCCAATATATATCAGCTCTTTAAGGAACTTCAAGAGCAAGTGAGAAAGCACCCAGGTAAGATTTATATCTTGCATGTCCACTCATATAGTGGACTTCCAGGTCCTATTTTTGATGGAAATTCAAAAGCAGATAGCCTTCTAATCATGTTTCAGGCAGCTCAAGATTCAGAGCTTCAAGCTCTAAATATTATCAGGTGCTCAAGCTTTATGTTTGCAATTTGGGACAAAAGAAGAACAACAAAAGAAGAAGCTAGGAGCATAAAAAGCCTGTACAGCTTGCCTTTCTTTCCACGCTCCAACGCTCCCTCCAGGGTAGAACTCTCATGGTTTGAGACCCAGTGAAATTTTGCAAATGGATGTGATCCATTATAAATCTTTTGGTCATCTGTCTTTTATCCATGTTGTAGTAGACACCTTTTCAGGATTTATTTTTGCAATACCAGTAGCAAAATAGACAGCCCAAGTGGTCATTGAATTCCTTATACAAGCATTTGCAATTATGGGTGTGCCACAAGCAATAAAAACAGATAATGGACCTGCATATACTTCTAAACACTTTATACACTTTTGTGCACAGTATAAGATTTTATATACCACTGGCATTCCTTTTAATCCTCAAGGACAGGCAATAGTAGAAAGGAGAAACAGAAATATCAAGATGCTTCTCCAAAAACAAAAGAAAGGGGGAGCCACAGATAACTCTAGAGAACTTGTAAATTTAGCTCTTGATACAATTAACTTTTTGATTTTTGTTAAAGATGCACTGGGTCCAGCAGACAGGTTTTATAACTCCACTCTTTAGATAATCTCCAGGTGATGTGGAGAGATCCAGAAAGTGGTGAATGGAAGGTTAACTGCTTGGGGGAGAGGGTTTGCTTGTATCTCTACAGATGGAGAAGGAATCAGATGAGTGCCAATGAGCCGTATTCTCCTTGTCCATTGGAGAAAGACGGAGAAGACCCTTTAAATGATGGAGAAGAGCTAAGAAACATCGGGTATTTCCATCACTGACCGTGCCTACCACTGAAAGAGCATGGCAGTTATGTCAATTGACTCATGGACATCAAAAATTGTTAATGAGACTGATGAAGAACTTTAAAACACTCAAGAATCATTAGATTCCCTGAGACATGATAAGATTGTTGTAGGACTTCAAAATCTTCAGGAATCATTGAATTCCTTGACACATGATGCTATGGGCCAGAACTCTAAACTTGAAACAAGGATGCTTACAAGGTGCTAAATCAGTGGAATTGATAAAGACAATGGTTATCTAGTTTACCATGGTTCAGTATGATTGATTTAATCTTAGAACAAATAATGGTTTCCTAGTGATATAATGATTGGTTTATACTCAGTGTGGAGCATATAAGCAGGAACTGAGAACCACACAGGAGAAGCTTTCAGTGGGCAGAGAAGGTAGGCGGGAGCTCAAGCTCTTGGAACCAAGGACAAACATTCATTCGATCTTCAGTCAGGCCACTGGTGGCAGGCTTTCCTCCTGCATTTCTCCACTGAGACCAAAGCTGGTCTGAAAGGCTCTCCAGAAAGCTAATCGGGCCTCAGGAAAGGAGACAAGACTTTGAAAGAGATAATAAAGGATTTGGACTTTAACCCCTGGTTGTTCTTGTGGTGATTACTCTGAACTGAAAAGAATGCTGCTCCCAGAGACCCCAAGAAAACTGAACCAGAGAACATTACAACATGAAGTAATGGACAATAGATTGGTTTTGGATTATCTCTTGACGGCTGAAGGAGGCATATGTGTGATTGTTATTAGCATACCCTCCTTCTAGGACTTCTGGAAATCTTTTACAATACCATGTTGATTCTTATTGTTTGTTATATCACTACTTGAATGTACAATTCATGTTTGTTACACTACATTGAGCCTGCACTGGCTATGGGGAGAGTCATCACTAATAGCCTGTGCTTTATTGCTATATGCTGGTGTAATATCTCCCATGCTGATCGATTTATGTATACTTGTTTCTAGTAAGACCCTTCTGCCCAGAAACCTGCTAACAATATCTGGTTTGATTCCCCACTTCCTTTTGGTGTTTTTCATCTCTCTTCCTGAGAAGTCAGGGAGGATGTGATTATCTCCTTTTTAGTGTTTTCACCTCCCTTCCTGAGAAGTTGGGGGGGCAGTGAGCACCTCCTTTTTGGTGTTTTCACCCCCTTTCCCGAGAAGTCAGGGAGGGCTTGATCACCTCCTTTTTGGAGTTCTCACCTCCCTGAGAAGTCAGGGAGTGTGTAACCACCTATGTTCTGAAACAAAAGAAAGTCGGAGATATAGAGAGAAGAAACTCTGAAAAGGTGTACTTGAATCAGACAGCAGAGCACTTAAGGCTAATTACCTATTCAATGTGAGATAATGATTCTATATACATATTTTAGATGAGATGGTGATGTCTTGGCTCTCCTCACCATTGGTGCTTGCTGAATGTGTGGTGGTGAGGTAATCATAGACTGAGGGAGAAAGGTCAGAGTCACTCTGCCCCAGGACAAGGAGGAGAGAGATTTAAGGCTCTGGACTCCAGAGACCAGGAATTATTTTTGTCAATCAGCATGGCAGCTGCCTGTCTCCTTCACTTACAGACCTAAAGACCAATGACTTTGATTGATCCTGACTCTGACTGATCCTGAGGCCTTTGAGGGAGCTAGCCTGGACATTATAGGGCAATGGAAGGATATGGAAGAGAAGAGAATGAGAATAAAGAGAATAGAACAGTCAAGTTTCATTGGAAAATGGAATGTTTGGAGAAGATTAGTATTAGGTAAACATGGACAGTCAGGCAGGTGAGACTGTAAGGGGCTTTGAAAGCCAGGGACAGAAATTTATTTATTATTCAGTAGGTGACAGACACAGAAGTTTTACGTTAAGAAATAATATAATCAAAGTGGAATATTATAAAGATTACTGGAATCAAGTGGTGTAAGGGATAGATTAGAGATAGGATAAACTAGAGACCAATTTTTAAATTGCTATTCCAATAACCTAGATGAGGAGGGATGAACATTTGAATTAGATCAGTTGAAATTTAAATAGCTATTTGCATTGTTCTAAATAGTATTATTTTATTTTTCTGGACATTAGGTAATACAGAAAAAGAATCTAAAGGCATTTCAATCATCCTGCCATGCTTTTATTTGTTTGTTTTAAAATAGACCCATCTCTAAGCTTCTTAAAGAATACATATACAGCTATCATGAAAAGTGTTCCAATCACTCTGCTCGAAAAGTTATCAAAAAGTCCAACAGTGTTTCTATTGGGTTTATATCCCAAAGAGATCTTAAAGGAGGGAAAGGGATCCACATGTGCAAAAATGTTTGTGGCACCTCTTTCTGTAGTGGCAAGAAACTGGAAACTGAATGGATGCCCATCAATTGGAGAATGGCTTTATAAATTATGGTATATATGAATGTTATGGAATATTATTGTTCTGTAAAAAAACGACCAACAGGATGATTTCAGAAAGGCTTGGAGAGACTTATTTGAACTGATGCTATGTGAAATGAGCAGAACCAAGAGATCATTGTACATGGCAACAATAAGGTTATATGATGATCGATTCTGATGGATATGGCTCTCTTCAATAATGAGATAATTCAAACCAGTTCCAATTGTTCAGTGAAAAAGAGAGCCATCTACACCTAGAGAGAGGACTATGGGAACTGAGTGTGGTTCACAACACAGCATTTTCACTCTTTTTGTTGTTTGCTTGCGTTTTATTTTGCTTCACTTTTTCTCTTGTGCAGCACACAAATTGTATAAATATGTATGCATATATTTCTACCATGTTTAACATATATTGGACTGCTTGCCATCTAGGGGAGGGCATGGGGGAAGGAGGGGAGGAAATTCGAACACAGGGTTTTGCAAGGGCTAATGTTGAAAAATTGTCCATATGTATGTTTTGAAATAATAATTAAAAAACTATTTATCTAATAAAAAAATGAAAAAAAAAGTTCCAATCCAAAGATACATATATTACTATAATGTAATGCAATACACACAGGAAGGATAAAAGGAATTAGAGATAAAAGAAATGAAATAAACTCTTTTCACACGTAGGAAACTGAGATTTTAAGAAGTTGAAGGTAGAGTTTCTCTCGAAAACCACATGAAACCAAGTCTCTGAACACAGTCTGCCAGAATGAAACCATTCTAGTATCATTGGGATGAAAAGGTTGTTAAGCCCAGCTCAGACAGATTCTGGGAAAGCTGGTGAGAGATCTTAATCACAGCAAATCAGCAACTAAGACTCTCAGAACTGGCTCAATAGAGGAGCAGATCAGTGGAGCACCCCCCAGGACCTGCTCAGAAAACAAATTTTGGGAAACCAGGCTGTTTTCTGAAAAGAGCAGCAAAGCTACCCCCGATAAACCCAAGGGGCCTCTGTGCTTAAAGCCAAGAGTCAGAGCTTCACAGGAAGTTAGGGACAGCCCCATCTCTACCCCAGGTGCAGAGCTCAACCATAAAAGTAAAAAATTAGGAAATATCAAAAGAAAAGGAAAGAAAATGAGCAAATAACAGAAGAAAATCTTGGCCATAGAAAGCTACTATGGTGAGAGGGAAGATCAAAACACCAATCAAGGATAAAATGTCCACAGAAGAAATTTCAAAGAGTGATATGATTTGGTCTTAAGCCCAAAGAAACTTCTTAGAAGTGCTCATAAAAGACTTTAAAAAGGCAAATAAGAGAGGCAGAAGAAAAAATGAGAAAAGAAATGAGAAGTATGCAAGAAAGAACCAACAGCTTGGAAAAGGGGAAAAATTGACTGAAGAAAATAACTCCTTAAAAAATATAATAGGCCAAATGCAAAAAAAAAAAAAAAAAAAAAAAAAAAAAAAATCCATTGAAGATAATGCCTTCAAAAGTAGGATAAGCCAAATGGAAAAAGAGATACAAAAGCTAACTGAAGAAAATCACACATTAAACACTATACCGAGGCAAATGAAAGCTAATGATTTATGAGACAACAAGAATCAGTCAAACAAACTAAATAGAATGAAAAAATGGAAGAAAATGTGAAATAACTCATTGGAAAAACAACCCACCTGGAAAATAGATTCAAAAGAGACAATTTAAAAATTATTGGTCTACCTGAAGGTTATTACCAAAAAAAAGAGCCTGGGATATCATTCTTCAAGAGATCATTTAGGAAAACTGCCTTGATATTTCTAGAATATCAGAAGGGGAAATACTCATTGAAACAATCTATTGATCACCCCAGAAAGAGATCCCACAAGGAAAACCCCAAGAAACATTGTTGGAAAACTCCAGAAGTACAATCTCAAGGAAAAAATACTGCAAGCTGCCAGACAAAAACAATTCAAATATCAAGGAGCAACAGTCAGGATTATCTAATCCCTGGCAACTTCTACAATAATGCTTTAGAGGGTCTGGAATACTATATTCTGTAAGACAAGGCAAGGACCTAGGGTTACAACCAAGAATTAACTACCCTGCATCATCTATCAGGATCAAAGATGGATCTTCAATGAAGTAAGAGACTTTCAATCATTCCTATTAAAAAAACCAGAACTAAACAGAAAATTTCACCTGTAAACACAGGATTCAAGAGAACCAGAAAAAGATAAACGGGAAAATATATATATTACTTATAGGTTAAACTGTTTATATCCCTAAATGGGAAAACAATATCTGTAACTCTTGAGAACTGTATCTGTCACTGACAGAAAGGGGCATCACATCAACAGAGTGTGGTTGTGCATGGACTCTGATGTGTTGATATCAAAGAAAAAGACATTAAGGAGTGGGAAAAAAATCTGCACTGGAAAAAGAGGAAAAGGGAGGTTTAATGCAACAAATTAGATCACATAAAGAGGCACAGAAGAACTATTACAATGGAGGAAAAGAAGGGAGGGGAATGAACACTGTCTGAAGCTTGATGTCATCAGTTTTGGCTCTTAGAGGGAATAACTCAATTCATTTGGGTATAGAAATTTATCTAACCCTATAAAAAAATAGGAGGATAAAGAAGAAAGAAAAGAGAGATAGAAAAGAAAGCAGAAACACTAGAAAAAAAAAAGGCAAAAGAAAGGGGAAAGGAATAATAGAAGACAAGATAGTGGATGGAGTGGGTTAAAAAAACACTACTAAGAGAAAGGGAGGATGATTGATAGGAGATAAGGTAATGGGTGGGGTGGGTAAAAAAATCAACATTTCTAAGAATAGGGTGGAAAGAGAGAACAAAAGTTTATACAGGGAAGAAAATAATCTTAACTATGAACATGAATGGAATGAACTGTCTCATAAAACAGAAGTGAATAGCAGAGGGGATTAAGTAACAGAGTTCTATAATATGTTGCTTACAAGAAACATATTTGATATAGAGAAACACATACAGAGTAAGGTAAAACACTGGAACAGAATTTATTATGCTTCAGCTAAAGTTAAAAAAGCAAGGGTAGCAATTTTGATCTTAAATAGAACAAAAGTAAAAATAGATCTTACTAAAAAAGATAAAGAAGGAAAATACATCTTGAGGAAGGGTACCATAAACAATGAAGCAGTGAGGATATTAAATGTATATGCACCAAGTAGTAGAGCAGCCAAATTCCTAGAGAAGATTTAAAGGCAGTTACAGGAATAAATAAATAGCAAAATTACACTACTGGGGGACCTCAACCTTCCCCTATCAGAATCAGACAAATCTAACCACAAAATAAAAAAGAAACTAGGGAGGTTATTAGAATTCTAGAAAGCCTAGATATGATAGACTTCTGGAAAAAATTGAATAGAGACAGAAAAGAAGTTCAAGGTAATGAGTACTTAGAGCTAGAATATGAATATAGATTCCCCAATCCAGTACAATGTACATCATACCATGATAATGTACATTAGATATACTTGGGGATTTATGGATTAGATTTCTTTCTTGGGCCCTGATTGGGTCAGAGTGAATGTAATATAAACGGTTTCTCTTTTGGTCAGAAACTCTGAGGATCTTCCCTTCCTAGACTTACATAATTTCACACACACACACACACACACACACACAATCTATATAATATACATACATATATACATTTTTTTTTAATTGAGTAAAAGAGGCCATTCTTGTCTCATTTCTTACTTAGCCTTAATCACCTTAAGGCAATTGCCTGAATTAAACTGAAAACTATTATCCAGGACGGATGCAAGACCTCTTTTCCCAAATTAACTAATCAGAGACATCTTCAGGTACAAAGAGAAAGCATTTATTTAATCCCTACAGGGAGAGGCTTGGACATACTGAGGTGTTAGAATTCTTACAAGATGTTAGCATCAGTTACTAATTTAGCATGGTACTTAACAGTTCTCTAGTTCACTAATGTACTTAGTACTTATTAGAGTTCCACAAGATTCACACCTTTAAGAAAGAATATATAAGGAGGGGTCCACTAAAGGACAAGCTCACTAAAGGACAAGCCCACTCTCAGAGGAGGAGACAGATTCATTCCATTTTCCACCCCTGTGCTAGCTGGAGGCATTAGGAGGGAGCTAGAGGCAGAATCTGGAAGAGACAAAGAACTAGCAGCAAGAGCTCTTAGAACCAAGGAGAGAGATAGGCCTCTAAGAAAGCTAATGGGGCTATTTTGAAGGAAACAATAAAGGATCTGGACTTTAACTCCTGGCTGCATTTGAGGTGATTATTTTACTGAACTGAAATGAAGGCTGCCTCCAGAAGCCCCCTAAGAAACCTGCTTCCAGAGAACATTATATTTTAGAGAAGAACACTACACCTAGGAGCCATCCTAACTCTGCCTTGTGCTCCTGGAACCTAGTCAGCTTCCATCTTGTCCTTTTGAAAGAAAAAGACCTGAGCTTTCTCATTGGATCTTGAACAATTGGTCACCAATGTTGGCTACCTCCCACAGGTCACGGCACTTCCTGCAATTTCACTAACTTCCTGTATCCCAGGGTTCAAATTCAGAGATCATATACCCCTCCCACCCCTTCAGGGTTCCAGTTCTGGGAACAGGGATCATGTGACTCAATACTGAGAAATACTTAATTCACCATTCACTGGTCTATATCTAGCCACTGGGCCCAGATGGCTCTGGAAGAGAAAGTGTGGCTAGTGACTTTGCACAGCCTTCTCTCACTTAAATTCAGTTTCTTGCATATTATATAGCATCACTTCTATGATGTCATGGTCCTCTTTGAAAATGAAGGACAAACAACAACATTAGATATATAAATTTAGCAATAGACCTTCAAATATTTCTGACCTGATGTATTTTTCATTAATGGCTACTCAATCTATATGTCTACAGGAACTTTCTCTCTCTTATGCTTCATATGGGATTTCTCTCACTTCCTCTTGATATGATTAGATATGGGATTTTCCCTACTCATTCTTCTCTTTTTGATTTTTGATTTGAACAAATACATTCTTTTCACTTTCATCATTTCAACTCTAAACCATCCCTCTTTCTTCCATATTTCTTTCTACCTTTCAGGCAAGGTTTTCTCACTCCAAAGGCCCTCTCACTCTATATTTCTATGATGACATGCTCAGTATATCTCTTTGTAAAAAAAAAGTTAAAAAAAGTAACTTTTTGAAATACAGATGAATCTTACTTTTTTCCTTTGCATAGTCAATTCCCAACATTTACTCATTTAATCAATAAGTAGTTATTGAGTTGAGTTATTGAATTATTAAGATGAACATTGTACAATGTTCAGGTATTACATATTATCACATATAAAATTTTGCTTCTCCTTTCAAGATTTACATAAAAATGAAATTGAATTTAGTCTCTTTTAGGATTATTGAAATAAACAACCTTCTCTTATACTTAACAGAGTGCTCCATGCGTGATAGATATATAATAAAAGTTTGACTGATTTCAATTAGCTTCATTTTGCTAGTGAGAAAGCTGAAATCCTCAGAGAAGTGATGTGTTTTGGGTTACATTCCAAAAAAAATTTACTTTTTCCTCAATAGTATTTTATTTTTTCAAATAAATGTAAAGATAGTTTTCAGCATTCATTTCTGTAAAACTTTGTTACAAATTTATCTTCCTTCCTCCTTCCCTCCCTTTCCTCCCCCTTCCCCAAGATAGCAAGCAATCTTAAATAGTTCAAATATGTGCAATTCTTTTAAAATATTTCCATATTTGTCATGCTGTACAAGAAAAATCAGACTAAAAGGTAAAAAGTCACAAGAAAGAAAGAAAAAACAAATAAACAAAAAAGATGAAAATACTATGCTTCAATCCACATTCAATCTCCATAGTTGTCTTTCTGAATGCAGATGGTATTTTCCATCCCAAATCTATTGGAATTGCCTTGAATCACTGCATTTGCTTAGAAGAGCTGAGTCCTTCACAGCTGATCATCACAGCTGAAACCAGCCTGCTCATCATACTTTAAAGAATAATTTAATTCCAATTTAATTCCATTATATTCATATATCATAACTTATTCAGTTATTCTACAACTGAGGGGCATCCACTCAATTTCCAGTTTCTTGCCACTATAAAAAGAGTTTCTACAAATATTTTTGCAGATGTTCACCCTACATTTCTATTGTTAATGAGTAGTTGAAAACTTCAAAAAGACAACATGCTTGCTTCAGTAAAGTTGTCCTGGGAGTAAAGCAGAGAAAACTTGAGCAGAAGCAAGGAGTGATGATATGATCTCAGATAAGTCATAATTTCTCCAGTTTTCTGTTTCCTTTTCTTTAAAATGAAAGGAGTTGGACTCGATTATTTCCAAATTCCATTCCAACTCTAATCTGAGAGCCTATAGAATCATACTAAAAAAGGGATGAGAACCAGGTGGTTGTATCTCTTATTTTCTTCTGGGTGATGGAAACTGACCTAGGACCAAAGAGCAAACCTGAGGAAATATTATTCACTTCCCTTCCTGATGCTGATTCAACCATCTCGTCAAACAGCAAAGCATTTAAAAGCTACTACATTTTAGCACTTTGCTATAAACTTTGGGAATACAGACAAAAATGAAATAATTCTTGCCCTAAAGGAGTTTACACGCTAATAGAAGGGAGAAACATACATATATAATACATGTTTGTCCTTTGTTTTAGTTATGTGCTGATTCCCGAGTGAATTGTATTTAAATGAAGCAGAGTTGAACAGAGTCCTCAGCCTCACTCTTTCTTTCATCATCAAAGTCTAGTGACAAGACAAAAGCCAAGAAAACCTGTGATGACCTGAGATGCAGTGGGTGACCTTGGCTTCTTTTTTGTCTGACCAAGTTCTAAGTACTTTGCAACACCTGCTTCAGTTACCTTCATGGCCATTGGAACAGACTTTCCATCTGTCCATTCTGAGAGGAAAACCTTCCCATTCTTGAGATAGCACCCTTCTATCCTCCACACCAACAACTAACTGATGAGTTTGAACCAGTCAGTTACTTTTAAACTGGCTGAGTCTGTCTGCTGAGACTATTTACCAGGTTGTAGTCACTGTGCATGCTACAGCTTTCCCAGGTGAGAGCTGAGTGCTAGGTAAATAACAAAGGTGGATGAGCAGCCCTGAATGGGATAAATTGAATGAAGACTTCTCATAAGAATGTGCCCTTGACTAGGCCATAATGGTAACTTGAAACTTTGCAATAACAAGTTGAGCTATAGGGATATGTGCAAAATAAATTATATCTGAAAGATGTGTAATATGTCTAAGGATAAGGTATTGAAGAGATGTCCCTTACTCCAAAATATTCAAGTTAGGTTTTACTGAAATGACACCAATGGGAAAAATGAGATTTACTCATTATAGTGGACCATTTGATAGGATGGGTGGAAGTTTTCCCCTAAGCTCTGCTGCCTTAAGAGGGGTTAGTGGAATAGCATTGGAACAAATTGTACCTAAGTGTGGATTGGTAGGAGATGAATGATTCTGATAATGGAACATACTTTACTTCTAAGGTTTTATAAGAAATAATGGGGAGGGATTGAAAATTGAGTGGCAATATACATCTGAGCATTTGTCCTCATCAGGGAAAGAATCAATCAGGATCTTACAAATGGATTACTAAATTGGAGACTAGTTAGAGATTAGATTGCCTTAGGCCAAAGGTTTGCCTATTGCTTTGTTAAAGAATTAGAACTATCCCCAGAAGTGATCTGGGACTTTCTGTGAAGAGCGTGTATTTTTAAATCAGCAGGAGTCAGGAATTCAGGTTAGGGGAAAATCGTCAGTCTTTATTCTCAGTGAAGAAGGATCGGAGGTGGAAGAGAATCGGCGATAGCAATGTGTGTAGCTGAGTCAAGAAGCTAGCTAGACCAGCAGCCACACAATCAGCAGCTAGGAGTATGGAACCCAGGCCCAATCTCTCCCAGCTTCTCTTCCTGTCTCCCTCTCTGCCTCCACCCACCAAAATCGTAATTTCCTATACAACACATCAGGATTTGTAAGGAGAGTGGGCGGGGGGCCATTCTTTATCCAATCATGTATATTAATAGAGTATAGCCCAATTACTATTTAGCCTCACAGACTTGGGACCTCAGTGCATCAACTCAAACCTCAACCCATTACATCTCCCGCTTTCTTTTATTTTAGAACACAGGTGGTCATGACCCACTCCTCAATCAGCCCTCCAAGGAGGTGATCACAGCCTCCCTGACCTCAGGAAAGAAGGTAAACATCGAAAAGGAGGTGATCACAGCCCCCTGACTTCTCAGGAAAAGCGGTGAAAGCACTAAAGGAGATGATCGCCCTCCTGACATCTCAGGAAGGGAGATGAAAAGCACCAAAGGGAATGGGGGTTGCTGGGGTTTCTGGGCTGAAGGGTCTTTTATGCACAAACCCATCAGCATGGGAGGTATTACACAAGCACATAGCAATAACGCCGAGGCTATTAGGGATGACTCTTCCACAGTCAGTCAGGCTCAAGTGGTGTAACAAACATGTTTTACGCAAAATAGCGGAATAACAAACAATATAAATCAACATGGTGTTGGAAAAAATCCCAAGAAGTCCTAGAAGGATATGTAAAGAACAGTCACACATACACCTTCTTCAGCGAAAGATAGTCAAAACAATCTATTGTCCATTGCTTACATGTCAGGAATCAAGATCCCCCTGAGTTTTGGTCCTGCAAAAAGTCTTTTTATGTGTTAGGGGGAATCCAATATTCCAGCAGATTTTGAAGTCCTGTAACAGTCTTATCATTTCTCAAAAGAATCCAAGTTCCTGAGAGTTTTCAAGTCCTATGTCTCCAGAGAATCCAATGATTCCTGAGGGTTTTTCAATCCTAGCCTCAAAGGGAATCCAATGATTCCGAGGGTTTTCAAATCCTATGTCTCAGAGAATCAATGATTCCGGGGTTTTCAAGTCCTACAAAATCTTATCATGTCTCAAAATCCAATGATTCCTGAGGGTTTTGAGAATAACAATCTTTGATGTCCATGAGTCAAATGCCAAACTGCCGCTCTTTCAATGGTGAGCACAATAGCAACAGAACCACCCAATTTTTCTTGGGTCTTCTCCTTTCTTTCAAGGGTCTGCTCTTCCCTCGATGGACAATGCGAATATGGCCGTTACCTATCTGATTCCTTCTCCACCTGGAGAGATACAAGCAAACCCTCTCCCCAAAGCAGTTAGCCTATCGGTCCTTTCCATTCACCACTTTCTGGGTCTCTCCACATCACCTGGCGTTATCTAAAGATAGTGGGGCGCGCACTGGTGACCTTCTTGGGTTATAAAACCTGTCTGCGAACCAGTGCATCTTTGTCAAAATTTAGATTTAAAAGTTCTCTGGGTTACCTGTGGCTCCCCTTTCTTTTTGTTTTGGAGGCGTCTTAATATTCTGTTCTCCTCTCCACTATTGCCTGTCCGGGATTAAAAAGGTATGCCCGTTGTGTAAAATCTTTATTGCACAAAAGTGGCAAAAATGTTTGTATAAGCAGGACCATTATCTTTTTTTTTGCTTGTGGCACCCTTAAAAACTGAATACTCATTTTTAACCCTAATTGCTGTAAAATTTCCTTCCCCACAGATTGATGGGGATTTTTTCAACTATAAAAGGAGTAAAACTCTTGTTTGCCTTCAAAAGTCTAGCTCATAGGGGAGCACTCTTCAGCTCTTTAGTCCTCCGCCAGACATGTAGGTGTCTTCATTAATCTTTGGGGCTGGGCCAATTGGCACCCAAGCCGTCCAATTGCAAGTGTCGACCAATCCTTCCAATGGAAGGCCATTTATATAGATTGTGACATGGTGGTCAGTTTTACAGCTGCTTCCAATATATTGCTGGATTTTGTGATCTGAAATCAAATCTGGGTGACTATCACCAGGCTGCTTATTAGGATTCTGTATGAGTAAACCTGATGCTACTATTTCTCCTGGGTGATAAGTCACACATTGTCTGCCTGTATTGGTGACTGGGACACTGTTTTGTACATGCTCTCAGGAGGTAAAATGGTCAAGCCTACTGTGCCTGGAGGCAAGGGATCTATAGGCTGGAGAGGAACAGATTTCACCTCTCCAGGGGTTCTCAGGTTTTCCAGCTGCATAAACTCTATTCTCCCTAATTGTAATCCCCTCCCATCAGGTTGCTTCCTGGTTTGATTGATTGTGTAATCCCTTTTTCCCATCATATGGCTTCCTCGATTTCATTGGGGTATTGGCCATCTAGGACTCTCTGGGTGCACCATTGGCTGCCATCATGCCCCAATGTTTTTGCCTGGGGCCCTGGGGCTGGAGCCCCTCATCGTTTCCCTGAACCTGTCACATTCGAGGCCCAATGGAAGCCTCTGTTGCATTTTGGACATGGGGCACTGGGTCTTGTTCTCCCACCCTGCTTTCTCACTCTGCCTCTATATCAACATTGAGCTTTCAGATGCCCTACTTTACCACACTGAAAGCATTGACGAGTCTCTCTGGAAGTCCCTTGCCAGAAGGGACCCTGTCTTCCCATGTTGGGATCTTGGGAAGTCTGCATCATAGTCTGGCTATAAAAGGCATTTTTACCCACTGTGGCACAGCGTCTTATGAACTCCTCTAAAGGAGCATCCTTGCATGATCCTAGTATAATCCTTCTGCACACCTCATTAGCATTTTCCTTAGCAAGTTGCCTTATTAAAACATCTGTTGATGAATTTTCCCCATTAGTTCTTGTGATAGCAGTCTGCAAACATCCCACAAAGTCAGCAAAGGGTTCATCTGGCCCTTGTGTTATTTTTGTGAAGGCCTCACCTTTGTCATTTTTATTGTGAATCGAAGCCCACGCTTTGATAGCATTAGCAGCAAATTGCTCATATGCTGCTACTGAATAATTAATCTGTGCTGTGATGTCTACATAGGGACCTATACCTGTTAATAGGTCATAGGTGATCGCAGCATGAACAGCATTTTGACTATTTTGTTGGGCTTGTATCCTACAGAACTCACTATATTCAGAAAGCCACATGTAATTTTGTCCAGGTTCTAGGCATACCCTTGCTATAGATTTCCAGTCATTAGGAGTCAAGATTTCAAAAGCCAAATTCTGTAATAGCATCTTAACATAAGCTGATGTAGCCCCATAAAGAGTGCAAGCCTTTTTCAGGTCTTTGATGATTTCTATGTTAAAAGGGGCATATCTTCGACTTTCTTGACCAGAGGCATTAAACTGGGAAATTACAGGAAAGATATGTGGCTGGAGCTCCCTGATGTCCACACCCTTTTCTTTGGCCTTCATTAAGCCCTCTTGTAATCTACTCATAATTGGATACTGGGGGGGAGGTGCTGGTGCTGTCACTGCCCCCACTGCCCTCCTCCCTCCATCCTGGAAGGTGGAGTTGATGGAGGAGAGTCAATCACTTGCTCCTGAGGTGGGGCTGAAGCTGCCTCCTGAGGGGGAAGGTCACCACACCCTTACTCAGTTAAGTCTCCATGCCCTGTGGGGATATGGTCATTAATCTCTTCATTGCCTTCCTCCTTAATATCAGGCCTCCCTCTTTGGCTACTCCAAGTAGTTTCTTTCTTTCTTCTAGGGATAGGGTTTCTTAGTGCTAACTGAATTATATTGTATAAATAAAATCCCTCGATGGAAATTGAATGAGGACCATTTTCACTGTAATAAGTGGACATCTATTGTCCAACCAGGGACCAGTTATCTCGAGAGATCTGCTCCTGCTCTACGAACCAAGGGGAGATGCGGTTTAATGTACCCACAAGTCTAGCTACCTGTTCCCAAGTTATAAGTAGCCCTTGTCCTTCTATCAGCTTAAGCATGCTTTCTATAGCACCACTAGTGGGTGGGGGCGGGGATGGAGAGTCTTTAGCTAGCATTTGTCCCATTTTAGCCAAAAAAAAACGATTACTGGTTTCGTTTTTAAGAAAATAAGTTCCCACCAAAGGACTTCTTCAGTCCTTGGTTCCCACCGTTGGGCGCCAAATGTAAAGACCGTGTATTTTTAAATCAGCAGGAGTCAGGAATTCAGGTTAAGGGAAAATCGTCAGTCTTTATTCTCAGTGAAGAAGGATCGGAGGTGGAAGAGTATCAGTGATAGCAATGTGTGCAGCTGAATCAAGAAGCTAGCTAGACCAGCAGCCACACAATCAGCAGCTAGGAGTATGGAACCCAGGCCCACTCTCTCCCAGCTTCTCTTTCTGTCTCCCTCTCTGCCTCCACCCACTAAAATCGTAATTTCCTATACAACACATCAGGACTTGTACTGAGAGTGGGCGGGGGGCCATTCTTTATCCAATCATGTATATTAATAGAGTATAGCCCAATTACTATTTAGCCTCACAGACTTGGGACCTCAGTGCATCAACTCAAACCTCAGCCCATTACAACTTTCATTGTAAGAGATTGGTTTATTTTATTTGGGAGGAGAAAAGGAAAGACCCTCTTTTGAAACAAAGGGATAAGTTTTTAAAGAATTATATATTGTACTTCAACAACAATACTATATGATGACCAGTTCTGATGGATCAGGCCATCCTCAGCAATGAGATCAACCAAATCATTTCCAATGGAGCAGTAATGAACTGAACCAGCTACGCCCAGAGAAAGAACTCTGGGAGATGACTAAGAACCATTACATTGAATTCCCAATCCCTATATTTATGCACACCTGCATTTTTGATTTCCTTCACAAGCTAATTGTACAATATTTCAGTCTGATTCTTTTGTACAGCAAAATAACAGTTTGGTCATGTATACTTATTGTGTATCTAATTTATATTTTAATATATTTAACATCTACTGCGATCTGGGGGAGAGGGTGGGGAGGGGGTAAGAGGTGAAAAATTGGAACAAGAGGTTTGGCAATTGTTAATGCTGTAAAGTTACCCGTGCATATAACCTGTAAATAAAAGGCTATTAAATAAAAAAAAAAAAAAAAAAAAGAAAAAAAGAAAAAAAAAAAGAATTATATATTGGCAATATTCTTATCCCTTTCAGTCCTTAGGAAGCAAGGATTTCTGGCCCAGACAAAACCTTTGGAGTTTGCAGTTCCAGGAGAGTGGATGCTTACTAAGCCCTGGAAGAAGCAGAGTGGGAAGAATCTTACCAGACTTTACAGATGACTGAAACTGTAGTCTGGAAGTTGAGAACACTAGGATTAAAGGACTTGGGGAGGAGCCTCAGGAATGGACTGTGAAGGACAATTTATAAGCTCTAAAATTGACTTTGCAGCAGGGCAATTAGGAATGTTTTGGTGATGGAGCAGTAATGAACTGAACCAGCTACGCCCAGAGAAAGAACTCTGGGAGATGACTAAAAACCATTACATTGAATTCCCAATCCCTATATTTATGCCCACCTGCATTTTTGTTTTCCTTCACAAGGTAATTGTACAATATTTCAGAGTCTGATTCTTTTTATACAGCAAAATAATGTTTTGGTCATGTATACTTATTGTGTATCTAATTTATATTTTAATGTATTTAACATCTACCTGTCATCCTGCCATCTAGGGGAGGGGGTGGGGGGTAAGAGGTGAAAAATTGGAACAAGAGGTTTGGCAATTGTTAATGCTGTAAAGTTACCCATGCATATAACCTGTAAATAAAGGCTATTAAATAAAAAAAAAAAATTAAAAAAAAAAAAAAGGAATGTTTTGGTGGAAGGGGAGATTGTGTTTAGAGGAATTTTAACAATATCGGTGTTAACATATTATTTATATTTCCAGAAAAATCCATGGAGACTTTTTGATTGGAGGAAATTGAATTAACATTTTTTAGGATGAAGAAATTATAAATGTCAATTCTGATTTTTTTTATGTGAAATGAGAACAGTATATTCTGTATTTTATGTGAGTTTTAATTGGTTGTATTGAGCCATTTTAAAGCTATTCTATTGTTTAGGGAGATTCTGAGAATAGTGGTCCCTTTGAACATG
The DNA here is from genome assembly GCF_902635505.1 of Sarcophilus harrisii. Taxonomy (NCBI): domain Eukaryota; kingdom Metazoa; phylum Chordata; class Mammalia; order Dasyuromorphia; family Dasyuridae; genus Sarcophilus; species Sarcophilus harrisii. The sequence goes on along the minus strand of NC_045426.1, from coordinate 288,179,009 downwards.
GTTAATACCTAAACATGTTTTGATATAGATTGGTTATTGAGCATCTTAAAATAAAATGATTTGTGTGACACTGAACTTAAAACCATCTTCTTAGATATAAAAATAAGCAATGAACTTTCGAGAATTAATCTCTTACTGTTATCAATGTAAGATTATAGTCAATACTTATTTAGGACATGTGATCCTTGAGAACTAGATTCATCTGAAGCTTGATTGATGAGGCATGCTATTTGAGATAAAATCTCTTAGAACTGTAGCTGATATTATTTGGAGTTTTGAATTCAGGTATGATTTTCTGATGGATCATCAAATCAGTAACCAACCATCTGAAAGGAATATGCCACAAGTTATTCAGATTCTGAATTGTTACAGGTGGACAACCTTGGCCTCCATTTAAGGTGGGATCCTTCAGTTCAGTTTCCCAGTGGTGTTTCTTTGAATAAGAACCCACCTGATTATTTCTTAATCTGGCTATAAGGTGGAATGATTGGTTAAAAGCTGTAACAATTACCTAAAGTCAAACTGAGCTAAGGATGCTTTATCCAGTCATGTATGTGCTCTCAGGCTGAGATCTGAAGGGATGGTTTTTGATTATAATCATGTCTCTGCTTTTTCCTTATAGCAAATTTCTATAATAAGAGCAAGTGGTCAATAGAAGCTATGAGCACAATTTAAGTATGTAAGATCTTTCAGTTTCCTATCTGAAAATATGTAGTCATTATATCCCAAATAAGTAGTAGGTAAGTGAATATTTGGCCTGTCTGTTTCTTTTATTGCTGCTGCTGACCTTTGTGATAGGAAGCATTACTTACTCTAATTATTGGGGATGCAAATGGTTGGTGTGATAGCCCCAGAGTGGAATTGAGGGTTCAGAACCCCAATTTGTATGCTGATTAGGTTCATTAGACTCCAGGCCATGGTTGAAATACTTACTATAACAAAGTACTGGATTTGTTAGCAGATCAGGCCACTCAAACTAGAAAAGTAGTATTCAAGCACAGATTAGTATTAGACTACTTGGAGTTTGTGGGAAATTAAATCTACACATCTGCTCTGTGAAAATTGATAATGAACAGGTGGTGAAGGAAATTGCCAAAAACATCAGAAAATTGGTTCATATCCCATTACAGACCTGGTCCTCACTGTTTAATACCTCTTGGTGGTTTTGTTCTGGAGGCAGCTGGTAGAAACAGATTCTTTGATTCCTGCTAATAGCTTTAAGTGGAGTCATACTAAAGGCTGTGATACAGCTTTTCATCAGGGTAGTACAGACATCACTGATTAGGATGGTAAAAACTGACCAACCTGGAGGGGGAGGTCCAGTTAGACTTGGAGTATTAAAAAGATGAGGATGGACCTCAATGGAGAAAAAGGACAAACCTAGGCCCAGAGGGATTGGAGCCTGAGAAGATGGTTGAGGAATAGTGTGTGCTGACTTCAAAGGTTAATAACTACGAGGAGGGATTGAATGTTATAAACTGAGTGAAGATCTCTCATGAGGATGTGCCTTGACTGCCCTAATTGTGATTTGAGATCGTAATAACAAGTTGAGCTATACCTAAAAACTGAGGGTGTTCAATTATCTTTAGATAAACATTTCCCTCCTGTTGTCCCCTACACCCTCTTTTCACTTATTGACTAGTATTCTTTGTTTCTGGGATACATATTTAGTCTCTGGGTAAATTAGAACTTCCCAGCCAGTGGGGGAAAAAAGTCAGAAGATAGGGTGGAGGCTTCTGCATTAGGGTCTATATAATTCTGTGTTTACAGCATGTGCTTTGCAATCCTCTACTGATATCTTGTCCATTGGGAGTTGCCCTTTACTAAATCAGTAAAGTCTTTGCTATAAAAGTGTTTGTATAAATAACTCTTCAATTAATTAACATCTTAATCCTTCATGGCAGCTATGTGGCACAGTAGATAGAGTGCTAAGTCTGGTGTCAGGAACACTCATTGTCTTGAGTTCAAATACAGCCTCAGACTCTTACTAGCTGTGTGACTCCAGGTAAATTACTTAGTTCTTAGTTTCCTCAAATGTAAAAGAGAAGAAAATGTCAAAACTCCAGTATTTTTGCTAAGAAAGCCTTAAATGAAGTCAGAAATGCAAAAATAATACTTCTCAGTCATCTTGGAACTTCTGAACTGTGATTCTGAATGTTTATTAGACATTATGATCTAAAGAACTTGAGTCTCACATACACCAAAGGACCTATTTAATCAGGCCAAATAATAAAGAATGATGGTTTTTAGGATACAATCAATTATGTTAAATTAAGGATTCTATTCTTAGTCTGGTTGACTAAGAAAGTATCAATCTATACAGATGAGGTAATTATTATTATTATTTTTATGAACAGAATATACATTTTCTCTTTTTTAGTAGTATTTTATTTTTCCAAACACACATATAGTTTTCAACTTTTTTTATCATTAAAGCTTTATATTTTCAAAACATGCACAATTTTCAACGTTAATCCTTGCAAAACATTGTATTCCAAATTTTTTCCCTCCCTTTACCCACCTCCTCCCCTAGATGGCAAGTAATCCAATATATGTTAAACATTTTTCCATACATTTTTCCACAATTATTATGCTGCACAAGAAAAATCAGATCAAAAAGGAAAAAAATGAGAAAGAAAACAAAATGCAAGCAAACAATAACAAAAAGTGAAAATACTATGTGGTTCACAACTATGTTGTGAACCCCATTTAGTCCCTCTGGGTGCAGATGGCTCTTCAACATTTATTTCTGTAAGATTTTGTGTTTCAAAATTTTCTCCCTACCTCCCTTATTGCCTCTGACTCCAATATAGAAAGCAATATGATATAGGTTAAATACGTACAGTCCTTTTAAACATATTTCCATGTTTGTCATGTTATGCAAGAAAAATCAGATTGAAAGGGAAAAACCATGAGAAAAAAAAAAAACCAACCAACAAAAAAAGGAAAAAAGGTGTTGGTCTACACCCATAGTTCAGTCTCCATAGTTCTCTCTCTGGATGCAGATGGCATTTTCCATCCCAAGTCTATTGGAACCAACTCGAATTGCTGCACTGCTGAGAAGAGCCAAGTCAAAGAGGTAGTTATTAAATTACAATATATGGAGATCAAGGGAGCAGAGATCTGCACTAAAGAAAAGCTTTGTTTATTTAAGAAGTAAGGATAGCAGCATCAAATAGCTTCAGTTTCTTAATAAAAGGGACTGAAGGAACTGAGCATGGTTTGTCCAGAAGAGGAGGAGAGAGATGGGATCTGGAGGTGTGTGCTATTTTCAAGTATTTGAAGGGGCAATTATATAGAGGAGCCATTGTACTTTTTTATAGTTTTATTAGATTCTTAATGGGGGGGGGGGGATTTCTTTCAGATATGAGTCAGTGAGGTCTCAAGAATTAGGTAATTTTGTAAATTTGTACTTTTACTTCCTTCCTGACCATGCATTTTTTTTTTAAATCAATGAAAAATGTTTTTTGCCACTAAAAAAAAAAAATTAAAACCATTGTCTAAATTTCTTCTTGTCCTAATTTATCTCTAGTCTTGTAACCTGGAATTTCTCTCTTTTCTATCATGCACATTGACCATTCCTATTAGCACAAATGAACTTCTTTGTACATTTGTTGATTTAATAATAATAGCACTTAATTTTTGAAATGTGCTTTTGCATGTGGTCTCTCTCATTTGATCCTTGAACAACTCTGGGAAGGAGCTATAATCGTTTTACAGATAAGAAGATTGAGGCAGTGTTAGTGACTTGACCACCCATGAGTAGTCATGTAGTCTGTAACAGAGTTAACTGGGTTTTTTTTTTTTTTTTTTTTTTTGGACTCCAAGCCAAATACTCTATCTGCTGCACCACCTAGCTGCTCTTAATAATGATAATTAACAATTTTCTAGTGCTTACTATGTACCAGGCACTTTTGTGTCCTGCTTTCTAGAGCCCCCAAGTTGGGACGATTAAAACATTGTGTCCTCCTTTCGAAAGCCCCCTAGTTAGGGTGACAAAATGTACCGTGCTTTCTAAAGCCCTCATGCTGGGATGATTAAAATATACTGTCTTAGTGGAGAAGTGATAAGATGGGACTCCTGAGGATGGGGGAAATATGGATTCCATTTATTCCCAGTTCTTTCCTCTTTTTATACCCTCATATCCTTATGTAATCAAAACAACACTGGACATGCATTATATGCCATCCACGTGGGACCACATAAACAACTTGCTATTGTATGTACTTTATCCCCTAATATCACTCTGCCTCAATCACAACACAGGTTGTCACTGCTCCCTGACTTCTCAGGAAGGCCAAGAGCTCTTAGGGGAGATGGGAAGCTGAACCAGACATTGTTATCAGGTTCCTGTAAAGTTCCTGTTAGCTTTCTGGAGGTCTTTGGACCAGCTTTTATTTCAGCTGAGTAATCACCACGAGAATAGCCAGAGATAAAGTCCAAATTCTTTATTGTCTCTTTCACAGTCTATTTCCTTGCCTGGGGCCCAGGCTAGCTTTTTGGAGGCCCTTCAGATGGGCCTTGGTCTCAGTGGGGTTAGCAGGACAGGCCAGCCACCACGGGTGTTGGGAGATGTAGTAAATGTCTCTCATCCAGTCCTTGTTGGCTCTTATATACTCTATTATAATGACATCATCGTAGTTATGAATCTTGTAACTATATTAAATACTAAGTACATATACTGAACTAGAGAACTATTAATCACCATGCTAAACTAGATAACCATTGTATTAGCAATTCTTGAGTTAACATCTTGTTTCAAGTATGCTTCTCCAGAGTTCTGGCTCATTTCCTCTGGGCTGAAGGGTCTTATACCTCACCCAGAGTTCCCCCACTGTTTATGAACCTCTACAAGGCACTGTGTCTTAGTGCTTTAAAATTATCTCAATTCATCCTCAAACCTGGGAAGTAGCTTCTATAATTACCTCCATTTTACAAATGAGGAAATAGAAAAATAGAAGTGACCTATCCAAGGTCACTCAGCTGGTATCTGAATCCAGATAACTCAACTCTCCATCACTCCAAAACTTGTGCTCTATCCCCTAGCTTCTTAAAACTATGGATAGTGACCCTATATAGGTCTCACAATTGAGTGTGAGGGGATCACAAAATTGTTTTATAAACAGTAATTATTTGCTTGATATACCTATATAACCCTGATATACCCACATAACATATATATTCTTTATATACCTATATAGCCAGCTAACAGTTTTTCTGGTGAAAAGGAGTCATGAATGGAAAAAGTTTAAGAAACCCTGTCTGAATCCACTGTACAACCTAGCACTGTAGCAACATATAACTTGGGCTGCTGTTTCACATGTTTTCTTTGCCATATTTTAGATCAGAGGAATGGCATCTCCCAATCAAGATAATCATGCTGTGAAGCTGAGCAGGGATGGAAAGGTATTCCATGTTACTGGAATTATTGGAGACAAAGAAAAAGTTTGAGAATGGAATGAAATTGAGGATGGAGTTTTATATATGGAACACATTCGTGAAATAGTTTCATATTTAAAGAAACAGGATAAATAAGTGGATTTACTGGATGTAAAAAGATCTTTATTATATTCTTGCCCCTTTTGTGTTCCTATTCTTTCATAGCACATATTAAATCACATAATACTCAAAAAAGAACAAGTGCAAAAGTTATGTTATACACACACATACAAAGAAAAAATATTTTAGTCATGCCTAATTTCTTCATAACTCCATTTAGGGTTTTCTTGGTAGAGATACTGAAGAGGTTTGCCATTTTCTTCTTCAGCTTAAATGCACCAAAGATGAGGAAACAGAGGCAAACATGGCTTGCCTAGAGTCACACAGCTAGTAAATGTCAGTAGATTTGAATTCAGGAAGATTAGTCTTTCTGACTTTAGACTTGGCACTCTATCTACCATGTCACCTAGCTGTCCCAAACTGTTCTTTACAGACCAAAATGCTTATTTCAAGAAATTTAGATAAAGCATTTATTTTTTTAAAATGCATTGTCTACTTTACCTACTTTCTTAATCAGAATCTGTTTTAACTTTTTTCTTGATGATGGAGGTCAGGTCAACACTATGAAAATCCATAATCATTCTGTGCTATAAGAGAGTGATGACTGAAGGCTTATTGATGCGTACAAGGTTGCTTGTCCCTACTAAGTGACTCCACATTATTGACTTTTTAAAAAGTTGTGTCTGCTTTTTATTGATTTGTTGTCTTATTTTTTGCCATCAAGCTTTCACTGCTTGAAAAGTCTATGTGTAAAATAAGAATAAAGGTCAGAAAGAGGGCTTGAGAGATAGTCTATTCTATTTCTGTAGAGGTTATTTTTTGTTCTCTGTAGGTGAGATTGCTGGACAGCTGACTTCAAACTAAATAAGCTGTTATTAAATAGAACAGAAGGAAAAAAAACACCCAATTTTTATTAATTAATTCATTGGCACTGACTTAAGATGTTCAACCACAACCAATAAAAATAAAAGAAAATTACCTGAGGAACAACTTCGACAAAATTTCCAACCCAGTTAAAGTACTATTTCTTTTGTTTTAAGATTTTCCTTCTAAGAAACTGGAAACTGAATGGATGCCCATCAATTGGAGAATGGCTGAATAAATTATGTTATATGAATATTATGGAATATTATTGTTCTGTAAGAAACAACCAGCATTTCAGAGAGGCCTAGAGAGACTTACATGAACTGATGCTAAGTGAAATGAGCAGAACCAGATCATTATACATGACAACAAGAAGACTATATGACGATTAGTTCTGATGGACGTGGCTCTCTTCAACAATGAGATGATTCAAACCAGTTCCACTTGCTCATGATGAAGAGAATCATCTAAACACAGAGAGAGGACCATGGGAACTGAGTGTGGACCACAATATAGCATTCTCATTCTCTCTGTTGTTGTTTGCTTGCATTTTGTTTTCTTTTGCAGTTTTTTTTCTTCCTTGTTGATCCGATTTTTCTTGTGCAGCAAGATAATTGTATAAATATGTATACATATATTGGATTTAACATATATTTTAACATATTTAATGTATTGGACTTCCTGCCATCTAGGGAAGGGAATGGGTGGAGAAGGGGAAAATTTGGAACAGAAGGTTTTGCAAGGGTCAATGTTGAAAAATTACCCGTCATATATTTTATAAATAAAAAGCTTTAATTAAAAAAAATTTTTCCTTCTATAATGGAACATCTATTTAGTGCAAACAACACTTAAAAACATTTTATTTGCCCCAAACCTAAGCATCGTACCAGCAAAGATAGGGACTCTTCTCTTACCAATTTAGTATAAAAAGGGACTCTGTGCATTTTTAAGAATAAATAATTTCTGTAAAGATCAGGACTTAAACACATCAAATTCAGCAACAGGAATTCAATTAAAATTCCCAATATGTGGGCAACATAACATACCAAAATAACAATATCTTTATTATACAATTGCCCCTGAAGTCATTACTGACATTTTTTGATCTCCTTACTAGGGGCAAAGAATAATAGGCTGTCTAGCTATCTCTCCTCTAACCTCCAGAGCACATGGCCTTCACTGGAATCAAAAGAGTTATCGTTTGTTGGGAAATTCCCCTCTGCCTTTGATGGTGAAACACTAAAGAATTTCACAAGTACTGTTTTATTACTTTTTTGAGTGTGGGAACCTTTATGTTCTATTCAGTAAGGAGTCTCATTATGATAAAGTTTGGTGGGGCTGACAATCTGTTTATTACTTTGTTATTTTTATAGGGCATCCTTCATAGTAACTAGAGTGAAACCAATTCATCTTTTCTTGGGGTTTTTACTTTTAAAAAACAAACAAAGGTGCAGCTAGGTGGCTCAGTGGATAGAGCACCAGCTCTGAAGGCAGGAGGACCTGAGTTCAAATCTGTCCTCAGACACTTAAATAACACTTGCTAGCTGTGTGATCCTGGGCAAGTCACTTAACCACAATTCCTCAGCAAAAACAAACAAAAAAACCCAACCAAACAAAAAAACATTCATAGTTCTTCTTTGCTATAAGTTTATAAAAATGAGATACAATACAGAAATAGAACAAACAATTTCAAGAAATCCACAGCCAGAGTGGAAGTCAAAATATATGTTCTTATCACATAATCATGTAAAATGAAGCTAAATTGTTGGGGGGGGGGGGGGGGGAGGAGGTGGGACATAAGAGGACAAAAAAATTCATTTGTGGAGGAGAGGTACTTTTTGTTAACAGCTTTCAACATCTTTAAAAATTAGATTTTTGTCAAGTGTCTTTTCCAGAATAGACCAGGGAAGACATGTCTAATTGAGTTTTCAAGGCTTTAGAAAACTCCATTTCCAGCAGTTCGTGGAGGGACATTCCATCATGAGCATACACCCAATTCTTCCCTGTCCAGTCATAGCGTTTGGGACCACTAGAAGACAAAACAATTATATGATACATTTCATGTAGAAAGTAAGAAGCAAGAATTACCATTTAGAGAGATGCCCAGAAATGCTTCCCAAAGTAATCAGAAATATGATGATGCTTTGTTATAAGGTAACTGTCCCTACAGATATCTAGAAATACATGGGACCTTTTGTCCCATGTCAAGCAATCAATGAACATTTATTAAGAACTTAGTATGTTCCAGGAACTGTGCTAAACACTGGGGATACAGAGAAAAGCAAAAATACCATTTTTCTCCTCAAAAAGCTTATATTCTAGTGGGCGGATGGAGCATGACAAGAACTAGCTACATAAAAGAGAAAGCTAGGTAATCTAAGATTATTTTGTGGAGAGGCTTTCAAGGAAACTAGAGAAAGGCTTCTTTCAAGAAGGTATGGTTTTCATTGAAAGTTGGAAGCCAAAAGTTAAATACAAGGAGTGAAAGCATTTCAGATGTTGGGGAGAGCCAGTGAAAATGCTTGGAATTGGAAGATATATACAATGTCCAGACACAGTAGGTGTTTAGTAAATTTTGGTTATAATTTGGAACTGTAATTTCAGCAGTGTTGAAAGTAGGTAGAGTGAATCCCTTTAATCAATGAAGACTAGCAGATTCTTTGTAAATTGTTTTAATTTTATATAGTAATTTGCCTAGGGTTATACCAGCAATATATTTTAATATCAGGCAACTAGATGATAGAGTGGAGAGAGTGCTGGACCTGGAGTTAGGAAAACCTGAGTTCAAATATAACCTAAGATACTTACTAGGTAAGTGACCCTGGTCTAGTGATTTAACTTCTGTTTGCCCCAGTTTCTTCAATTTTAAAAAGGGGATAAAACTAGCAACTACTTTCCAAAGTTGTTGTGAGGCAAAGCGTCAGAAGTATGACTTGAACTCAGGTCTTTCTGACAGAGGCTGGCCCTTTGGAAGGCAAATTAAAAATGGTCCTTTTCCTAAATTAAATGGAAATATTAACTTGTGATGTATGAATTATGCTGAGATACCTGGGTGAGAGTTTCTCTTTAGATCAGAAAAGAAAAGAAGGGAGAATAAAGATATTACTCACTTAACTTTCCAAACAGAAGTGGGGGAAGAAAGAAAATAAAACACTGTATTTGTTCAGCTTTAGAGCTGAGATCTCAGAAGCCATATAGTTGAAACTCCTCTACTCCTAACCCTGATAGTTTATAAATGAAGAAACTAAGGTCTAAAGTGATGATGTGAGATGTCAAAGTCACAAAGACAGTAAAAGGGAAAAATCTGGATTTGAACCATGATCTTCCAGTTGTCTCTTTATTACACCAGAGAGCCTCTTGCTTTACTTTAATATTATCATACACAGTGAGTAAGATTAGCCCATATCCTACAGAAAGTTCATATAATAAGTAAAACTGCTACCAGAATGAGTGTTTCTGGCTTTTTCCCTTGAAAGAAAAAAAAGAAAGAAGATTAAAACAGTCAGAGGCTAGAGGCAGCTAGGTTGTGCAATGGATACAACACCAGCTCTGAAATCAAGAGAAAATGAGTTCAAATTTGGCCTCAGACACTTAACACTTCCTAGCTGTGTGATCCTGGGCAAGTCACTTAACCCCAATTGCCTCAGCCAAAAAGAAAAGTGATAATTTAAAAAAAAAAAAAAAAAAAAAACAGTCAAAGGCAGTCAACCTCTCATTTACTATCTTGCTCTGGGAACTGGATAGTATATGAGACATAGCAACTGAGGAGTTTCCTGAGTGTGAGAAGAGAACCTGTAAGGTCAGTAAGGGAAAAAAAAGAGAGAATTCAACTTAACATCCCAATGAATATTCTTCACAGTAAGAACAATATATGTAGGCACTTGTAAATAAGGATAAACCAAACTAATTATAAACTGTGGGGACATTGCCTTTTCTGCAGCTCTGAGCTGATGACTGGAGTTAGGATTATTTGCTCCAATTACTTTATGTATCTTCTTTTGTCACAAACAAAAAATCTGCAGCAAAAGATGACATTTAGATTCACTTATGAGGACTACTATTTTAGGGATGATATTTCATTAGTTGTTGCCATGAATATTGGGCATGAACAAAATGATTTAAGACTTAAAGGAAAAGAATCCTTACAAGCTGTGCTGAATTTTCTTCTTAATGATAGTAATTCATTGTACCCTAGTTTGCTGAGAAATTCTAGCAAGATGGTGGAGTAAATGGACTTTACTAAGGCCTCAAAAACAGCTACACATACATCAAATAAAAGAAAAAAGAAGAGATGGAAAATAACCCTTCCTATTGCCACAGTGACCACTATTAAATATCAACATACACAGGAAATTACTTGGCTCTCTCACCCAGAGCCAAATTTCCAATTCATCTCCCTTCCATTAGAATATGGCTCCTTAGCTTGTGGGTAGTGATACTGTAGTGTTTAATCATCTTCACTTATTTATGGCACTGGGTCCCACATGATTTTTTTTGGAGGGTAAGGTGAAATAAAATCAGTAGTTCCTTGCCCCCTTTGACTGAAGAATGGTTAAACAAATATAACATGATTATTATGCTGTAAAAAACAATGAAATCAGAGAAGCAGCAGAAAGCTATTGTGAACTGAGCAGCAGAATAAAGTAAGAAGAGCCATGAAATCAGTATATGTAATGACTACAAAATCAAATGGAAAGAACAGCCACCACAAAACCGTTAAAAATGGATGCTGTAAAATTACAACCCCTTAAAAAACTTATTTTGTCCCAAAGAAGAAATAATAAGGAACAATTCTCTCCTCATTGCTCTGTAAAAGAGGTGGTGGTGATAAGAGGGTAGTGGTCCATGGTTATGGAACCATTAAATATAGATTTTTTTTTAAATGGCTGATTGATTTTGCTTAATTTTTTCTCTTTTTCTTAAAAAATTTTTTTCTCTCTGGAAGAAGATAATGTAGAAAGAAATTTAGGCAATATAAAAACAAAAGATAAGAATTAAAAAATCGTCTAGTGAATGAAAACTCTCCCAGTTTAGAACAAAGGGGATTTTTTCTTTTAAAAAGAAATGGGGGGGGGGGGGGGGGACTGACACATGCTATATTGATTTTTTTTTTTTTTAAATCTCTCCAATGGTTTTTCCCTTTTGCTCTGATTTTTCTCTCCCAACATGATTCATAAAGCAACTTGTATTAAAAATAAATTTACTACAATTAAAAAAAAAGAAATTTGGGGGACACTAGATGACATAGTAGATATAGCATCAGTCTGTAAGTCAGGAGGACCTGATTAAATCTGACTTCAGACACTTAACTTCCTAACTGTGTGACCCTGGGCAAATCACTTAACTCCAACTGCCACACATACCTTACACTACACTACACTACACACACACACACACACACACACACACACACACAAACAATTAATTTTTTAAAAAGTGGGAAGCCCTGAGAAGGAATATTACTTTCCTCATCTTCAAAAAGAGGAAACTGAATTAAATGACTTCTAAGGTCTCTTTTCACTTTTAAAGTCATGAATCTATGACCAAGAGGATCCTATTTTGTTTACTTGTGATCTGTGAGTACTTTTTAATTAGGCTCCTCTCCTTTGTCCTCAGTTAAGGTTATCTCTGAACGCAGGAATTTGGTTCTCTGATGAATTAAGTCAATGAATCAGCCTCATTTTGTCCACATAAGCCATTTAGAATTCTCAGTGAAACTTCTCTTTATTGTCTATTTAAAACAATGATTCTATGGACATTATTAATCCTTAAGTGATCATTGGGAAAGAAGAATATGGCTCCATGAAATACTACCCAAACTTTCTTATGCAATATAATTAATAATAACAATAATAGTTAGCTTTCATATAGTACTTTAGGTACTTACTTAGTACTTAGTACCAGTACTTACTTATTTAGGTATTTACTCAGTACTTAGGTCCTTTACAAATATCTTAATTATCATCACAAGAATCCTGGGATGAAGGTGCTAGTATTAGCAACATTTTACTTATGAAGAAACTGAGGCAAGCAGTGGTTAAGTGGGAAGGGAACAAACATTTATTAAGCACCTACTATGTGCTAGGCATAATACTTAATATATTAAGCATTTTACAAATATTATCTCACTCTGTACAACAACCCTGGGAGATGTATGTAGTGCCATACTCTTCTTCATCCCCAGTGATCATCAAAAATTATGAAATTCTCTATCCATTGAGCTATACTTGTCTCTGCCTTAAGGGTTGTGGCATGCGTATTTTAAAAGAACAAAGGAACTAACTATTCTGGAGGATCAGGTTGGAATTATGCTGAGAAAGTAACTAAGATGATTTTACTTTTTTGGCCCAGAGATCCTTCTGCATATACCTCAAGGAAATGAATAAGAAAGTCACAAAAGATATTTACAGTAGTCCTTTTTGTAATAGCAAATAATTAGAAACAAAATAAAAGCCCAGCAATTAGAGAATGTTAACAAACTGTGATACATGAATATAATAAAATATGAATGTACTATAAGAAATGGATGAGTATGATGAACATGGAAAAACTTAGGACAATATATACAAAGCAAACAAGAAGAAAATATAGATGACTACAACATAAATGAAAACAGGTCTCGGATATACTTGCTGTTCAACAGTCTTTGGGTATTGTTACGGCCACAAAAACTAATCACCCTTTGGCCAACTTGGTAATGTGCTTCTCCAAAGTTAGTTAGGCTAGTCTTCAAACTAGCAGACCCATGTTAGTAAAGTCAAAGCATGTCACTTAAAAAACAACTCCATATAAAGTCTGCTGTTCATACTCTCATCCTATAATATAAATATTTCCCTTCTCCCTAACAAATGGAATTGTAAAGGAGTTCTATTGTATTTCTATCCCCTTTTCTGTTACACAGTTCCATTAATTCTCAAGGATCTGTCCCCCACTCTCTTTAGGAATAATTTAAGGAATAAGTTATTTTGGAATAAGAGATAATTTATGAGGCAAATATCTTCTTTTGAGGAGTTGTTTTCCTAATTTAGAAACTTCTTTTCTTCTTCATGCTATCTTATTCTGCTGCCCCTTTTTGGAAAACAAGTTGTTATTACCTTAACTTCCTATCTGGCTTGGGTAACAGTGTCAGTAACAATTAGGTTCAAGTACTGCCTCTTATTCATGCCAGCTGAAGGACCACAGGCAAGTTTCTTAACTTCTTAGTGGCCTGGGTAACTTTCAATCTGTAAGTCAAAACTGAATTTTTCGTCTATGTTGGTGAAGATAAATCCCAGGTCCCATGTAAATTTTTTTTTGGTTTGCTTTTTTGTTTGTTGCCTCTATGCCTTTAGGTCCTCATCTGTTTATAACAATAAGTTATGTGCACTATTTCTTGAATTTGAATTCTTCTTTTAGGTTAGCCATAATTGTTCATGCTTTTGGAAAATCTTTAGGTATCTTCTTATGTATCCCAATTAGTTTCCAGATCATAATGCTATCCTTTCTTTGTTTCTTATAGCTTTTTCATAAAGAATATAGATGGCAAACCTTCCTTCATGTTTGCATGAAAAATGATAATAATTCATTTATGGGTATAACTTGTTCAACAAGACAGTTTTTAGACATTTTTCTTTCTTTTTAAAAATACTATCAGTACTACATAAAGACTAAGCAAATGGTAATTAATATTCAACCATTTTCACTTTGATTGGAATATTTCCAAAGGCAATGCCTTTCAAACATTGATGTTTGCACAACTTTTTCCTTTCTTTCTTTCTGTTCATTCTCTAGCATATCACATAGAGGACCTGGTCAGCAGAGATAATGTGGCTACAAAAGATTATTGTGTTTCCATAGGTAAATCAGCCAATATCAGAGGAAGCACCTGGAAAGGTTTTTAACCAAATCAAATACTCTGAGAGATATATTTTGACTAAAGAGGGAAAAATAGAAAAACATATTTTTAAAAGAAAAGAAATAGTATTTGTAACTTCCCTTGTGTGGACTATCGGAAGTTTCTTTAAAAATGTTTTGGCATATATTGCAGATGAAAAATGCTACTTGGGCTTTCCACAAATTTATTACTCACTGAAATATACTTCTGAGCAAGACTGATATAGCATCATGTTATTGTCATGTGCATCCAAATAAAACATGAGCTTGCTTGGCCTTTTTCAGTTTTTACACATAGCTGTATTTTTTTTGGTAGTTGCTATGACTACTACTATTATCTTCTACAAATGGAGATTAAGCCACAGACACATACATTTTTGCTAGTCCAAGTGGGCAGTGAGGATGAATTTGCAGTGATCCAATCATATTTTTCTCCCTCAGTTCTTACTGTAAACAACAGCATGAATTTGTAGGACAGCTGGTCATGGGTAAGGAATGAGAGTCATAGCCATGGACTGAGATGAAACTATTTGATTCGCCTGAGAATCAAACTTCCATCCCCTGCTTCACTAGAACCGTGAGAACATATTTCTGAGGTGATATCCGTTAATTCTGTTCTCTTTAAAGGTTCCTTATTGACTACAAACAGGGAGTTGGGTGGTTAGTGAAAGGAGCCAGTATGGAGCCAGGGTGATGAGTTTGAATCTTGCCTCAGTCACTTACTAGTTGTGTGGCCTTCAGCAAGATATCTCTTAGTGCTTCATTTTACTCATCTGTGAAACAGAGATAATATTAGCACCTACAAAATAGGGTTACTGTGAAGCTCAAATGAGATAACAAAGGTAAAGTACTTTGCATACTTCAAGGTGCTAGAAAAATGCTAGTTGTCTGGATAACTCCCATATAGGGTATATCTCAAAGTCTTTTGAAAAAGTCAGAAGAATACTGGAATTAAAAAAGATGGATTTTAGTTTTTAGGAGAAGTCTGGAAATATTAAAGGAGCTAAGTAATTTTATTACCCTGTTTGTTCTGCTCCTCTTTAAGGCTAAGACCAGCTTGTTATCTATTTATATTGTCAGTCAGAAAAAATACAGATAAACAGATTCTACAGATTTTTCATCCAAATGCAATGTTAAAATCTAGGCAATCACCAGGGATAATATGAATATGAGACATCATTTATGGGCCTGAAGGAAGTGGGAGTACTAATATCTGACTGCTATTTAATTCACTTATAATCAAAAGTGATGAAGAGATCATTCATAAATTACCCCCCTGCTAAATATCTAAAAATTAATGTAAACACTAGAACAGTAAAAATATAGCACCACTGAAACATATACTTTCCTCCTATTTTATTTTTCCCCACTAAATGTGCATCTATAGATAATCTAGGCATGTACTCAGTAATCTGGAAAATTTGTGCCTAGCCTTTTAAAACTCTTGTGCATTTTAGTCAAACTCACTGCCCTATACTACAAATAGAAATCTGCTAACTTTTGGTTTCTAGATTTGAAGCAGCCAAAAGAGAATTGCAAAACAAATCCAATGGTCAAAGTATAACTTGTTTTGGTACCAAAATTGTATTATGTATAGGGAAAAACCCTGAAATTAAAAGCTATGTAATTTTAATGATTAACCTTGCCCTTGACAGAGAGAAAAAAAATACTCCTTTCTACTTTGCAGAAACTGGAAGGTATGTGTGATCAGGGAATCCTTTACCAATATCTTCAGACTGCTGATGTGATAGTGGTTGGTTTGGATGTACTGCTTTTTTCTCCTTCTCTTCTCTAATGTTCATTACAAGGACTGATTTGATGGATAGGAAAGAAGGATAAACTTGGACATAAAGATAATGTGGAAATAAAAGATATAAAAATAAAAAAATTATACAGTGTGAATGAAACAAGACTTTGACATAGACATGCCATTAATTTAGAGATGATGAAGACTGCCTATCTTAGTTCTTAAAAGGCACCATTTTTTTTTTTTTTTAGTTAAGTACCCCCATGTCTATTTACAAAAACCAAATTATCAGCAAGGAAAATGTGATTGTATGATCAGGGTAAATTTTCCTGCTTAGTACAAGAGATAAAGTATATAAACATACAAGAAAATTCACTTTTACAGCTGGTTACTAATATGGGACAGCGAAGGGAAGAAAAGGGAATCCGAAAGGACAACACAGGAAAATATTAAGGCCTATCGCAGTTCAATTTGTCCCTATGTAAATTTTTCCAGAACAAGATAATTTACATACCTGGATGGAGAAGACAACCAGATCTGCCTGTTGGGGGTCTGTTTGTTGATCACATAGGTTCCCAGGTCTCCACCCAGCTTTACTGTTAGAACACCACTCTAATGTTTGGGGAAGGGAGGAATTGAAAATTGGCATCATGTCATAATTGTTTTGAATTTCCCATATTCTCAATACTCTGCAATCATATTTGAAAACAAAAGATATCACAACAATCTTGATTTAGGATTTAGAAATAATATCTCACAAATTTCAAAGCACTTTTATCTTAATCTCATTTGATCCTTGCTAAGAACTCTGTATAAAGGCAAGTTAGGGTAGCTATGATGATCCTTACTTTTACAGATGTGGAAAATTTACCTAGTATTATACTCATACTAGTGTTCTTAAATCTCAATATCCACAGAGACTCAAAATGCATAATATAAACAAACAATAAAATGAGACATATAAAATTCATCATATAAATCTACTCACAAATTTCCTTTGTGAAAAACAGACCAGACTCACTTAACCATTTACTTTGTTTGGTGTGGGAGGATGACGGTAAAGACTTCTGAAGCTCCAGGGACCCCCTTGAATTTGCTCCAATCTCAGATCTTTTCACGTTACCAGAAAACTTTTTTTTTTTTTTAATGGTTAGATGACATTTCTTTCATGCTTCAAGTCACATGTGGAAACGGACTTGTTCACTCACCTTTGCACTCCAAATAAATTAAAATTAATCCAAATAACTGTAAAATGTAAAACACCCTTTCAATAATAGGATCTTTTATTTCCACATCTTTTGTGCCTCTTTAAATTTTTTTTTTTTTTTTTTTGCACAAATCAATTAGGGTTGGGTTTAAGTGACTTGGCCAGAGTCACACAGCTAAATGTTAAGTGTCTGAGGCTAGATTTGAACTCAGATCCTCCTGACTCATGGGCCAGTGCTCAGGAGGTACAGGATATGGGAGAAATAGATTAGAAAAATAAAATTCTTCTTAGATTGGCAATGAAAGATTTTTCTGGGTCTCCTTCACTATACATCAATTATGGCCTAAAGAAAGCATTTTTATAATATTGATGTGGATATAACCTATTCTTTTAGGTCAATTCCCAAATCCATAGTAACTTAACTGGTTATTAATAGTTCTTATAAAAATTTTTGCAAGTATGAAAACAAACTATCTAAATAACAATAATGATAGTAGCAATAATAGTACAATTATTAGATATGGAAAAGCAACACAAGCAGCTTGTTTTTCAGATGCAACTAATAATTTGATAATAACTATATAGTCACAATTAAAACTGAACACAATTATAATTCTAATATGTTATTAAATGGGTGTGTATGAGGTAAGCCATCATTAAATTTAGAACAGGAAACATGAGGATGCTTTACTATTTTGAAGGACTATATTGAAGGGGAAAAATATTGTTAAAAAATAATTTCTTGCCCTTGCACTAGAGATCCCACTGCTAGGCATATAACATAAAGAGGTTGAAGATAGAAAAAAGGTCCCAAATTCCACCAAAATATTTATAGCAACACTTTTTTTGTGGTGGCAAAGAACTAGAAACAAAGTAGATGCTAAAACAAATTGTAGTATTGTTATGCTGTTTGTAGTATATAGAATATAATGGAATATTATTATGCTGTAAGAACTAAGGAACATGAAAAAGATGAACTAATGCAGAATAAAAATAATCAGAACCAAGCAAATAAACAAAATTCTATAATATGATAAATTGAAAAAACCAAAAATCAAACTGAACATTACTATTATAATGATCAAAGGAGTTAAATAGTCTTAACTAAGGGTACTTAACTGGTTCAAGAGAATAGATGAGAAAAGTACTTCTTTGTAGAAGTGCGTGATGGACATGGAACATTGCATAAACTCTGAAACTTGGTTGATGTGTGTGTTGGTTAGTTTTGCTATGCTATGTTAAGAAATGAAAGTCATGTATAATAAAAAGTCAATTTTTTTTTTTTTTTTGGGAAAAGGATGTTCAATTAGTTTCCCACTAGTCCTCTGAAAAAAAGTATTTTAATAGATCACAGGTTAAAATCTTTCCATATCCATGGATTTCAGGTCTGGACATCTGGGGAAAAGGTAATAATTTGTGACAGTGACTGTATCAGGAAAACAAATCACCAGAACTGTGGTTTCTACCTTATGGGCCATGATTAATAAAAATTCACTTAAAGACATAATTGATTTTATGGTAACTGTCTTATAATTTTGTGTTTCATCAATCAACAGATATTACTATCATGTTGGAGGAGTCAGGGAAATTTTTTGACACTTGATATTAGAAAAGCTCAGGTAATCCAAGTAATGGATACATGCTCCTTGCTTCCAACTCTCTCAATTACAGTTCACACACTTCTTGCTGTTTGTGGTGAATGAATACAATTCTTCCCATTATATGTCTGTCTGTAATTTGAAGCTCTTCTAAAAGAAGCAGCAAAAAGGAGGGAAATGAAGAACATTCTTAGTCCACCAAAGCATTCTGATGTTTGAACTGCTTGCAAGGCAGAGTAACCAACATGAGGGCCAACTGGAAGAACTGTTTATGTGGGCACAGAAATAAAAACTATTGTTATAAATAAGTAATTTGTAGAAGTAGTCACACATGAGCCAGCATAGTCCACATGTAATTGCCTGGGACAAAACAAAAACAAAAACAACTACAAACATCCTCTAGACTCCAAAGAATACATCAATAATATTTAGACAATAGATAGACAATCTATTTAGTTAGATTTCTAACTTAGCGAACAGAGGATCATACCAACAGGCATATGTTCGTTCACTACCCCAATCTTATAGGAGTCTAGGTCATCTTTCAAAAAAAAAAAATCAAAAGAAAAATAGAGGTCCAATGGTCTAGTGATATTCTTTATGGATATGTCAGTGTTATTTGGCAAAATCTCTCATGGACAATTTAGTTAAGCAAAGCACAAAAAAGGGTTTTCAGTACATGGATTTTTGGCTCTATAGTGCCACAGCCAAGACTCAATTATTCACATCAATTAAAGAAAAAGCACTAGCATAGATAAATGGCCTCCTTTGATCAAAAGACCCAGTGTGAGGACAGGAAACAACTCAAATCAAATAATCTAGTACAAAACTGGAAGCTGCCTATAATCATTTTTAACCTGCTCAAGGATTTTTGCCTGATCTAACTGGATAACTGCCTCAATTTTAATTTCAGCCTAAGTTATTCTAGATAATTCTCTGCTTGATCAAGGGCAACCTGGCTAAGACATCAATAAAAATAGTTATTTTAAATATTTATAATATTTACAATGTTCAATTTATTATTAGCCCATTTATTTAAATACTTAAAAGATGAATCTCATAGGTCCTCAATAAGGCAAACCATAATTCCTACATAACTTAGTAAAAACTTACTAATGAGTCATCATGAATACTTCACACTACAATCAACTCATATTGTTTTCATATTCTTTATCCAGAGATTTGGCCATGTCATTTCTTCGCTCGAAAATGTTCAAGGGTTCTCAACTACCTAGCAAGTAAATTTAAAACTTCTTTTCTTGGCATTTAAGGCCTCTATAACCTGGTCCTATCTTTTTATCTTTATCTCATTCATTTTCCTCAATGTATTTTATCAACCAAACAGAACTATTCTATCTTATCTTCTACACATCACTACATGTAAAGGCTTTGCAGATAGATGCAAGTTACTCATACCTTCATAGGTATTCTTCATTTTTCTGTTCATTTGTCTATTAAAACTCTACTAAAAGATCATCCCTACTAAGCTTCCCCTCTGACTTCATGTAGCATTGTTTTTTTCATTTTTTCAATGTATTTACTGTGTATAAGAATTACCTGTTTTGGCACATTCTACTCCAGTGCTGTAAGCTTCAACAGGGAAGGAAGTATATTTTATCTAAACTTCTGAGTAAAGTAAGAGTTGCATAAATGGGCGGTGAAGCTAAATCTAATTAGGTTGGTTGTTAGATGATCTGTCCCTAGGCCCAGTTCTAAAGCTTTTTAAGCTTAGGTAAGAACTTCCAAATCTTCTAATTTGTTGTTTTAACTTTAAGAAATCATAATGAAGTTCTGAAGGTGAGCTTCAGGGAAAGATTATTATTATTAAGGCTCTACATACAGAGTGGTCATCATCATCACTGCCACCATTATCATTATCATCATCATCATCATCACAGCTAGCATTTCATAATGTCTACTCTGTGCCAGGGATTGTTTTAAACACTATACAAATATTATCCCATTTGATCCCCACATCTTATTAATATGTGTTATATATTATATAATATGTATTATATATATAATGTGTTAATAATGTCTTATTAATAGACAGCTGAGAAAATTGAGGCAAATGCAGGTTAAGTGACTTGGTTAAAGTCATAGAATTTGTAAGTATCTGAGGTCAAACTGAAACTCAGGTTTTCTTCACCATATCATTCTTTCTGATAGCTACTTAGTTGTCTTTAAGTGCAGTCTTAGAAACTAAAAGGGAGAAGGAGGCATGGCTAAACAAATTATGGTATGTGAATGTAATAGAATACTACTGTATAATAATCAATGGTCAAAGAGATGGTTTCAGAGAAACCAAGATTTTTATGAATTGATGCAGAGGTAAGTAAAGACAGGAAAACAAGTTATATAAATTAACAACAAAATTGTAAAGGCAAAAAACTTAGAATTCTGAAAAGTGAAGTGACCAACCAAGATTCTAGAGGATCAATGATAAAGCCTTCTACACATCTCTTGATGAGAATGGGATAGACTCGGGGTGCAGAATGAGACATATATTTTTGGATCCGACCAATAGAGAAATTAATTTTGCTTGACTATTCATATTTGTTACAATGGAAAAATAAAAAGATGATAAATAAACAAACAAATAAGTAAAGGCTTCCAGTGTGAGTCCACTAGTGGAAGAATACCTTACATAAAGGATTTGTGTTCCTTGACTATGCCTATTTGTTACTAGGATTCTGCTTTCTCCCTTCCACTGGAAAGGAGAACTAGGGATAGTGTTGTTTCAAAAAGGGGGACGAGGGGAGGCAGTTAGGTGGCACAGCTGATAGAGCATCAGCCCTGGAATTAGCAAGATCTGAATTAAAATCTGGCCTCCGACACTTAGAGCTGTGACCCTAGGCAAGTTACTTTACCCTGATTGCCTACAAAGAAAAAAGAAAAAGAAAAAAAAGCAGGTCATTGAAGCATTTTTTTTAAATGCACAAAAGAGAACAGAAAGAAATTCAGAAGATAACAGATAGGCAGGATTGCTTTGAAAGTAACAAATTAAATTTATTATATACTTTTGAAAAAAAGCAAGCTATAACAAAGAATTGTGGTTTATAAAACCACAAAATAAGTAATATTTCCTGTTCTACCTTGTATGTGGAAGCGTTCTTTTTTTGGGGGGAAGGGGGAGGAGGATGTTCATGGAGTTCAGAAAAAAAATTTTTAAAGGCCACAATAGATGCAATGTGGTACAATGAAAAGATCATTGAATTTAGAATCAGTGGACACACATTTATATACCAGCTCTGTCACTTACTACCTTTGTAACTTTAAGCAAGACTCTCCATGAGCCCTGATTTCCTTATCTGTAAAATGTAATTAGAGGAGCTGATCCCTTAATTCCCTTTCAGTTTTATATTTCTAATTCTATCAATCAAAAAATGAACATTTCTTAATGGCTTATTGTGTGCCAGGCACCATCTAAGTGCTGGGTTCACAAAGAAAAAGCAAAGATAATCCCTGCCCTCAAGAAGCTTACCTTAATGGGGAGATCTCATATATATTTATGTTATAGATAGAATATATAAATATAGAATATAATATAGAATGGTCCTCCAGCTTTATTTTATTAAGTCAGTTTCCTCTATGTTGATAAAATCTATTTCCTAAGCCTCTTCTTCAAAGATGCCTGACAAAAGATATATGCATTCTATTTCTATTTCTTTAATACTTAATGTGTTCCTGTGAAGTCATCATATAAATATTTGGATGCCGGTCAGTCTTCCTAGTTAGGCTGTGAAGCCTGGGGGCAGAGTTAACCATGTCTGACATTTTACAGTTATTCATTCTGTCCCCACAGATCCTAGATAGTTCCTGTGGGTAGGGATGGAGGAAGAGACACAATAGTGGAAGGTACTCTTTAAATGTTTTTTATGTACCTGAGATGATCTTCAAAAAGAACCTTATAAATAATTCCAGAGCTTAAACCAAACTGTCTGCTTCGTGATATTAATTAACTGGTCTCAAAAAAAATTAATCTTAACAGGGGATTTTCTCTTGCTCAATGGGGAGTTAGTACTAAACAATAATTAAAAAGATCAGAAGCCAGAAAATATCCCTTTCTAAGTATGACACCTACTGGTTATAACTATTAACTAAACATTCAAACACAAGGGGCTAACTTCATCCAATTTGAGGAATCTTAATTTAGTGCAAAGTACCTGCTTTATGCAGAGAACTATGAAAAGTGATGGCTAAAATAGGAATTTTAGATAAGGGACAGTTTGTGATCTCAAGGGCTTTATTGTCTAAGACAATGTTATTAAATGAGGTAAGGCAGTGAGAACTGAGTAGTTAGGAGATAAAGAGAAGTTGAGATAGAAGGTTTCCATGTCATTCAACAAGGATTCCCCTTTTTAGATTCAGAACTGTGATTTCATCAGTGTAGGAAATCCCAGAGAGAAAACACATTCTACAAATATGCATCTTGTAGTCTTGGAATAGAATTTTTTTTCTTAGTATTTGATAACTATTCTAATATACTGTATTTTTTTTTGCAATTCTACATATTTTATTTTCTGCATTAAAAATATCATTTTGAGAAATGGTCTACACGATTCACTAAACTACCAAGGGAATCCATGACATAAAAAAGGTTAGACATTCCTCTATTAGAGAATTCCTTGGAAGGCCCAAGGGTTTAAGTGATTTGCCAGGGTCACATAGTTAGATGTGTATGAGGTGTGCCTTGAATCCAGGTACTACCAGTTCTAAAGCTGACTCCTTATCCATGAAGAAGCAGATGCTGCCACACCAAATAGAGCCTAGATCTACAATTAATTCAGAAATAATTTCTATACTAGGTGGAGTGTGAAAGTGCAATTATTGTCAGTGTTAAGTCACATCTGACTTTTGATACTGTCTGTGGGGTTTTCTTAGAAAAGATACTGGAATGGATTGCCATTTCCTTCTCCAGTTTTATATAGGTAGGGGTTAAGTGACTTGCCTAGGGTCACATAATAAGTGTGTAGAATCAGATTTGATTTCTGGTCTTTCTGACTGTAGGCTCAGGGCTCTATCCACTACATCACCTAACTGCCTCACGTATAATAGAAAGGTAGAAAGTAATAGGGTAGTCCAAGAGGGAGAGATCACTTACATCTAGAAGTAGGAAATCAGGAAAGGCTTCTTAGAGGAGAGGACATCTGAATTATGACACAAGGAACCAGGAAGTTGTATAGGGTCAAGAGTGTAACATCAAAGTTTTTGAAAATCAATTTTAGTTTTTTAAGTGATTTGTTGGCTGCCTTTCTCCAAAGCTCCTAAGGGTGTTGGCCAAACTGTATTTGATTTAATTCACTTTTTTAGTCCTTCTCTAATGTTTCAATGTAGCATAAAGGTGATCTTGTATTCTTAAAGGTAATGCCAGTAAACACTTGCTGTCGGGTCCTATCAAGTTCCAAAGACTTTGCTTAGGGCTCTGGCCACACTTGGATATATTATTCAAGAATTAGCTTAGCTAATTAAAAAACAAAACAAAACAACCCAACAACTCATCGTCAAGTTGGTTCCTTGGTGTTTTCTGCCATTGCTCTAGACTAAGATGCTATATTAAGGTATAGAGGGATTGGGGAATGTATTGGCAGAAGTTCACATCAGGGGTCAGGAAATTAAGGTTTTAGGCCAGATGTAAACTGCCTCCTGTTTTTGCTTTGTTTTATTTTGTTTTTTGTTTTTTGAGGTAACTGGAGTTAAGTGACTTGCCCAAGTTCACACAGCTAATGTTATGTGTCTCAGGCCCGGCCTCCTGTTTTTGTATTGCCTATGAGCTAAGAATAGTTTTAGTATTAACTTTATACTAATGAAAAAAATCCTTCATGAATTTTTTTTTTTTAAAGTTCACCCTCTTTCATAGAAAGAGACTGATACACAAATACATAAGATTAATATTCTTTTCCACTCATCTAGTCCAGTTCTTATTTCTAAGGTTAGTTTAGTATTAAAGTTTACAAATTGGGCAAGATTGAAAACAAGCAAGAGAATTCAAACCATTAATCTGGGAAGCACTCCCAAAGGCTGCTTAATCAATCATAAGTTGAGAAAGTATTTCTAGACTCATTTAAAATTATTTCCCTTCAGGTACTCTGCCCATATTCTGACCAAATATTCTGTGCACAACGCTGAGTTAGTTCTAAACAACCATTTTAAAAGTCAATAGGTATCAAGAACACTTTCCCAAATTTTCCAAATTCCATCTCTTGCCTTTGGAAGAGGCTGTCCTACATACCTGGAATACTTTTTGCTTTCTTCTCTGTCTCTTAGAAGCCTGAGCAGCCTCTGAGGTCATTTCCTCCAGGAATTCTTTCCTGGGCTCTCTAGTTTTTTTGGCTCATTCTCTCCTCGAATAATTATGAATTCATTTATCTGTATCTATGTCGAAAACCGTACTAAAATATAAGCTTCTATGGAGCACACTGTTGTTGTTTTAGATTCCTTTGTACACAAAAGGCACTTAATGTTTGTTAGATTGGCTCACACGTACAAACTTAATTTTTAACAGGCAGACTTCTTTGAGTCTTATTTCTTGGATGTAGCAAAAAATAAAGGCTTGTTGACTTTGGTACTATTGCTTAGTAGGATTGTTATCTTATTGACAATTCCCTAGTTATAACATGAGAAGAACACCATCAAATTCTACCATGCAGAGAAGGCCTCTGATACCTTCTTAGAAGACCTCTCATTCTTTTTTTTCCGGGAGATGATTGTCTCTTTACAACCGTGGGCTAGTTTTATAAAAGGATTCCTGAGCTACTTTCCTTAAAGTGATTTACAAGTGGGAAGTTGGTGGAAAGAGTTGTGGATCAGTAGTCAGAGGGCTTGGGTTCAAAATTTGGTTCCGTACTTACTTCCTGTGTGACCTGGGTAAGTCATCTGATCTTTCTCTAACTCATCTGTAAAATGGGAAGGTAGGACTAGGATGACCTCTCAGAACATGTTGCAGCTCAAAATCTATGATCTTATGTCTTATTTACTGAAGAGGGAGATTTCTTTCCTTCAATGTACTGTTGTTTCAATGGATCAGAAAAATTAAAAGAAGAAGAGAAATACCCCGAATGAAACATCATATTCCTTGGATGTGTAAGGCTTGTCTCCAAGATCTTCAAAGAAATATGCTAAGGAGTCCAGTGTTTCTTCAGCAAGTTTTTCATACGTGGTTTCATCTAGTGAGCTGGAGATGTTAGAAAACAGAGTAGCATACAGTTAGCAAAAATCATTTTACTCAGTATCAAATTAATATAATTTTTTAAAACAATAAGAAAATGTTAAAAAACAAAAACAAAAACAACTTTCTTCTTCTCCCCAATAACAGGACCAGACTAGATAATCTCTGAAATTTCTTCCCATTCAGAAATTCTGTGATTTTAGAAACAGTTTTGAAGACCAAGAAGATTATGACAAAATTATTACTCTTTAAGATGGAATGTGCTTGAGGGGATTCATGCAAGAGATGGATAAGACATCCTCTGAGGTTTCTTCAAACTCTTAAGATTATGACTTTATGTTGGCACAATATTTTTCATTCTCAAAATAACTAGAAGCTGGAGAAGGAGGAGAGATTTTAGAAATTCTATAAATCTTCCTATTTCTTAAGAGGAACTAAAAATCACAAGTTCCAAATGGACAACTAAATATTAAAAGAATGGATTTGCACAGCTCAACTTAAAACTAACAGTCCAAAAGAGGCTATTGGAAGTAAACTGGCAAACATATGATATGGTCAGATCACTTAATTCACAAGTGTTTATTGAATGTATATAAAAGCATTTTCTTTTTTAAAATTTTTTCAAAGAAATAGGCATTTATTAAGTATTGGGATAAAAAGACAAAAATAAGACAATCCTTGTTCTCAAGAGTTTATAATCTGCTGAGGGATGGGGCAACAACTTGTACGTGGAAAAATACATAGACATGTAATTTTTAATTTTTTTAAAAGTATAGACCTGTAAAGGATTTCTAATGAGTAAACAAATTTCCTCTACTAGTACTAATCCACGTTACTTCTTTTTTTTAAATAAATAATATATAGATGTCAATTAAAAAAAAAAAGACTACCCAATGAAGGGAGGAGATGCCCAGGGAGTTGTTCACAGATCGTTACACATTGATCTTCCTTCTTAGCTTTATTTTACCAACCAGTAAAGAGGTGGGGACTTGATTCCCCCCAGAAAATCACTGACAAGCTGTTGAGAAACCATTTAATTAAGTGACACTCACACTGTGATCTTGCCAAATGCCTTCAGATAATTATTTTCTTTTGAACAAAGGTGCTAAGTTATCCTGACTTATAACACATAAGGCTTCTCAGAAATGGAAAAACCCTCCAGGGCCAGGTAGTCCAACCTAATGACTTTTGTTCTGTGAAATCTCTTTCAATAACAGCAACCCTGAAAATGCATTATGGACTCCCAGGGTAATTCAATATACCATTCAGAATATTATTTTAGATTTGCTCATTAAGTGCTTACCATAACTATAAGAATAACGTTTATTCCCATAAGCTCCAAATTATAATTACATATATGAATATAATTGCAAAATATTAAATTTTATTCTTCTGATACTTATGTAAATGCTAAATACTATTATGGAACATGTTTTGTGTGGAACATTCTGTAAGAATTGAAAAAAATCAATCTACAAAGACCTTGTATACTTACTATTTTCTGCAAGACTTCACATTTTACTTTTTTATTTTAAAATTTTTATAATTTAATTAACATTTTGTTGAAATAATGTTTAATGTAATGTGATAATCATATATAAACTTAACTCTGTTAGACTTTTATTTAAACAAAGATTTTTAATATTTAGCTCAACTCAAGACAGTCTTCAATTTAATCTTACATTGAGTTCATTTCTTTATTTTGATTTAAAACAAGAATAAACTGACGTTTGCCCCCAAAACACCCCCCCCCAATATATAGATGAAAACATTTTCTTATAGAAAACCTTTGAAAATAAAATACACATATGCTCCAAAGTTTGTACTTCAAGATGAGAAAATGAACCTTCCTCACTGCTTAGCTGGGAGGCAAAAGAGAATCTATTGGTGTCTGACATCATTGTATTCGTTACTTTGAATTCTTTTTTTTCTTTCTCTCTTTATTGTGAGAGATGGCTTTCTAGGGAGAGGGCAGGCCAGGATTATATTTTAAATATACCAATAAAATTTTAGTTCATTATAAATAAACTTTTTTGGGGACTATGTACTGATTTAGAAATTAATTCTTATTGATAGACAGTCTTTATATTACCTACCTACATCATCTCCCTGAGAATCATCCCTTATTACAAAGAGCCAATGATTCTTAAATTATCTTTCCTTATAGGGTCAGCTGTTTTTGATAGTAGATACCTCATATAGTCTTCTAATTTTTCAGTCTTTAGACTTCGTTTTTATATTTCATGTTGTCTCATTGAATCATTGAGCTTTAATTGTTCCATTTTATTTTTTCTGAGTGTCTACTACTTGGATCATTTTTCCACCTTTCTTTGTTCTATGTACTTTACTCTCCTTCCAATTTTTTTCCATAGGTGTTCTAATTTTATTAAAACAATAATAATAAAAACAAAAACTTCTTGCTTCATTTTTTCCATTCCTCTTTTTCTTTGAGGTTCTACATGTACTTATTTTGGGATTATTTCTTAGGCTTTACTTAATCCCCAAAGTACTGCTCTTCTGTGTCTGAAGTTCAATTTTTTTTTCACTCATGATTTCAGTCTTGGAATCCCAGGGGATTTGTGAAGAATCTTATTCTTAATGATAGTGGTGCTACCACAATGATGCCTGTGTAATGATATGTGACCAGTGAGTAATGACAAATGATAAACACTGGTAATGCAACTTACTTTTTGTCACCCAATGTTCCTGTTTTCCTCAAATTCATCAGATGAACACTCTGCTTTTTGATCTTTGGAATCTGGCCTTTGAAACCTTGGAACTGAGAACTCTGAATAACATAAATAATTATTACCTTTTTTTGTTATATATTTGAGTCAAACCAAACACCATTATAAAACTACTGTCATTCTACTTATGAAGATGATAGTGTTACAATGTATGAAAAATTTATTCTTATTTTTATCACCAAGTATTACTAAGAGGAAAGAGACAGCCTGGCATCGTGGATAAAGATGTAACTTCAGATCTGGGAAGACTTAGGGGAAAGTCCCAATTCTGACTCATAATACATGACTCTGAGCAAACCATTTAATCCTCTGCAATCCTCTAAGATAAGAAGTTGTACAGAAACTGACAACATGCATCGAAAGAAGGAATTTCCTTATTCGGAGTTTTCTATACTATTGAAATCACAGCTCCAGTCCCTATTACTTTAATAATGTTGAAAAAAAAATCCCTCTATAATTTAAGATGCAATGTGAAACAGTCATCAAGCAGTTAACAATTTAAGAAGATGAAGAGATTAGTTCCAGTTGGGGGAGAATCAGAGAATGCTTCATGGAGACGGAACTTCCTGTTCTAAAGCATGACATTTTGAGGAAGATATAACAAGTTAGACTGGATCTAGAAGAAGAGGATCACAATGTTGAGGGGATGGACCGAAGAATTAGGGATGTTTAGCCTGGAAAACAAGAGAGAATTTAGCATTTTCTCAAATATTTAAAGAGTTAGCTCATGTGGAAAATGAATTAGATTTGGCCTCCTTGGTCCCAAAGGGCAGAAAAAGGACCAATGGGTAAAACTCAAAGAGAGCTCAACAGAAGGGAAAACTTATTATTAGTGATGAGAGCTATAGGTTCTTTCAAGTATCCTGTCAGTCTTTAAGAAAAGATTAAATGACTAGTCAATGAAAAACAACGATAAACAAAAATAAAAAACAAAGCAAGAAATATGGTTATCTTGGGCAAGTCACTTAATTGGAAATGTTTCCTCATTTGGAAATATAGATATTATTAATAAATAGTATTTACATAGTGCTGTAAGGTTTGCAAATGTCTTTATATGAATTATCTCACTTGATCCTCACAAGAACTCTATGTTGTGCATACTATTATCATCTCCAATTTTACAGATGAAGAAACTGAAGTTGAGATTAGGTCACATAACTAAGTGTCTTGAAGCAGGATTTCTATTTGGGGTCTTCCTCACACCAAAGTCCATGGCTCTATGAATGTATTACTTACCTCTCTCTTAGCACTATCTTCCTCTAAAGACTTTCTGAAAAGCATGTTTTATAAACTACAAAACACTACATAGAACAATAAGCCATCTTTAATGTCATTCTGTGAGTATTAGAGACTTCTCTACTAAGATCCTAAGATTTTGTCTCTCTCAAGTCCCTAGCCTTAGATCTGTGACCTTGTTTAAAATTTTTTTTGATACCTACATTTCAATATAAATTGTTTCTTTTGTAATCCTATATATTTTATTTTGTGCATTTAAACATTATTCTGTGAAGGGCTTCATAGTGTTTGCCACATTGTCAGAGTAGTTCATGACTCAAAAGAGGGACCTTCCTTCCTTCCTTCCTTCCTTCCTTCCTTCCTTCCTTCCTTCCTTCCTTCCTTCCTTCCTTCCTTCCTTCCTTCCTTCCTTCTTTCCTTTCTCCTAAAAGATAGATTGAGGATGGGAAGGAAAGATACAGAATATGGGGAAGACAGCAGTGCAAATACATAACAGTCTCCAGTAGAGAAGTTATTTTGTTGCTGCTGCTACTGCTGTTGTGTAGTCATTCAGTCTTGTCCAACTCTTCATTAGCCCATTTGAGGTTTTCTTGGCAAATATACTGAAGTGGTTTGCCATTTCCCTCTTCAGTGGATTAAGACAAACAGGTTAAGTGACTTGCATACAGTCAGACAACTGATAAGTATCTGAGGTTAAATTTGAAGTCAGGTTTTCCTGATTTCAAGAACTGAGCCACCAAGCTGCCTCATGGAAGTTGTTTACCAACCCCATAATAATATTAAATAAAGAAGACAGTTCACTGGTTAGTTTTAGAAAGACAAGAATTTAAATCCTAACTTAAGCACATATTAATTGTGTGTCTGTATTCAAATCATTTATCTGCTAAGTTCACTATAATGTTCTAGGGCTCTAAATTTCCCAAAAGCTCCTACTCTGTATCAATGGAGGGAATATCTTCAAAAGTAAGTTATACAAATAAAATGGCAAGTTCCTACCACAAAAAAACCCAACAACCAAACAAAAAACCAACTTTTATTTGTGGGAAGTCCCTTTACAGAAAAAATCAGGATTCCTACCATGGCTCATTGGACTCCCAAAAGTTGTGTAGTGAGTATTCAAAGTTGTAATGATTAAAGATTTGTGAAATAAGACCTAGGAGGAAATGATCACAGAATTGTGATTAATTCAGCCAGAAGTAAAAAAGCTGAATTAATGATTTCATAACCACCCAATGAAGAATTTTATACTCATGAAATATTAGAGCTAAAAAGGGACTGGCTTTACAGATGATCTATTTTAATCTTCTGTACAGAAGAGGAAGCTAAATCCCAACCAATCAATTATCCAGAATTTATTAAAGATAGAACATGTAACAGGTTTTTTGAAGCAAAAAAAATATGCCCCTGCCCTCAAGGAGCTTACATTCCAGAGAAACCCAGAAGATAAGCATGCAAGATCTTAAGTCCAAAAGACTAGCCTCACTTAATTTGTAAAATGTGGATTACAATAGGATCTTACCATCCCTGTCCCCGTCCCCCCATCCCTTGTGAGGATCAAAGGACGTAATATAAAACGCTTAGAACAGTATCTGGCACACAGTAAGCACAATGTAAATTAATAATAATTTAATAAAATAATTTAATAAAATAATAATAATTAATATAAATTTGTAAGAGCTTTCGCAAACTTTAAAACGCCATATAAATATTGACTACATCACAAGATTAATTCAACAAACATAAACACATAAAAAAAAGTCAATTCTACACAATTCAAGCCTCACCAAGAGGCAAAAGGGAGGAAAACAGAGAACTCCAGAAATGGGGGTACAAGTACTGCAAAGTTACAGAGATACATGGAGGGAAGCGTTAGAAGTTATCGGAAAGACAGGGGTCGTAGGACACTAAGTGTCAGAGAGAGAGTATTCAGACTACTCTACTCAGGGCAGCTTAGAGCTAAATAATGCTCCAGACACTTTCTGGATCTCGCCGCCATTCAAGAAACTCCGCCCCTCCTGTTCCACAGTTTCTCCCCCCCCCCCCCCCCCCCCCCCCCCCCCCCCCCCCCCCCCCCCCCCCAACCTCTCTATGCTCAAGCCCCACCCTTCTCATTCGACCAGGCCCTCCCATTCCCCAGGTTTTCCCCTCCAACTCCCTAGATCCCACCCCTTCCATTTCCCCAGGCCCCGCCCCCGCCCTTCCCGTCACCTGATCCTGCAGACAGGGCCGCAGTCGCGGTGCACTCTGTTGTGCATACTCACCAACTGTCCCGGAGACCAAGAAGTCACAGTTCCAGCCCCTGCTTCCAGAACCAGGGGACCCAAGCGGGCCGGGAGGCTGCAGAGCCCAGCCTTCCTAGGCCTGAGCGCCAGTAGCTGCAGGGTACGCAGTTCGGCGCGACAGGCCCTCCGCGCTACTACTGCCTGCGCCAGCTCTCCCAGCCTGGGCCTCCACATGCTTCTGGCGCGCCGCCCAGCGCCGCAAGGGTGTGTGTGGGTAGGGGATGGGTGATCTGCGCCCGCCTCCTTTGTCTGCGCTCTATAAACCACGTAAACTCCGGCCTTCACGCGGCTGCCCCCTGGTGCTGCAAGTGCCACAAGTTACAAATTATTTCCCTTCTGTCCCCCCTTGCTAAGACAGCGAGCAATCTGATGATATACGTTATACAACTACAGTCATTTAAAAAATAGTTCCATATCAGAACAAAAGGGAAAAAAAGTTAGAAAGAAAAAGTACGCTCCCCAAAGTAAAAATAGGATGCTTCAATCTGTGTTTAGTCTCCTTAGTTCTCTCTCCAGATACAGATGGGCATTTTCCATCCTAACTTTATTGGAACTGTCTTGGATCACCACATTGCTGAGAAGATCTAAATCTGTCTTAGTTGATTATCTGTGGGAAACTTTCACTCTGGACCTTTTCCTCATTGATGACTCCCCTTTCATCTTTATTCCATCTCACTTAACTAGAACTTTCTCTGGACTCAACCTTTTTTCCCCCTTGACTGCCATGTTTCTTTGACTCCTCTATTCTCCCACCTCTCACTATGTTTCTCTGAGGGTAAAGACTATTTTGTTTGATTATGGTTGCATACCTATACTCTCAGCACAGTACTTGACTCATGTTAAGCCCTTAAAAATCCTCTATATTATTGATAAATGATTGTTGGGACAATGAATAAATTAAATCTCTAGTCAAACAAAGGAACTAGATGAAGGGAGCTAGAATGACTTATGCTGCATAATGAGCACATAATGAATGTTTGTTATCAACGTAAGGCAATTATAAGGTCTAGTATATAGAGAGATTTCTTGGAATCTTAAATGGTCAAAGTCAAGTGGGGGCAGCTAGGCAATAAGACCTCCTTATCCAGGAAATTTCTTGCTTCAGTGATTTGCATCCCCTCATAGCCTGGCAAAAACATGAAGCTCTGAGATGACTTAGTGTTTCTTTCTGTTTCTTATCTGACTCTTTCTCATCATTGCTGACTTTAATAGATAAGTTAGCCCCTCCCAGTCTAAGGGTTATGGAGGGAAGGCTGAGAGAAGTCCCAGGGAACAAAAGAAGAGCAAACAAGCTCAGAAAGAGGAGAAAGCTAAAGAGCAGAAGTCTCTAAGAAATTGATTTCAAGAGGAGGAGCATCATGAATTCAGGAGACAGACTGAAAGGCTGAATTCTGTGTCACTGAACTTCTTCCTTCCCCCCACTTAAACATTCCCACAAGACATTTCTCAAACGCTTTTATGTCCTCTCAACTTCAGCAGCAGCTCTGAGGGAGTAAAAAGGAATCATTCTGGGGTGATTTCTCCCTAGCTAGTCTCATCTCCTGCCTTTCTGACTTCTTCTTTAGGGCTAAGGCAGGGTTTCATAACAAAGATCTATTATATGTGGAGACCGCTTCTAAAGTAGTGGGGGAAGAGCCTTAGGGAACTTATTCATCTAGAGGATATATATGAAACAAATACACAATTGTAATACATAGTATGACATGGGAAGTATAGAAAGGTACAGCATGACTGTTATATCACTGATATCTGAGGAAAATCTGTTACTTATAAATCATATCAGGGAAGGCTTCACAGAGGAGAGGGATTTTTAAGAATAAGTAGTAATTTGGTCAGTAAAGAAAAGAGCATTCCAGGGTTGGGAATTGGAAAAAAAAAACAACACTGAAAGGAAGGGTTTTTTATTTTTTCTGTGTCATGGACTATTTTGGCAGCCTTAGTGAAGCTTGTGGACCCCTTCTCAGAAGAATTTTTTAAAAAACATAAAATGAAATACAAAAAATTACAAAGGAAATTAATTATATTAACTTACAATTATCAAAATATAAAAACAAAACCAAGTTCTCAAGCTCCAGGTTAAGAAATGCTGCTCTAGTTCTTTGTACTCTTTTCCTTTTGAAATGAATTTTTGAGTTATTTATATTTCTGACATGTACTCATCAGATGGCAGCTAAGTGGCCCAAAGACTTATCTTCCTGAATTCAAATCTGGCCTCAGACATTTACTTGTGTGATACTGGGCAACTCTTGTTTGTCTCAATTTCCTCATTTGTAAAATGAGCTAGAAAAAAAAATGGCAAGCTACTCCAGTGTCTTTGCCAAGAAAACCTCAAATGGGATCATGAAGAGTTGGGCAAACTGAACAAGTGCTCATTAGTAGGATATAAGGTTGTTGACAGCTTCTTGAAGGTAAAGAACCTATTGGTTTTTGACTTGTATCCTTCAGGATCTAGCATAGTACCTTGCCTTGCTTAATAAATGTTGGGTGGAGTTGAATTCAATATTTCCTCCCCAAACATAAATATATAGTTTAAACTTCATAGATGTTGGCTAATTTTTTGATTAGATAGGGTAGTGGGTCTGTCCCACAGAACTTGGCTCTCAGCCTAATGTTATCCACTTTGCAATGTGTTTCCTAAAATTGTCTGTGAAACCTGGATCCCAGCTATTAAGATGGGCAGATTGAATCCTGCTCATACCTAAGAGAGAGTTCTCTTTGTATGACACAAGTTCTGGCAGTTCGCCTCAATGCCTCACTGCAAGAATTCCATTGCCAGAGCTAGAGGGACAGATGGCTAGACAGATTGTCAGAGGTAAGTTGCTAGCAGGAGGTTTTGAAGGTGGAGTCATGCAGGGTGAAGTGGGGTGTGGAAGAAATAAAGCTGATAGCACCATTACATTGGATTCTGACTTGTGTGGAATTTAGGCTGGGTATAGAGTAGGTGAAGGTCCGGTGGAGTTTGGCAGGGATTCTACTGAAATAGGATTGACTGTTTGAGCAGGCCTGATATTATAGCCAGGGGTAAGGGAAAATAGTCTCACAGCCTTGGAGATGTAATGGACTGAAGCTCTTGAGTCGTTGCACTGAGGTCCCAAGCACTTGAGGCTAATTAGCAATTGGACAATACTCTATTAATATATGCTTGGAGAAAGAATGGCTCCGCCCACTCTCTGTGCAAGTTTGATGTGCTATAATAATAGATTACCTAGAGGATTTGGTGGGTGGAGTGTGAGAGCCAGAGGCACTGCTGGCCAGATTCCTGTCTCCATTGCTCTCACTTCTATCACCATTCCCCTTCACCTCCACAAAGAATAAAGATCAAGCATTTTCCCTTATTCTGACTCTGGCTGATTTTAATATACTCTGGGTGCTAAATGCAGTCATCACATTTGGCGCCCATCTTGGAACCAAGGACCTACTTTCAACTGAAGAAGTCTCCGGTGACCAGGAAATTAGGTGAGTATTTTAATAGACAAACAGGGAACTTACTTTGTTAAGGGCTAAACTAGTAACCATTTCTGGCTGAAATGGGGCAGATGTTAGGAAAAGATTCTCCTCCATCCCCACCCCTACCCCCGTCCTGAAGGGGCGCTAGAGAACATGCTTAAATTGGACGAGGGACAAGGCTTAATTATAACTTGGGAACAGATCGCTAGACTTCTGGGTACATTAAAACGCACCTCCCCTTGGTTCTTAGAGGAAGAGCAAATCTCTCCAGACAATTGGAGATTAATAGGACAACAACTCTGTGCATATTACAACAAAAAAGGTCCTCATTCAATTTCCATTGAAGCATTCTATGTATACAACATAATATAGTTGGCCTTAAAGAATTCTGTAAGTTATAGAAAAAAGAAAAGTTCTAGGAATAGCCAGATGAGGAAGTGTGAGGAAAATGAGGAAGACAATGAACAGATTAATGACCATATCCCCACAGGGCATGGAGATTTAAGTGAGGCTCAAGGGTGTGGTGACTTTCCATCCCAAGAGGCAGCTTCAACACAGCCTATGGAGCAGATAATTGACTCTCCTCCATCAATTCCACCTTCTGGGATGGAGAGAGGAGGAGTAGTGGAAGGGGCAGTGACACCACCAGCACCTCCCCCCACCCCCACCCCCCCCAGTATCCAACTGCTCCTATGAGTAGATTGCAAAAGGCACTACTCAAGCCACTGAGGAAGGGAAAGATGTAAATGAGTTATGACCACATGTTTTTCCTGTGATTCAACAGTTTAACTCTTCAGGTCAAGCAAGTAGAAAATACGCTCCTTTTGATATAGAAATCCTCAAAGACCTGAAAAAGGCTTGCATTCTTTATGGAGCTATATCGGCTTATGTTAAGATGTTATTACAGAATTTGGCTTATGAAATCTTAACCCCTAGGTACTGGAAATCTATAGCAAGGGTATGCTTAGAACCTGGACAAAACTTGTTGTGGCTTTCTGAATATAGTGAGCTCTGTAGGATACAAGCCCAATAGTCAAAGTGGAGTTCATACTCCAATCACCTATGACCAACTAACAGGTGAAGGTTCTTATGCAGACATCGCAGTACAGATTAATTACTCCATAGCAGCATATGAACAAATTGCTGCTGCTGCTATCAAAGCATGGCCTTTGTCCCCAATAAAAATGACAAGAGTGAGGCCTTCACAAAAATAACACAAGGGCCAAATGAATCCTTTGATGATTTTGTGGGATGTTTGCAGACAGCTGTCACACGAACTAATGGTGAAAATGCAGTAACAGACATTTTGATAAGGCAACTTGCTAAGGAAAATGCTAATGAGATTTGTAGAAGAATTATACTAGTATTGTGCAAGGATGCTCCTTTAAAGGAGATCATAATACATTGTGCCACAGTGGGCACAAATGCCTTTTATAGCCAGGCTGTCATGCAGACTTCTCAAGATCCCAAAATGGGAAGACAGGGTCCCTTTTGGCAAGGGACTTCCACAGATACTCATCAATGCTTTCAGTGTGGTAAAATAGGGCATCTGAAAGCTCAATGTTGGTATAGAGACAGAATGAGAAAACAGGGTGGGAGAACAGGACCCAATATACCATGTCCAAAATGCAACAGAGGCTTCTATTGGGCCTCAGAATGTAGACTGATTCAGGGAAATGGGATAAGGGGTCCAGCCCCAGGGCCCAAGGCAAAAAAATACTTGGGGCATGATGGCAGCCGATGGTGCACCCAGAGAGTGCCTAGAAGTCCAGTACCCAGACATGACCAATCAGCCAGGAAGCCATCTGATGGGAGAAAGGGATTACACAATCAGCCAGGAAGCAACCTGATGGGAGAAAGGGATTACAATTGGGGAGAATAGAGTTGTATGCAGCTGGGACAACTGAGATACTCCCTGGAGAAGTGAAATCTGTTCCTCTCCAGCCTATAGATCCCTTGCCTCCAGGCACAGTAGGCTTGACCATTTCACCTCCTGAGAGCACGTACAAAACAGTGTTCATCCACACACTGATGTGGGAAACTAGGGAATGTGTAGATAATATCCCAGTCACTAATACAGGTAGACAATGTGTGACTTATCACCCAGGAGAAGTAGTAGCATCAGGTTTACTGATACAGACTCCCTATAAGCAATCTGGTGATAGTCGCCCAGATTCTGACTCCAAGCCACAAAATCCAGGAATACACTGGACAGCAGCTGTGACAGCTGACCAACCTATGCTTATGATCTATATAAATGGCATACCATTGGGAGGATTGGTAGACACTGGTGCAGATCATACAGTCATTAGAGGTGCCAACTGGCCCAGTCACTGGCCAAAGATTAAAGCAAACACCTATATGTCTGGTGTAGGAGGATCAATAGCAGCTGAAGTTAGTGCTGCCCCTATGAGATGGACTTTTGAAGGCAAAACAGGAGTTTTTACTCCTTTTATAGTTGAAAATATCCCCATTAATCTGTGGGGAAGAGACGTTTTACAACAATCAGGGTTAAAAATGAGTACTTCCGTTTTTTAGGCAGGGCTGCTGTTGAAGGCCTGCCAACACTTTCACCTGTTCCTAGACAATGGAAAATTGAAATACCAGTGTGGATAGAACAGTGGCCCTTAGGTAGCAATAAAATTCAGGCCTTATTAGATATAATACAGGAGCAACTTGACCAAGGACACTTACAACCTTCTCTAAGTCCTTGGAATTCCCCAGTATTTGTTGTAAAAAAAAAGAAATCTGGAAAATGGAGGATGTTGACTGATTTAAGAAAGGTAAATAAACAGATGGAAACTATGGGAACTCTTCAGCCTGGACTTTAATCTCCTACTCAATTGCCTAGAAAATGGCCTCTTTGGGTTATAGACATTAAGGATTGTTTCTATTCTATCCCTCTGGATATGGAGGTTACAAAAAGATTTGCCTTTTCAGTGCGCAGCGTTAACTTAGCTGAGCCTTATAAAAGATATGGACAGTTTTGCCACAGGGAATGAAAAACAGCTCTACTATGTGTCAAATGTATGTTGCTGCTGCTTTTATTCCAGTAAGAAAAGCATTTCCAAAAGTAATGTTATTATTTCATTACATGGATGTTATTGGGATGTGCACGTGAGGAACAAATTTTAGAAGCATGTCTACAAAAGACCATAAAAACACTAAGGAACTACAAATTGTACACAGCTCCAGAAAAAATTCAAAGACATGCTCCTTTTCAATATTTAGGATATGAAGTATACCCTAAAGTGCTTACAGTACAAAAACTGTCCTTAAGAATAGAGAAGCTAAACACCTTAAATGATTTTCAGAAATTGATAGGAGATATCCAATGGGTGCGACCAGTATTAGCCTTGACTACCTATCAATTGCAACTGTTATACGATATTTTAAGGGGAGACAGTGCTTTAAACTCACCACTCCAGCTTATAAAAGAAACTCAAGAGGCTTTCAGAGAAGTTGAACTGGCTTTATCCAATGTGGTTGAAAGAGTCACTCAAAAACCCTTGGAAATATCAGTTTTTACTACACAAGAAGACCCCACAGCAGTCCTTCATCAAGGAGACAGTGTGATAGAGTGGGTGAACCTCCTGGCACAACCAGAACAAAGCCTTACTCATTACCCAGTGCTTGTGGCTAGAATTTTATTAAAGGCCATTAAGTGAGCAATACAATTATCTGGGACAAGACCTGACAAGATATATACCTTTTATATTAATACACAAATTAGTGTGTGCTGGGAGACCATCCCAGAGTGGCAAATTTTATTAGCCATGGCTTCCAAATTTTACACACGGGTCTCCATTAAAGATAACCAGACTGTTACATAATTGGCAATGGATTTTTGAAGAAAAGGTTTCTAAAGTTCCTCTTAAAGGACCAATTATCTTTACAGATGCATTCAAACATAATATTTGCACTGTATACTCTCGTGACTTAACTATAAAGAGAGTAGTCAGAACTCCTTTTCAGTCCACTCAGCAGAATGAATTGTATGGGATCATTCTAGCTCTTACTTATTATCCAGGAGATATAAATATAATATCTGATTCAGCCTATTCAGTAGGTGTGGAACAAAGAATTGCCACAGCCCAAATAAAATTTGTAGCCTCTAATATATATCAGCTCTTTAAAAAACTTCAAGAGCAAGTGAGAAAGCATCCAGGTAAGATTTATATTTTGCATGTCCATTCTCATAGTGGACTTCCAGGTCCTATTTTTGATGGTAATTCAAAGGCAGATAGCCTTTTAACTATGTTGGTCAATACTCCTTTATTTCAAGAAGCCCAGGAATCTCATTCTAAATATCATCAGGCTGCTTGAGCTTTACATTTACAATTTGGAATAACAAGAGAGGAAACATGGAGCATAGTAAAAGCCTGTATAGCTTGTCTTCCTTTCCATGCTCCTACACTGCCTCCAGGGAAGAATCCTCATGGTTTGAGACCCAACGAAATTTGGCAAATGGATGTGACCCATTATAAATCTTTTGGTCATCTGTCTTTTATCCATGTTGTGGTAGACACCTTTTCAGGATTCACTTTTGCAACACCAGCAGCAAAAGAGACAGCCCAAGTGGTCAATGAGTTCCTTATTCAAGCATTTGCAATTATGGGTATGCCACAAGCCATAAAAACAGATAATGGACCTGCATATACTTCTAAACATTTTGCACACTTTTGTGCACAGTATAAGATTTTACATACCACTGGCATATCTTTTAATCCTCAAGGTCAGGCAATAGTAGAGAGGAGAAACAGAGACATTAAGATGCTCCTCCAAAAACAAAAAGAAAAGGGGAGCCACAGGTAACCCTAGAGAACTTCTAAATCTAGCCCTTTATACTATTAACTTCTTGATTTTTGACAAAGATACACTGGCTCCAGCAGACAAGTTTTATAACCCACCGGAAGGGCAGTGTCCAGTGCGAGTGGCTCCACTATCTAAAGATAGATTATCTAAAGATAATCGCCAGGTGATGTGGAGAGATCCAGAAAGTGGTGAACGAAAGGGACCAGATAGGTTAACTGCTTGGGGGAGAGGGTTTGCTTGTATCTCTACAGGTGGAGAAGGGATCAGATGGGTGCTGAGCCGTATTCGCCTTGTCCATCACAGAGAGGTGGAGCAGACCCTTGAAACGAAGAAGCCAAGAAACATCGGTGGTTCCGTTGCTGATTGTGCCCACCACTGAAAGAGCATGGCAGTTATGGTGTTTGACTCATGGACATCAAAGATTGTTAGACTTCAAAACCCTCAGGAATCATTGGATTCTCTGAGACATAATAAGATTGTTGTAGGACTTGAAAACCCTCAGGAATCATTGGATTCTCTGAGACATAAGACTGTTGTAGCACTTGAAAGCCCTCAGGAATCACTGGATTTTCTGAGAAATGATAAGACTGTTGCAGGACTTCAAAATCTGCTGGAATCATTGGATTCCCTAACTCATAAAAAGACTGTTGCAGGATTTCAAAAACTTGGGGGGATCATTAGATTCCCTGACATGTGAAGCAATGGACAACAGATTGGTTTTGGATTATCTCATGGCTGCTGAAGAAAGCGTATGTGTGACTGTTGTTTACATACTCTTCTTCTAGGACTTCTGGAAATCTTTTACAACACTATGTTGATTTATATTGTTTGTTATACCACTACTTGTGTGTACAATTCATGTTTATTACACCACATCGAGCCTGCACTGACTGTGGGGAGGGTCATCACTAATAGCCTCTGTGTTATTACTATGTGCTTGTGTAATACCTCCCATGCTGATGGGTTTGTACATACCTGTTTCTAATAAGACACTTCAGCCCAAAAACTTGCTAGCAATCCCCACTTCCCTTTGGTGCTTTTAATCTCCCTTCCTGAGATGTCAGGGAGGGCATGATCATCTCCTTTTTAGTGCTTTCACTTCCCCTCTGGGTGCTAAACACGATCATCACATGGAAAACTGAAGATGGAGAGAATATAATAATAATTGGTAAGTAAGGCTTTTGAGGAGTTTTAATTTTGGCAAAACTAAATAGGGAAATAAGCAAACATTTATTTGAGCTGAAAAGAGTTTAGAGATTATAATGGAATAGGACTGTCCCTGGCCCAAGGAGGGAAGAAGGTGGAAAGCATTGGCTTTTTTCTGGCCTTTAGACTTTCTTTTTCTCACTCCCTCAGGGTTTCCTCTCTCCCTCTCTTTATTTTAGTATGCCTTCTTTTCATCTCTTTTTCTTGGATGTCCTTTCCTTGTTCTACATGGTGTTTTTTTTTTTTGGTCCTCCTGGCCTTGGCCTTAGATGGCCATTTCCTGCTTGGAATCAGAGAAATTTATTTCATCTAAAATAGTATATTATTCATTATTAATCTAACAAAATTTTCAAATCTTTGGAGGGAGGAGAGATAGATAAGGCCTAGAGTGGTCATTCAGTAATAACATAAGTATAAGAACATGAAGTGTATGCAATTTTATTTGTTGGACACAGTTGAATGGCTCCTGCTCTTTAAATTGAAAAAAACTTTAGATTTAATAACTATCAACAAAAACCATGGAAAAAGGGGTAAAGAAATAAAATCTTACATAAAATTCTTCGCATCCTCCAAAGTAGAACCAAATGAATCAACTGATAAGCTTCTTTCCATTTAAAATCCTTCCTAACTAAATTAATTTACTTTATTCCTCCCTTACCCCTTCTCAAGTCATCCCTTGGCTTGAGTCACATTCATTTTTTTTTTTTTTTCTACAGCAATAGAATTCTATTATAACAACAACATAAGTCATAGTGAGGGAACTTAACTCAATTCTAAGGAAGAACAGACTGGGGCAAGAGGGAGCTATTTTACTTATTGATAAGTGAAATACAATGGAACTTGCAATTTCTTTAGGATATTTTGATAGGGTTATACGATGGAGATTTTCTACAATGAGTCACAGCCTATTAGTAGTAACACTTTTCAGTATACTATCTGTGGAACTATGAATTCATTGTCACATATTCATAGTCAGAATCTCTGCTATGGAATGGAATTTGATGTGTGACTTTGAGGGAGATACTTTCTGAATCAGTTAACATAGAAATCAGAATGTTCATTATTATTGATGATAGGTGAATTAAATTTAACTAGTGTTTCCCGAGTTCTTTAGATGAAGATTAATAATGAGTAAAAGCTCTTTTGAAGAAGAAAAAAAAGGAACAAATATTGGTTGAAATATTAATCTCTAGCTTAATCAACATTGCCACACAGCTACTGGATAGGGCATGACTATCTGTTGCTCTATAAGTACACTCAGAACCCCAGTGACACAGAGTAGTGTTCTTTCTACTTTCAGGAAGGGAAGTGGAATTTTAGTTATTTGTAGGTTACTCAGTGGATAGATTTGGAGTAAGGAAGACCCATGTTCAAATCTTGTTTCTGATTCTTAGTTAATGTGTGACACTGGTCAAAGTAACTTTTCTTGACTTCCACCTCCTTATCGATAATAATGGCACCTGTCTCCCAGTATTATAGTGAAGCTCAAATGATACAATGTATGTGAAGTGCTTTGCAAACCTGAACTTCTTTCTAAATTCTAACTATTAGTACTGTTTCTATGACAACATAAGTTCTTTGTGGGCCCTTTCAAAGCTTATCAAGACTCCACATTATTTTTTTTTTAAATTATTAAAACTTTTTAATTTTCAAAAGATATGCATGGATAATTTTCAACATTAACCCTTGCAAAACCCTGTGTTCCAATTTCCCCCTCCCTTCTTCCCACCCTTCTCTTAGCTAGCAAGTAATCCAATATATATTAAACATGGTAAAAATATATGTTAAATCCAATATATATATATACATATTTATACAATTATCTTGCTTCACAAGAAAAATCAAATCAACAAGGAAAAAAAATGAGAAAGAAAATAAAATGCAAGCAACCAACAATAAAAAGAGTGATAATGTTATGTTGTAATCCACACTTAGTTCCCACAGTCATCTCTCTGGGTACAGATGGCTCTCTTACTACAAGGTAATTGGAGCTGGTCTGAATCGTCTTATTGTTGAGAAGTGCTATGTCCATTAGAATTGATCATTGTATAATCTTGCTGTTGACGAGTACCATGATCTCCTGGTTCTGCTAATTTCATTTACCATCAGTTCATGTAAGTCTCTCCAGGCCTCTCTGAAATCATCCTGCTGATTGTTTCTTATAGAACAATAATATTCTATAATATTCATATATCATAACTTATTCAGCCATTTTCCAGCTGATGGGCAGCCACTCAGTTTCCTCCACATTCTTAATACTGTCAGTTACAATAGCAACAAATTGGGAAGGCACTGATATATAATTGTTAAGGTCTTTGAAACTCAGACAAAGAAATTTATAGGTCTTAGGAACTT
The DNA here is from genome assembly GCF_902635505.1 of Sarcophilus harrisii. Lineage (NCBI taxonomy): Eukaryota > Metazoa > Chordata > Mammalia > Dasyuromorphia > Dasyuridae > Sarcophilus > Sarcophilus harrisii. Next base: position 288,134,966 of record NC_045426.1, on the reverse strand, counting down.
TAGAGGTCATTGAGCCAATACCCCTCATTTTAGAGATGAGGAAATTGAAGGTCAGTGATTTGCTAGAAATTTGTCGTACTTGCCACTCATATCGGCCTTGTAAAAACAACTTGAGCAAAATCAATCACAAATTTCAGCAGAAACACCATTAAATGTGCATCTTTCAAGGGAAGAGGATTCCATGTTTTTCCCGTGGGACTCATTTTGTCTCTGGGTCTCTAGCACCTAATACAGTTCCTTGTGTACAATAGGTGTTAATAAATTTGGATTGAATTCAACTGGGATTCAAGTTCTTTCCACTTCTTACTTCCACTTCTTACTCCAAATTTAGTGTTCAGTTTTGACCTCTATAATACACTATTTTATCTCACTTATGATTAAGGATGAAAATCAATATTTTAATCAATACTTGATAATGAAAATAATTTACGTATAGTATTTTATGCTTTGCAGAGTAATTTCACTCATATTTTTCACTTGATCCTTATAAGTACTTATAAGAAGATATGATATCTTCTGTATAAAGAAGGAAACTAATACTCATAGAGGTTAAATTAGAAGTTCAAATTCATTTATCTAGAAAGTGACAAATGTGGGACTCAAACACAAGTCTTCTGGCTAATTTGGCACAGAGTACTGGTATTCCCAGAAATTCTGCCCAACTCTTTAGTTAATCAAAAGAAATCAGATCAAAGTCTGGTTGTAAAACAAAACAAAACAAACAAAAACTGAATATTACCAAACCAGGTAAATTCAGTTTTGAACCAAATTCAGTTTTGAAAAAAAGTCATTGCAAACTAAAAGATGCCTTTATGTACGGGTATCTTAAATGAGATAAAGTTCAGATAATTACTCTTTCTGAAAGATAAGTCATTTATGCTATATTTGCATGAGATTTTTCTCACATTTTTGTCAAATATGTAATATTTGTAGGGACAAAGCTATGTTGGGAATTAGTAAAAAAGTACTCCTAAAAGATAATGATGTTTGAAAATAATCAGTTTCCCATTTTTTTCTGTTGTTCCCATTTCATGGAAAGAAGTTTAAGCTACTTGATAAGAACAGAAATAATTACTTCTAATTGGATCCATGCACCCATCTAGTTCAGGGCCAATGACTCCTTTTTAACGACTGACACCTAGTGGATAGAGAAGAGAGATGAATTTGACTTTTGGTCTGCATCAGAGTGAAATTCAAATTTTGGAAAAACAGCAAGAAAATCTCAGATCATAATTTTAGAGATGAAAGAGATCTTAGAAGTCATAAAGTACAATTCCTTTGTTTTTCAAATGAGGAAACTGATGCTCAGGTATGAAGTGACTTGTTCAGAGTCACACAGCTCATAAGAGTTTGAAACAGGTCTCAGATCCAGCTCTCTCTGCCATTTTACCTCTAAGTTTGAGTACCTAGATTGCTTTTGTGACACTCAGTGTTCCTCAAGTGATGTTATGGCTTTCTCTTTTTTTGAAATATTGTTTCATGACTATGCTCAAAAAGTTATCAAACTGTGCATACTCTTTGATCCAGCAGTGTTACTACTGGGATTATATCCCAAAGAGATTATAAAGAAGGGAAAAGGACCTGTATGTGCACGAATGTTTGTGGCAGCCCTTTTTGTAGTGGCTAAAAACTGGAAACTGAATGGATGTCCATCAGTTGGAGAATGGCTGAATAAATTGTGGTATATGAATATTATGGAATATTACTGTTCTGTAAGAAATGACCAACAGGATAATTTCAGAAAGGCCTGGAGAGACTTACACGAACTGATGCTGAGTGAAATGAGCAGGACCAGGAGATCATTATATACATCAACAACAATACTATATGATGACCAGTTCTGATGAACCAGGCCATCCTCAGCAACAAGATCAACCAAATCATTTCCAATGGAGCAGTAATGAACTGAACCAGCTATGCCCAGAAAAAGAACTCTGGGAGATGACTAAAAACCATTACATTGAATTCCCAATCCCTATATTTATGCACACCTGCATTTTTGATTTCCTTCACAAGCTAATTGTACAATATTTCAGAGTCTGATTCTTTTTGTACAGCAAAATAACGTTTTAGTCATGTATACTTATTGTGTATCTAATTTATATTTTAATATATTTAACATCTACTGGTCATCCTGCCATCTAGGGGAGGGGGTGGAGGGGTAAGAGGTGAAAAATTGGAACAAGAGGTTTGGCAATTGTTAATGCTGTAAAGTTACCCATGTATATATCCTGTAAATAAAAGGCTATTAAATAAAAAAAATTAAAAAAAAAAAAAGAAATATTGTTTCATGACAACATGACAATTATGGAGAAATGTTTAAAATGATTGTATATGTATAACCTATATCAGATTGCTTGTTGTCTTTGGGAGTGAGGAGGTAGGGAAGAGAGGAAAAAAATTGAATACAAAGTCTTACAAAAATGAATATTGAAAACTCTCTTTACATATATATGGAAAACCAAAATACTATTGATAAAAAAAAAAAGGAAATATAGTACAAGAAGTATCAAACATGCAGTTATCAGCCTACATGTAGACCATAATAATCCTGGGAATAGCCTGAATAAGATTAAAATGTAATTGGGGGATATTTAAAGAAGTAAATAAAAATACAACATAAATGATATTACATTTTAAAACTAAGTAAGTATGAGGTCTGCAACCCTATGGTTTAGTAAGTTTGATACCATTGATACAGTATGAAGCTTTTTAAACAGAGTCAGATAACTGAATGTTGAGGGAGTGTGTGTGTAAAAAAAAGTGGTAGTAGTAAAATGTTAAGGAACAGGTCAATTCTCTGAGGGCCTTTACAGCTGTGAATCATAACATCTGAAGGAGTTGAAAGGCAGCCTTTGCTGACACAGGTGTTGTAGACTGGGACTGAGATAAATTTGGGGAAGAGGGAAGAGGGAAGAGGAGAGAGGTCAGACAATGGAATGGCCTCTCAGTCAGAAAAGTCAGAGAACAGCAATTGCCTCTCAGCTGAGTTGGATCTCCAGCAGCCACTGTCAGGAGGTTCCCGTGTATTCCAACACCTCCTGTGCATTTCAACATATGGTGCCTGAACATGAGGTCTAAGAAGCATAAGAATTACCAGAGCTGTTTGTGAGAAGGTTTCTTCCAGAGTTCCTTTGGTAACCTGTGGGGAAGGAAAGGAAGAAGAGCCCCAGTAAGACTTTTTTAGTTGAGATAATTAAATGGACCAACACATCAAAGGGCAGAGCCAGGAGACGGATGAGAGACTTAAATGCCTGTTCTGACTACAATCCTCTTCTTTGAAAGTTTGCCTACATGATAAGATCAACACCTGCTACAGCCATCTAGAGGAGATAGTGTTGCTTGCATTCCTCAGTGTGCGGACTATGCTGTGGGGGGAAAATAATAGCAAAAACGAAAAACGGGGAATTGTTAAGGGACAGGTCACTTCTCTGAGAGCCTCCACAGCTGTGAATCATAACATCTGAAGGAGTTGCAAGGCAGCCTTTGCTGACACAAGTGTTGCAGACTGTAAATGAGATAAATTGGAGGCAGAGGGAAGAGGAGAGAGGTCAGACAATGCAACGGCCTCTGTCAGAGAAGTCAGAGAACAGCAACTGCCTCTCATTCTCCTTGTATCATCCTCTCACAAGGGGAGATTCATTCTGCAGGTCTGGGTTGGATCTTCAGCAGCCACTGTAAGGTGGCTCCTGTGTGTTCCAACAGTAAAAGATATCAAATGTTCCACCAAGATTTATGTAAAAATAAAAAAAGCACAGCAATTTCATTAGTATGCAAATTTGTTTTCATCTTTGATAAATGGTAAAATTGTATGTATACCAAAGAATTATTTTAAAATATATTTCTTTATGATTTATTATTAACAAATGTTTGATTTGTATCTCTATTATCTATCTACCCTGAGTCATATAAAAATTTCTTGAGTGAAAAGGGGTTGGGAGTAGAAAAAGTTTAAGAAGACCTGGTAGAGGACACTAATCTTGGAGTGAGAAAGATATGGCTTCATATACTATCTCACATATTTACTAATTGTGTGATCCTGGACAAGTCACTTAACTTCTTTTGGCCTTACTCACCTTAAAATAATCTCTTTCTCTCTGAAATAAAGAGGATATACATATATGTGTGTACACATATGTGGATATATTTATATATATGTACATATACATAATAGCTGAGGTGGAAGGGGTGTTCAGGGAGGACTAGCACCTCTGGTATGAGGGCTTGCAACCCTTTTCAGGGTTGCTCATCCACCTTTGGTGTCTACCTCTCATTCAACACTTACCCTTGCCTCCAAAAGCTGAAGCAAGCACAATGGCCACACTTTGGCAAACCATTTTGGGAGATGGGCTAAACAAGGTTGAGGATAAGACTTTCCCTTTCAAAATGGGCAGATGAAAACAATTTGTTTCAATGGCCATGAAGGTGCTGGAAGCAGATGCTGTGGAGTACTTAGAACTTAGTCAGACATGAAGTTAGACATCAAAGACACCAAGGTCACCTACTTCATCCTAGACTATCATCAGTTGGTCAAACTTTTGTCTTGCCACTGGACTTCAATAATTGGAAGAGAGAGTGAGGCTGATGACTTTGTGCAACTCTGCCTTACATAAATTCAATTCACACAGGAATCAAGACATTATCACTTCATGATGTCATTGGTCCTCTTTGAAAAAGAAGGCTGAACAATAATATGCTGGCTATTGGCATTATCTTTGTAATTCTGCTCTAGCTTTTTTGATGCATATGAGTATTATCATTTCTTTTGTGATTTTTCAACTTATGAAAATTTATTTTCTCTTCCCCCCCCCATTTTCTTCTTCCCCATCAGAGAAAAAAATTAAGAAAGAAAAGTCCTTATAACAAATAAGCAAAACAAATTCCTTCATTGGCCACAACCAAAAGTGTATATGTGAGTGCTATCCCTGCAATGCCATATGAAGGGTCTTTGGCTTTTCTGTTGCAATATTATTCCTTTGCAAGTCCCTAATCAATGTTCAGGACATTTGAATGCTGATCTGTTCTTTACTTCTGAAATTAAAAAAAAAAAAACAAAAAAACCAACATCCTAAAACTGCATTAGCAAACCAAAATGAAGACTTACAAAATGTTTCCTTCACAATAATTTCATTACTATCATGACTATTTTAGAAGTAAGGAAACTGAAGTCAGAGAAGTTAGCCATTAGTGTCACATTAGGCTATTTACTAAGAAAGGCTATATTCAAATTTAACTTCTAATTCCAACTCCAATTTTTTTTTTTTTAATGAGTCCACACTGAAACATGGAAGCTTGAGAAAATCTCCACTTCTTTTAGGAATTTTCATTCAGGAGAATGCCTCATTTGATGTATAAAGGTTTCTTTATCCATCTTTGACTCTGAGGCATTTTTTTCTCTCCCAGAAGCTGTAGACATACAGACTAGAAAGCTGCTTAGGAAGTACAAAATATTCCATGTTGGCTCAATTAGCAAGCAGATGCTTCATGTTGCATTGCCTAAAACACTCTTGGTATGTAGACATTATGTTATTCATTTTTTCTTAACATTTGTAATTTTTATTAAAATGTTTTCATGTTACTTAAAGCTGTAACATTGCTATAATAATTGGTTCTTGTCCAGTCCTTTTCTGTTATGTCCAACTCAATAATCCTTCTGGGGATTTTCTTAGCAAAGATACAGGAATAGTTTTCAATTTCTTTCTCTAGGTCAATTTACAGATAAGGAATTGAAGTAAGCAAGGTTAGGTGACTTTGTCCAGGGTCACATGGTTAATAAATATCTAAAGCTGGATTTGAACTTGGGAAGAGTTCCTGATTCCAAGACCAGTGCTTTATCCACTATGCCACCTAGATGCTCCAGTAATTTATTCTAGCCCAGTAGAAATATGATTCTCTAATTAATGACGATCTGTTTTGTTTACTTCTTTACTACTACACAAAAGTGTTGCTGTAAATATTTTGGTATTATCTAGAAGCCCATCTTATAAAATAGCACCATTCTCTGGGTGCTGCTAAGTGGTTACAAATCATGGAACATTGGTATATCAGAACTAAAATTGTAGATGACTTAAGGGGCATTGTAAAGATGCTTATTGGATAAGTAGATTGCATCATACAGAATTATCACAATGCTCTCACATAATATGAAGGGCCTAGTTACACTTAGGGAAATTTCCCCTCTGACTTTTTGGCCCTACCTAGAAAAGCTTGGAACCTTATCCTATGATACAATCCTTTATATTGTTACATTCTCATACTTGTAAGTACCCTAACTTTTGAATGTAAAGAAAACAAAGCAGTCTCATCATATCTTGTGAAAAATACTGACAGTCGTCACTGTATATAACTGTATATAACACGTCACATATAATCATGCTTTAGATATGGTTCTAACAAGTGTCCCCTCCCACAAATTGTCCTCTAGCACTCTGAGTCTCCCAGAAGGTGGTGATAGGCCTTTTTCCAAAGGAAAAGCTATTTCTCTGGTATAACTCTTAGTCCCCAAAGGGCATATGGGAAGTACTTCTGAGTTATTATGAGGCTTAATACAGGACCAAGCTTGTGCCCCTACTTTAAAGATAATTTTGAATTACTCCTCATAGTATGGTTGTGAATGATCCTTAGCCATATATGTTTCCCCAGCTATCAGGAATCCAACCCACCAATCCACTAAGTTGGATCAGGTAAAAATTCAGTCTGATGGCCTATTTTCCAGTTTCCAACAGATATGTTTTTGCTTGAACCTATATATATACTGTATACTTTACAATAACACATCAAATTCTGCTCTTTTCCCCACTCTTGGGGCTAGCTGGGTGGAGTTATTTAAATTGCTGGACTTCCTTCCTTGATAATTGTGTTGGAATGGGAGAAGCATAGATGGCCTAGCTATAATTAGGGTAGAATGATTAGAGTTTTGCCCCATATACTAAATTCAAAGGGTACTGACAGCATCTTCACTGCTTCAGCAAGGAAACAGTAGAGTTTTGTACCTAGATAATGAGAGTAAATGGTTGAAATGGGAACTAGGAGGAGGCTGGAGGAATTTCTTTTCTGCCTTGTCCCAGCAATAGCATGAAACTCCTTTTTATTATTATTATTATTATTTTTGGTGAGGAAATTGGAGTTAAATGACTTGCCTAGGGTCATAACTACTGTTAAGTGACTGAAGCAGGATTTGAATTCAGGTCCTCCTGACTTCAAGACTGGTGCTCTATCTACTATGCTATCTAGCTGCCCCCAAATTTATTATTATTATTATTATTTTGTGGAAGCGCACTTTGGAAGCGCACTTTTCCATGAGGGTAAATCGTATCTCTCTTGTCTTAGGCGTGGATACATGAGGTTATACAATCATAGACTAAGAACCTTAGAGACATTGTGTTTAATCCCCTTATTTTCTAGATGAAGAAAGTGTTCAATTACTTTCCAGGGTCACACAGCTAAGTAAGTGTCTGAGGTTGGATTTGAATTTTAGGTTTATTATATTGAGTGCCACTTCATTTTGGGGAGTTGCTCCAGATGTAAAAGTTCTTACTTATGATGGGGAGGGGAAGTGATTTTTCCCTTAGTCTTTCTGTGAACCAGCAAGAGAAAAATTTATAGCCCTCAGATGTTTAACTTAATCAGTTAATTTTAAAAATGTTTAAGACAACTATCTATGTCTGCTGGATTTTCTATCAAATATTTGCTGGGGGAGGAATAAAAACTCCTTCATACTCTCCATTTTGTCATGCCCCCTTCAATTATGCTGAATTGGGCTTCTTGCTATTCTTCACACAACAGTCTATTTAACATTTTTATATCCTTCTACAGACAATAAACCCCATGTCTGGAATACCCTTTGCAAGGGCTTTGCCTTGTATCATCTCTAGTTCTTCTACTTAACTCAAGTTCTCTTGTTATTCAGTTGTTTCAATCATGTCTAATTCTTTGTAATGCCAGTTTTTTGTTTTTGGCAAAGATATTGGAATAGTTTGTCATTTTTCTCTTTAGCTCATTTTACAAAATGAGAAAACTGAGACAAACAAAGTTGAATGATTTGCCCAGGGTCACATAGGGAATAAATATCTGAGGCCACATTTGAACTCAGGAAGATAAGCACTCCTGAGTTAAGGCCAGGAGCTTTATCCACTGTGCCACCTAGCTACCTTCCTAAGTGATCCAATCTAGTTTTTACTTCACTCTCCATCAGAGGTAATTTTGCTATGTGTTGCTAGTGTATACCTCAGAAATTACTTTGTTATAAATTCCTTTGTTGTATATCCTCCCCCTCTCTCCCAAAGCCATTTTGTAAATATTTTTTTCTGCTTACTTTGCATTTGTTTTGTATTTATCTATCTTCCCACATTTCTCTTGAGTAAACTATTTGCTTGAGTGCAGGTGCTATTTTTGCTGTTTTCTTTTTATACTTAATTTCTAGCACAATCCTCAACACATAACAATCACCTAATGCTTATTGGGTGAATGAATGACTCTAAATATGATAGCTAATTTTTTATATTCAGGACAAAGAGCTTGGCTTATTCTTTTTGTCCTCAATACTCCATGGTGTTTATACCTGGTTAAAATATTTGTTTTGTAAGTCTATTGCCATGGAGTTGCCTTTATGATATGTATGTGTAGTGTGCTCCCTCCTATAAACTTGGTCAAGAGGGAAGGAAATGTGTTACATTATTCTATGCCCAGCATAGGGTATGCAACTCATCCATTGCAATGCAATTTGGGTATAATATTACATTTAAAGTTCATTGGAAAGAGGCCATTCAAGATAGGCCATGTTTATGTGAGTCTAGAAATAACATCATGGAGCTCCCATGGGCACATCATGTTCTCCAGTGAAGATAGAAAATGATATGGTATGAAGGATTATTTTAGACTCAGATTCGTAGACTTCAAGTTCACAGTCTAACCTCCTATCTTTAGCAGGGATTAAAGGAGAGGTAGCTTGGTACTATGGAAAGATTACTAGAATCTAGGGACTAGGGTAAAATTCTGACTCTCCTAATTATTGTCTGAATGACATTGGGCAAGATTTTTAGCCTCCTGGTACTCAGTTGTAAAATGAAGAAATTGGACTAATGGAGGAGGCAGGGAGAGGGAAAGAGGGGGAACTTCTAAGGTCCCTTCTTGTTTCATTCTAAGATCCTGTGATCTCTTTGCATGTGATCTTGTTAGATAGTGTTATCACCAATTGTCAAATGAAATAATATTTGTGTGCATTATTCTTAATATTTTATATTTTCCCAATTACTTGTAAAAACAATTTTTCACATTTTTAGAAAAAAATTGAAATGCAACTCTCTCTTCTCCCTCCGTTTTGCTCTCCCTTGAAGGTAAACAGTTTGATATAGATTATACATGTACAGCTATGCAAAACATATATCCATATTAGTTAAGTTGTGAAAGAAACAGACAAAAAACAAATAAAAAAAACTCCAAACACTGAAGAAAAAATCAAGTAAAATAAAAGTGTGCTTTGATCTGCATTCTGACTTCATCAGTTCTTTAGATGTGGGGAGTATTTTTAACCATAAGTACTTCAAAATTATCTTGGACAAGTATATTGCCGAGAATAATTAACTCATTTACATTTGATCATTATACAATATTGTTATACAATGTTTTTCTGGTTCTTCTTACTTTAGTTTGCATCAATTCATGTAAGTCTTTCCAGGTTTTTCTGAAATCATCTTGCTCATCATTTTGTACAGCACAATAGTGTTCCAAGGGGATAATATTTTAAAAATATGTAGCACAATGCCTGACACATAATAGGTGCTTTATGTCCTATGATGTGGTTCAAAGGCTGGTAGAAGAATTTCTGGGTTCAAGTTATGATAGTCTGTGGACAAATCTTATCACCTCTTTCTTCCCTGATTTTCTCATCTGGAAAATAAAGAACTTACACTAGGTACAGCATGAGACAGTGGGGAGGATACTGAGTTTGTTACATCAGTATCTGGATTCAGTTTAACAATGGAATTTATTTCGTGCTATTTACATAGTGAAAAGGCAAATGTTGAAGTTAGTAAATTCTTGACATAATATTTTAACAAGCTATGTTATATAACACACTGAAAATTGAGGATAAAATCATGACTTCTGTTCAGAATTATATTTTGTTTTACTAACAAAATTCTCCCAACTTTCTGAATTTTCTAAAATTTGCTAAAACCATAATTATGTAGTATGATATTAATGACAAATTTCTTGGCATTATCTGTGTTGAGAATAATAGAATCTGAATTTCATCTGATTTTCTCATGTAGTTTAATGAAGTGGATTTTTTTGAACTCCTTCTTTTTGTTAAAACCAAAGAAATTTTTATACATCTTTCTTAGCTGGGAAACATTTTAAATTTATAGTATTCTTGGATATGAAGTATAGTGGTTAGGGTTAGGGTTGATTTTGAAAGTGTTGATTTTGCATGGTAGGGTTCATGTGCTAAATTATTTTATAATTTTCCTTGATCACTCACTAAGTACACTGGTAACATTGTGGGTCATATTGGAGATAAAATCACAGAGATAAAAAAAAATGATGCATTGTTATAGGGTTTATTTTTCTGTTTAAGAAATCTAGGTCAAATTTTATTTTTTCAATATTCAACAAACAATAGAAAAATTGAAAAGGACAACGTTGTTGAATACTTTGTTCTACTTAAAAAAAAAGTAATGTGAAAATTATAAAGTATTACTAGTACCACCACCATCACCATTATCATTGCTACGACTACTATGCTACTAATACTTCTATTCCTCCTCTTTCTACTACTACTACTACTATTACAATTTTATCTGCAAATGAAGGATTTCTTTTTAAAAAAGAAAAAGAGAAAGATTTTAAAAAATTTAACAAAATCAATGCATTAAAAAACTAACATTATCTAAAATATTCTACATCTATGGACACCCTTCATATTTTCGTATTTTCTTTCTCTTCTCATGAGCCGTTTGCTCTTTGTAACTGCAACATTGATTCTGATAGTTTTGTGGTTATTATTCTTTCCAGTTAACATTAATGTGGTCAGTGGGTATATTGTTTTCCTCATTCTCTGTGAATTAGTTCATGTAAGTCTTTCCATATTTCTATTTTTTATTGTGTTTGTTTCTTAAAACACAGCAATCTTTATTATTATTTCTCTATACTACAATTTCTATATACTATTCCCCAAACAATGGGCATCCACTTGATTTCCAGAACTAGATTTCTTCTTCTCCTTCTCCTTCCTTTTTTTGCTGAGGCAGTTGGGGTTAAGTGACTTGCCCAGGGTCACATAGCTAGGAAGCATTAAGTGTCTGAGGCCATATTTGAACTCGGGTCCTCCTGACTTCAGGGCTGGTGCTCTATCTATTGCTCCACCTAGCTGCCCCAGACTAGAAAACTTCTAAAGAATCGGTTAGCTTAAACATCCATGAATGTATGATGGGTCAAGCAGCAAGAAAGAAAATTGCCTAGAGCAGTGTTTCCCAAAGTGTGGTACGCATACCCCTAGGGGTACAGGAAGAGTTTGGTGGGGTATGGGTTGCACCAGAGTTTGGTGGAGATATGCACTGCACCATGCTTAGCTGCGCCTAATTCTACGTTTCTCATGAGTCAAGACAATCTTGTGAGACGTGAGATGATCCAGTGTGATACGGCATGAATATACCACACTTCATTAGAGGCAACTTACTTCATTAATAGTTAGTGGCTTCTCCAGGCACTTGTGTATTTTTAGCTTTTGTGTGATTTTTCTTATAGGAAAGGTTTGTTATGAGCTTTAGTAAGTCCCACTGATTTTGATTATTTTTATATTGAAGGATGAAATTGTTTGTGCTGAGATAACAGATCATCATAATTTGGTTCCCTGGTTGTTAATTTTAATCTAAGATGTGGCTCCATGTCCAATAGTCTGTTCCCTCTTTTCGACTTAATGTCTACAAATGCTGAAAAAGCAACTTCACATAAATATGAAGTTGGAAAAGGCAAGATGTATTTCAGAACTTTTTCCTTTAAAACAGGATACACATGTTGCATTTGTAACCAGAATGATGTTAAAGTACACTCCTTATGTTTATTTTTCAAGAATCTGTCTGAAGCCAATTCCAACAGTTCTTCTTCCGCATGTGATAAACCTTCTGGCATGGATTTATATTTTATTATAAATAATTTTATTTTTCATTTATTATTATTTTGTGTATGTACCATAAAAAGAAAAAATAAATATATTTTGATTGTTATTAAAATACATTTTATTTTTTGACGAGGGATACTCAGTAATATGAAAATTATAGAAGAGGTATACATATGTCAAAAGTTTGGGAAGCACTGGCCTAGAGGAATATTATAGTAGTTTGAAGCTAATGGGAAATAGATGGAGGATCAGTGAGGGGGCAAAACTGGCAGATTATAGAAATATTTATAAAAATAGTGCAAGGTAACAATTTAATTTAGGCCAGGTAGGTGGCATAGTGGATAGAATGCTGGATCTAGAATGAGAAAGACTTAGCTTTGTGATTTGAAATCTAACCTTATACACTAACTAACTAGCTGTCAAGTCTAGATGGGCAAGTCATTTAATACTATATCTCTCAGTTCCCTCAACTGTAAAATGGACTAGAAAAGGAAATGGTAAACCACTACAGGATCTTTGCCAAGAAACCCCAAAAAGATTTGGACATGTCTGAAACAAATGAACAGTAATAATAATTTAATGGTACAAAGGAAAGGACATTTTGATAAGAACATACAGGAAGTACAAGAGTGTGAGAGTGAATTTTAAATGTGGGTCACTATAGGGCAGAACAAACTTGGATATTGTGATAAAGTGAGGGTGGGAAAGGCAAGGGTGTATAGTCATTGAACTTCTGGGGAGGAAGGAAAAAGTGTAGAAGTGGGAGAATGTCCTAGAAAAGACTAATCCTATTCTTGCTTCCCTCTCACAGGTCAAAGTCATATGATTTTAGTTATTTACTCTGTCCCACATTGCCTTGCATACAACTTAATTCAATATTAATGATCCATCTATTGCATACTGAGCACTTCATATATAGAGATAAGATACCATACCTTCTCCCAAAGAGTTTTCAATGTATTTGGAAATATAAGGCACAAGAAACTGAAGTATATACATCAGAACCTAACTGCATAGGAATGTACAAAATTCTATCAAAGAGTTGAGGGAAAAAAGATTACTTTTAGCTGCGAAGTTAGGGAAGAATTCATCTAGTTGTTGATGTATGAACTGAGTTTTGACAGTAGGGGAATATTTTAACAGAAATGGGGCAATGCATTCCATGTTGGGGGGCCGGTTATGTAATAGGTATCTTGATATCTCTCATATATGACATATCAGTGCTTCCTTTGATCTGTGAGGTCCCAGCGGGTTATAATCTCACCTACCAATTTCTATAACCAGGACATCAATCATTGTTCCCTTTGCCCCCCACCCCCCTTACACACACACACACACACGCACACACACACACACACACACAAACACATCCCTCCATTTGGTAGATCCAGAATATTAATATCCACTTAGACCCCAAGTTCAGAGTTAAAAAGTTTAATTAGGATAGTGAAATTATGGTCAAAGCAGCATTTGATACACGTATCAGAATTTAACATTGCTGAACCTCTAGGATAAGAATCCTTTTCAGACTGGAGTCTGTTTTCTTGCTCTTTAGCTTCTTGAACTCCGGGAGAGTCAAGTTGTTAGGTTGTCTAGTTCATTCAAAACCTCTTGGTGCTACTCAGGGCCTGAGAAGGGTGGCATGAATTTCTGGTGGTTTTCTTGGCTGCAGCTATAATAGTGAAGAGAAAGTCAGGATTGTTGCCTTCAGGATGCCAGAAATTCTTCTCTTCATTGGTCACTTTTGTGCATCTGCCTATGCCTCAAATTTCAGTACTGAAAACAGATAGCCCCTGAGCATTCAGGGGCTGATGCTCATACTCTATAAGTATAGCACTGCCTGTCACAAATCTAAGGTTAACACAAAGCAGGGGATAGACATGACTGTTTTGTAAAATTCATCACAATTACATTCTTTTCCTGTGTGCCACTTGTCTCCAAATCAAACTAATATGAGCAGTACTGGCACCAAAGCAAATTGGGAAATGTTCCAATCATGGCATTTCTCAAGGAATATGGGGACACAGATATCCTTTACACATGGAAATTGGAAAGAATGGGACAGACCTAACTCCTCCAATTTGGCTGTAATGCATTATATATGTAGAGTAACAAAAACAGCTAATGGTAGAAACGCTTAGGTTGGCCTTAGATTATAGAGGAACTTTAAGGTATTAAAGTTAGGCTAAGGGATTTGAACTGTATAATGTGGGCAATAGGGGATAGAAGGTTTTCAAGTAGGGGAATGACATGAACAGATTTGTGCATTAGAAAGATTATCCTGGCAGCTGTATATAAAATGAATTATAGTTGGAGAAGAGATTGTAGTCAGGGAAACCATTTGGGAAGCTATGACAATAGTCCTGGTAACAGGTAATGAGGGCCTGAACTAGAGTGCTTGCAGGGGAAAAGGAAAGGAAGGGACCAATTTACTACATATTGCAGAGATAGCTTTAATAGACCATAGGATTAAACCTGAAACAGATCTGAGAACTATTATGTTAAATTAATTATATTAAGCAGAATGTTATATTAATTAGATCATTTTTCATATTTGGTATTTTCAAGTACTATCAAGTACTATTTTTGCCCTAAGGAAATTACTTTCTTAACATTTTCTTCCTATGAATGTACTTCCTGAAGCTGACTTAATTCTCTTGCTTCTTACTGTTTCAGCTCTAACATCCACTGGCAATGTGACTATGAACATACTATTTAACCTCTTTGAGCCCCAACCTCTTCATTTATAGGATGGGGATGGTACTTAACACTACCAGAGTTGTTTTGAGGAAAGTATTCTGTAATACTTAAAGCACTACAAAAATGGAAATTATTATTATCATTAAAGCAATGTCTTGCCTGTACCATTTATTCCATAGCTAGCTACTTATAATTATGCTACCAAAACTACTCATCATGGCATTTTGGGAAATAGCAAATTATCTGCCCATCATTTATTGAGACACTCCTTTTGGGAACTAATTTTTTTATTTCATTCTTTTATGCCTGCTGTATTTTCAATTTATTTTCAAGCAATATGTTATCATTTGTGGCCACCAAAATCATAAAAGAGGGAGGAGTTAAAGAATTGCAACGAAAAGATCACACAAAATCAATATATTGACAATTTTGAGAACAAAATATTTTTATTTCTGTCAACAAAACTATAGTTTACAGTAGTATTTACTAAATAAATTATATATTTTTCTTTTAACAAGCAATAAACTGAATCAAATATTTCAAAGACAACATATGTACACAACATAAGGCCTTCTTATAAACAGCTTTCTCTCATTTCACTAGTCAACAGTGAAAATATCTTTGATAGAAGTAAGTGTCCATAAAGTCGGTCCAGATAGGTTACACTAATCCATGTATGAAATCAGTTTAGACTTCTAACAATATGGAATTACGTGATTATAACTTTGAAAAAAGGAGCAGAATTTACATATTATTCATCATTTCATATTGATGAGTTTTTAAATAAATATTCAGATTACATGTTTGACTTGTGTATTATCACTGAATACATGCAAATGAAATAAATACAAGAGTCAATAGGAAAATATGACTTCCAAGTCCCAATAGTATAGAAAGTAGCTTAAATATAGTCTATGCAAGTTCTTCACAGTTCAACAAGCAACAGCAAATGAAAGGAACATGTGGCTTTTTTCACATAATTTCTGCAAAGTAAGCAGAGCTATCATTTCTATGGTTCAAGGCTCCCTTGACATCTTTCATGGATAAAGACAAGTTCAGTTGATTTCTTTGTGTGGCAAGGTTGAGCCAAGTTGTGCCCAACAATTCTGGAGTGGAGAACAGGATTTTCAGAAACTGTGGTCATTTCTACTTGTATACATAGATTTTCACTTTCTCTTACTGAAAAGAAAAAAAGAATACAGGTATGAATCTCACTTCTTTATTGTAAATGCAAATTCATCATTTGCCCAGGGATTCACAGCCAGATATATTCAAGCAATTTTCTTTCTCTATGTAAGAATTAGATTTCACAAATAAAAAGTATTATGAGCTCTTGTGGTTAATAACAAGTCCAAATATGTCAGTTTCCTGCCTGATAAAACTGGTGGGCTCCTATTTCCTCTAGGATCAAATACAAACTGTTCTCTTTGGTACTTAAAGTCCATTCTACACATATATTTTAGTAAAACCGATCTTCTTTTTGTTCTTTAGACATAATGTTCCATCTCTGACCCCCAGTTCCAGTTGGCCAATATTCCCTCCTTTCCCTTCCTTTTTTTCCATTCCCTCCCTCCTTCTTTCCTCCCTCCTTCCCTTCCTTTCTTTCCTTCCTCTTTCCCTCCTTCTATTCACATGGGTAATCATGTCTGTGCTCTGCCCAAAGGAATACAAGTTTTGATTGCTTAAACTTCATAAGATATTTTGGGGTTTGAAGGCTAGATTTCCCCCCCTCCCTACTTGTTTATTCTATCAATGGGAAAAACAAAAACAAAACCCTGGGACAATTAACTCTTTTGTTCCATGTAGTTTCATTTATGACTTCTTGAAATAGAGCTCTGGAAACCAGGCTTTGATAAAACCTATTGGGATTCAAATGGGGCTACTTCTCTAAGCCTTAAACCCAAATCACTGGTTTTCACAGCTTGGCAATAATAGTTTCCACTTCAAGCCTCACTTGATCTTTGGGGTTTGATGTCTCAGAATGAAAATAAATAGCAATTGTTTCTGTTCTAATCAGAAGCTTTGAGAATCCTTCCCTTCCAGATTGATACACACACACACACACACACACACACACACACACACACACTTATTTATTTTTTGAGTGGGCAAACTAGGCTATCTTTTGTCTCATTTCTTACCTAACCTTAAATCATTGAATAGGCATGGCTTCAGACAAATTGAGACCTGGAAGAAACCTTAGTCCCAAAAGGCCAAGCTATCAAGGCCACTGTATCTGGGACTATTTGCAGTTGTTCTAACCTACTTCTTGCCGTTCCAGAGTTACTTCCATGACTGGAGGAGAGAATAAAATTTATGACTTTCCACACCTTGTCTGCTTAAATGCAATTCACTTGCAAATCAAGTGATGTCAGGAGGGTTTGAGACCCTGAATCACCCTTCCCCCAATAGTTCCTTTCTGACCTTACCCCCACAGATTAAAGGGGACACTATTTATATCACAAAGAGAAGGTTGCTGTTCATCCTTCCTTCTCAAAGAGGACCAATTGATTTTAACCCTCCTTATATCTTTGGTGAGGAGATCTTCAAAATTAGGTGTGCTTAGCAATGGAATTGATAAAAATTAATTCCTTAGGCTAGCGGGAAGAAGGCTCTGATATTGGCGATCAGTTTGGTTCCAGGGTCCCACTGTCTAAAGATAATCCAGTCAGAAATCCAAGTTATGTCAAGACCCTGAGGCTAAATTTTTCTCTACAAAACAATTTACAGCCCATGGCTTTGCTGATGTCTTCCTTTGGGTCAGCCGGCCACAGCACTCTGCCTTGTGGTGTCTTTGACTTCCTTCCCCCATGCCACATGGTAACTTTCTGAACTCCACCATGCTTCTCAACCCCACTTCTTCTTCTTAACTCTTTTAGGTACTAAGTCCCTTTCAGGATTTAGCCTGACAGTTAAAGGCATGCTCCAACCTTATGGGGTGTTCTCTTTCTACTGAATAATTGTGAGTTCCAATGAGGAACTTGTCTTTCATATGCTCTCCCAATTCTTTTATATTTACCATTCCCCATTTCTACTGTATCCCTTCATTTTGTCTGTAACCTATTCCCCTAAATAAAGAGAATGGCCATTGTGAATTCTTCACACGACTGAACCCCAACTTTTAGTGTCTGCCATCGTTTGGTGACAAACCCCACATCATAGATCACATCAATTGGTCCTCTTTGAGAAGGATGAACAAGCAACCTTCTCTTTGTGATGTAAATGGTATCCCATTTAATCTCTGGGGGGAAGGTCAGAAAAGAACCATTGTGGGAAGGGTGATTCAGGATCTCAAAGCTCCTTACATCTAGGAGGGGCAGACCCTCCCTTCTATAAGGGAAACTCCCAAGATAAGTAATTTCATTCAGTTTTAAATTGAATTGAAAAATCAGTCTCTCAGATTCATCAGGAGATTGGCCCCTGGCTCAGGGCCAAAGATCAAGATCAAAGAAGCCCCAGACCTCAGAAGGCTAATAAAAGATGACTCTGAACCCCAAAGCTTTGCTAAATGCCCTACTGGACATAGCCCACTGATAAAGATATTTTCTTCTTAGTGTAAACCTATCTCTGCTAAATTTCTAATCAGGAATTTGTCTGCTAAGAAAGCTGTCTTCTTAGTGTACTGTTTTCTTACTGTAAATAAACCCATTCTTTGCCACAAACCTTGTGCCTATATTTATTGGGGTTTGCAAATTCTTTTGCAAAACCTGCTACCAGCCAAAGGGGATCCCATTGCTGTTAGGGGGCATCTTATCCTCAATTCTCACACCTCATCATTTGGTGGCTGGCTACAGGAATCCCTGAGAGTCCAGTTGAGATAAGCCTTTTCTTGCTGATTGTCTATTTTATAGCTAAGACACTCAAATACCCAGAAGATTTGAGTCGTTGGGAGCTTCAGGCTCCATCAGAATTCTTTGGCTGAGGACACTCAGATTGGGAATTCCTGTGCTCTAACAGAAGTCAGAGAACTTCTATCATTTCCCTTTCTAGGGATGCCTAAGAGAGGACGAGGCACTACAGAATCAGAGAAATCTAAGACTTGTGGCAAAATGGGACAATCTACCTCTGTCCCTAAGGATTCCTCCTTAAACAGTCTCTTAAACAACAGAGAGAAATTCAGCTTAAAAGATCTCAAAACTAAAAAAGCTTAGATTAAAACAGTACTGCAGGATGCTGCTTAAATTTGCTGGAGGGAAATTAAACTCCCTCCTTCCTGTTCCTGTAGTGACATATCTATTTTTGAAGATTTCCTTACCAAAAACCTCCAGATGGTCTTTTTGTGCTGGTCTCAAAACCTTGTCATATTCCCTCTGAAATATGGGAGAAAATACATTCCTCTGTTTGGCCCACTCCAGCCTTAGTCAGGATTGAGAAATTTCTTACGCATAAACTTTCAGCCAAAGAGTTAAGAGATTTGGAGCCACTTAACTGCAGTCTTATCTTGATCTACAGTCTTGAAAGGCAGGGCCAGGCCCTGGGAGATCCCAGACTGGCTGCCTATTTCTCAAAGGAATTGGACTCAGTTTCCCTAGAATGGCTCTTGTGCCTTAGAGAAGAAGCCACAAAATTTACCCTAGGGCACCAGAGCATTTTAGAAGCCAAAGGACATCAATGGCTTGCTAGTGGGAGGCTTTATCAGGCTCTCCTACTAGATACCCCGAACCTGTAGGGTTGCAACATCCTTAATCCTGCCACTTTGCTTCCTGATATTACTCAGTCAGGAGACATTATTCATAATTGTGAAGAAGCTTTAGATTCTGTCTACTCCAGCTAACTGACTTAAGGGACATTCCTTTTGATAACCCAGATGGTCAATGGTTTACAGATGAGTCCAGCTTTCTTGAAAATGGGGAAAGAAAGGTAGGTCATTTTGTGGTGACCCTCAAGGGCATCCTAGAGGCTAAAGCCACTGCCCCTGGGACTTCTGCCCAGAAAATTGAACTTATTGCCCTGATCACAGCTTTGGAACTGAGGAAGGGAATGAGAGTGAACATCTATACTGACACTAAATATGCTTTTCATATTTTGCATGCTCACAGACCTATATGGAAAGAAAGGGGTCTTTTGACAGTGAAGAATTCTCCTCTTAAATATGCAGGAGAAATTCTACAGCAACTACAAGATATGCACAAACCCAGAGAGGTTTCAATCATATTTTATAAAGAACACCAGAAGGAGATTCACTTCAAACCAAGGGAAATAAGGTTGCAGATTTAGCAACTAAACCTGCTGCCCATTCAACCCTGACTATGGCATTTTATATACTTTTATGTGTATATGTTATTTCTTTTGCTCCTTGGTGGCATGCATTTATATATGTATGTGTGAATAAAGTACCTACTACATATATAACCTGTGCTCAATGGTACTTGAAGGCTTAGAATCTACCTATGATAAACAGTGCTTCAATCAGAAATCTAGACATCAATGCTGGGAATATGCTAGGTAGTATATTTTATACATAGCATAAAATGGGATATATTGTTAAATTTATAGCCCCACAGAATATCAAATTAATCTGCAATAAATTAACCCAGTATTATTTATATATAGTAGCAAGAAGATTGGTGCTTATGCCTCTTAATCCTTCTATCTGTGTGACCTTGAGCAAGTAATTTCACTTTTCTGGGGCTTAATTTTCCCCATCTGAAAAGTTATGTGAGTTAGAATGGAAGGAGAGCTAGATTTTAGTGCTAGATCTGCCATCAAAATAGGGCACATTTATGTAA
Source organism: Sarcophilus harrisii (assembly GCF_902635505.1). Classification (NCBI taxonomy): domain Eukaryota; kingdom Metazoa; phylum Chordata; class Mammalia; order Dasyuromorphia; family Dasyuridae; genus Sarcophilus; species Sarcophilus harrisii. The sequence continues at coordinate 288,114,419 of NC_045426.1, read as the reverse complement.
TACTTTAAGGCTTATGAATTATTATTTCTGTTTTATGTGTAAGGAAACTGAGGTCATACACCTTGCTTTTAATCACATAGCTAGTCAGTGTCAAAATTGGAACGCAAATCCTGGTTTGCCATTTCTGAACCCAGTTTATTCTTAACTACTAGGCTATATCCCTTCTGTCTATCCATGTGATCTGAACAAATTAATTTAACTTCTCCGGGGCTTCAGTTTCTTTGTTTGTTAATTAAAGTCTCTTCCAACATCAGCATTCTATAATTCTATGAAGCTTTAAGATATTTTGTTCCTTCTAAGAGCCTTGATAGGCAAAAGAGTTTTAAAGTTTTATTTTGCCTATTTTTGTGTCAGGAAAATGGAATTCTCTTCCATGTTGAAGAACTGGATGGACTTTTATATTTACTGTCTTCTTGGATGTGAACATGATATGTTACCTTTCTTTTCTTTTAAAAAAAAATCTTTTTTTTTCCATTATACACAAAACAATTTTAAACATTCTTTTAAAAAAATTGAGTTGCAAATTCTCTTCTTTTCTCCTTTCCCCTTTTCTCCTCACTGAGAAGATAAGCAATTTGATATAGGTTATACATGTGCAGTAATGCAAAACATATTTACCTTTATTTTCAAAGTAAAGTTGAATTTCCAAATCTCAATTCAAGAAAGAATTATCTATGTAATGGTGATAATCTGGGACCATTCCCAATAAGATCAGGGGTAAAACAAGGTTGCCCACTTTCACCATTACTATTCAATATTGTATTAGAAATGCTAGCTTTAGCAATAAGAGAAGAAAAAGAGATTAAAGGAATTAGAGTAGATAATGAGGAAACCAAATTATCACTCTTTGCAAATGATATGATGGTATACTTACAGAACCCTAGAGAATCAACTAAAAAACTATTAGAAATAATCAAGAAAGAATGATCTAATTAAGCACAGTACCCTGAGTACTATAGCAGGTATTTAATAATAATTTGCTGAAGTAACTTGAAATTGCTATCTTGACCCCTACATATACTATAATTAATCTCCTTGTTTTTTCTTTATAATTATTTTGTGTGTATACACATACACACACACACATACACACACACACATTATATATACACATACATATAGATATACACAACTTTCTATTTCTCTTTCTCTCCACACACCTATCTATTTATTCATCTATTTATCATAGTCTTTTTATTAGTATAAAGGAACAGCCTATGAAGAAAAACCTTCTGCCAATGTAGCCATTGGTTCTTCCAGGATTACATAAGTCTTCCTAAATTCAAGACTTGCTCTCCACTGACTACATCTATCTCTTACAATCTAATTTCTCTCCTCGTGTCTAGTTTATTTATTTCAAGTTTCAGCTTAAATATAAATTTCCTACATAGAGTCTTTTAAAATATTTTCATTCATTTATTAAAGATGTCCAAATTATAAGTAAATTTAAACATCCATTCAAAAAAATTTTTGAGTTCTAAATGTTCTCTCTCTTCTCCTTGAGAAGGCAAGCAATTTGGGATTGATTATACATGTGAAGTTATATTTCCATATTAGTCATATTACAAAAGAAAAGACAGAAAACTCTTGCTCTGTCCCCAACCAAAGTTAAAAAAAAAAAAAAGGGGGACATCTCAATCTGCACTCAAGAGTTTTTTGTCTGAAGGGGGAAATAAGCATTTTTCATCATAGGTACTTAGGGTACTTTGGAATTGTCTGGACTAGAATAGCTGTCTTTCACTGTTGATAATTATACAATATTGTTGTTACAATACAGTGTTCTCCTGGTTCTGCTCATTTTAATTTGCATCAGTTCATATAAATCTGTAGAGGGCCAGAACTCTGAAAAGGTGTACAGCACTGATGAACTTAAGGGGTGTGGTGCTTCTTACTTTTACAGCTCAGTTACACCCGAGCAGGTGCTCTTAGGGCATTCCCCATCTCCTGACAGTCCTCACTCAATTTTGCCTTCATGGGTGGAGGAAGGAGGAGGAATGGGAAGGGCAGTGACACCATCAGTACCACCAGAGAAGCAGCTTTGTCCGTCCCTTATGACACAATTACAAAAGGCACTAATTAAAGCTAAAGAGTAAGGACAGGATACATCTGATTTGAGAATAGAAATGTACCCTGTAATGGAAGAATTTGATTCTTTAGATCAAGAAAAAAGAAGATATACTCCTTTTAATCTGGAAATTATCAAAGATCTGAAAAAGGCTGTACTCCTTATGGGTCTACATCATCTTATGTTAAGATGTTATTAGAGAATTTGGCTTTTGAAATTTTAACCCCGAATGATTGGAAATCTATAGCAAGGATATGTTTAGAACCCAGACAAAACTTGTGGCTTTCTGAGTATAGTGAACTCTGTAGAATACAAGCCCAATGAAATATGCAACCTGGAGTTAATATACCAGTCACTCTGACCAACTAACAGGTGTAGGTCCTTATGCAGATACTTTAGTGCAGATTAATTACCCTTTGACAGCATATGAACAAATTGTTCTTCTGCTATAAAAGCATGGGGCACCCTTCCAGGAAGACAAGATAGAGGGGAAGCCTTCACAAAAATAGTACAAGGTCCAAATGAACCCAATGTTAGAAGCATGTCTACAAAAAACTACAGAAACACTAAGGTACTACAAATTGCATATAGCTCCAGAAAAAATTCAAAGACACACTCCTTTTCAATATTTAGGATATGAAATATATCCTAAGATGCTTACAGTACAAAAATTTTCTTTAAGAACAGAAAAGTTGAACACCTTAAATGACTTTCAGAAACTGATAGGAGATATCCAATGGATGTGTCCAGTGTTAGACTTACCTACCATTATATGATATTTTAATGGGAGACACAGCTTTCAACTCACCACACCAGCTTACAAAAGAAGCTCAAGAGGCTTTGAGAGAAACTGACTGGCTTTATCCAAAGTGGTTGAAAGAGGCTACAAAAGAGGCAACCACAGCAGTCCTTCATCAAGGATACAGTGTGATCGAGTGGGTGAATCTTCCAGCACAATCAGAACAAAGCCTTACTCCTTATCCAGTGTTTCTGACTAGAATTTTATTAAAGGCTATTAAGTGAGCAGTACAATTATCTGGGATAAAATCTGAGAAGATATACACTTTTTATACCAATGCACAAATTAATGTATGCTGTGAAACCATCCCAGAACGGCAAATTTTATTGGCCACAGCTCCAAATTTTACACACGGGTCTTCATTAAAGATAACCTGGCTATTAAATAATTGGCAATGGATTTTTGAAGAAAAAGTTTCTAAGGTTCCTCTTAAAGGACCAACTATCTTTACAGTTGCATCCAAACATAACATTTGTGCTGTATACTCTCATGACTTAACTATAGAGTAGTCAGAACTTCTTTTCAGTCCACTCAGCAGAATGAATTGTATGCAATCATGCTAGCTCTTACTTATTATCCAGGAGATGTAAATACAATATCTGATTCAGCTTATTCAGTGGGTATAGTACAAACAATCGCCACAGTCCAAATAAAATTTGTAGCTTTTAATATATGTCAGCTCTTTAAGGAACTTCAAGAGCAAGTGAGAAAGCATCCAGGTAAGATTTATGTCTTTCATGTCCACTCTCATAGTGGACTTTCAGGTCCTATTTTTGATGGAAATTCAAAGGTAGATAGCCTTCTAACCACGTTAGCCAATACTCCTTTATTTCAGGCAGCCCAAGAATCTCATTTTAAATATCATCAGGCTGCTCAAGCTTTATGTTTGCAATTTGGGATAACAAAAGAGGAAGCTAGGAGCATAGTAAAAGCCTGTACAGCTTGTCTTCCTTTCCATGCTCCTATGCTTCCTCAGGGAAGAACTCTCATGGTTTGAGACCCAATGAAATTTGGCAAATGGATGTTTGCCCATTATAAATCTTTTGACCATCTGTCTTTTATCCATGTTGTAGTAGACACTTTTTCAGGATTTACTTTTGCAATACCAGCAGTAAAAGAGACAGCCTGAGTGGTCACTTCATTCCTTATACAAGCTTTTGCAAACATGGATGTGCCACAAGCAATAAAAACAGACAATGTACCTGCATTTACTTTTAAACATTTTGTACACTTTTGTGCACAGTATCAGATTTTACACACCACTGGCATAACTTTTAATCCTCAAGGACAAGCAATAGTAGAGAGGAGAAACAGAGACATTAAGGCGCACGGGTCTGCGAAAACAAAAGAAAGGCAGAGCCACAGGAAACCCTAGAGAACTTCTAAATTTATCTCTTTATACTATTAATTTTTTGATTTTTGATAAAGATGTACTGGCTCCTGCAGACACATTTTATAATCCACTGGAAGGACAGTGTCCAGTGTGAACAGCTCTACTATCTTTAGATAACTGCTAGGTGATGTGGAGAGATCCAGAAAATAGTGAATGGAAGGGACCAGATAGGTTAACTGCTTGGGGGAGAGAGTTTGCTTGTATCTCTACAGATGGAGAAGGAATAAAATGGGTGCTAATGAGCCGTATTTGTCTTGTCCATCAGAGAAAGAGGGAAAAGACCCTTGAAACAAAAGAAAAGACCCAAGAAACATCAGATGGTTTCATCTCTGATAATGTGTGCCATTGAAAGAGACTGTCAGTTAGCCCTATGTGTATGGTAATTGACTTATGAACATCAAAAATTGTTAATGAGACTGATGCAGTGCTTAAACTCCCTGGAATCATTGGATTCCCTGAGACATAATAAGAATCTTGCATAACACATAATAATACTGCTGCAGGACTTCAAAACTTGCAGGAATCATTGGATTCCCTGACACGTGAAATAATGGACAATAGATTGGTTTTGGTGTTGTCACCTCCCTTCCTGAGATGTCAGGGAGGGCATGATTACCTCCTTTTTGGAGTTTTCGCCTCCCTTCCTGAGAAATTAGGGAGGATGTGACCACCTGTGTTCTGAAAAGGTGTACTTGAATCAAGGGCAACAGGGTGCTTATAGTTAATCACCTACTCAGTGTGAGATAATGGTTCTTTAAACATATACTTAATGTAATATGGTGATGTAAAGGCTCTTCTAACAGTTGGTACATGCTCAGTGTGCAGTAATGATGTAATCATACTAATGTATTTAAGGGAGACACAGACACAGAAGAAGAATCACAGTCATAGACCCAGAGAAGACTTGAGACTCCAGATTCCAGATTTTAGACTCCATCTTTGACCAGCCTTGTGGTAGCCCTTGTGCCTTCATCATTTCTTCACCTAAAAACCAAGGCCCATCCAGAGATCCCCCAGAAAGCTAACCTGGACATCACATAAGTTTTCTCAGGTTTTTCTGTAAACATTTTGCTCATTCTTTTTTATAACATAGTAATATTATTCATGGAACCTTTTTTTTTTTTTTTTTTTTTTTTTTTTTTTTTTTAAGTAATAGCCTTTTATTTTCAAAATACATGCAAAGATAGTTTTCAACATTTACCCTTGCAAAACCTTGTGTTCCACATTTTTCTCCCTCCCTTCCTCCTATCCCTTGCCTTAGACAACAAGTAATCCAATGTATGTTAAATATGTGCAGTTCTTCTGTACATATTTCCACATTTATCATGCTGCACAAGAAAAAAATCAAATCAAAAAGAGAAAAAATGAGAATGAAAGCAAGCAAACAATAACCTAAAAGATGAAAACACTATATTGTGATCAACATTCCGTCCCCACAGTCCTCTTTCTGTATGCAGATATCTCTCTCCATCACAAGTCTATTGGAATTGGCCTGATTCTCATCATAGAAAAGAGTCACATCCCATCAGAGTTGATCATCACATAGTCAAAATATAGAACAATAATATTCCATAAAATTCATATACTATAACTTATTCAGTCATTCCCAACTGATTGGCAGCCACTCAGTTTCCAGTCCCTGGCGACTACAAAAAGATCTGCTGCAAACATTTTTGCACATATGGGTCCTTTTCCCTTTTTTATGATATTTTTGGTATATAGACTTAGTAGAGACATTGCTGGATCAAAGGGTACACACAGCTTGAAAGTCCTTTGGGCATAGTTCATGAAGCCTTTCTTAACACCTTACTGCTGGTGCTCTTCTTTCCTAAACCACTTTGTATTCATTTTGAATTTATTCTGTATGTACTTATATAACAGTATTTATATAGTGCTTTTAATTTTGCAAAGCATTTTATATATTATATTTTATTATACTAATTATGCTAATCAGATAAGTGCTATTCCCATTTTACAGGAAAAAGGTTACATGTTAAATGACTTTTCATGAGCTACAAAACTACTAATAGTCTGGGACAGGATTTGAATCCAGATGTTCTTGAGTTTTCTCATCATGGTACATGATGTCTCCTACAGTGATAGAAGTGCCCCTTGAGAGCAGGATTGCTTTGCTTTTGTTTTTCTATCTCTGGGATCTAGTGCAGTTTCTGTCCCATATTAGGTGTTTAATAAATACTTGACAAAATTTTTTTACATATGGAAAACAATGAAAGAATGATGAAATATTTATATGGTTCAAATTCAGCAGAATCAGAGCTATTGAATTTTTGAGGTAAATGGATTTCACAAATGTAGTTTAATTCCTTTTAATAAATGACGAAATAACCATAAGGCACTAAGTGATTCAAGAGTGCTAGGTAACACAGTAGGTAAAGTGCTGAGATGGGAGTGGAAGACATCTTCTTGAGTAAAGATCTGGCCTCAGATACTTACTAGCTGTGTGACCCTGGACAAATCACTTAATCCAGTATGCTGTCAGTTTCCTTGTCTGTAAAATGAGCTGGAGAAGGAAATGGCAAACCCCTGCAGTATCTTTGCCAAGAAAACTCCAAATGGAGTTATGAAAAGTCAGACATGATTGAAAAATGACTTAAAAACAACAAAATTAAGTGATTTGTCTCAAGTTCACACAGTCAATTAGTTGTAGAGTTCATGGAACTCATTCATTCATCAAATATTTATTAGTGCCTACTACATGCAAGATAGTGTATTGTTCATTTTTGAAAAGAAACAAAATGACATCACAATGTTAGAGGCAAGTTACTGTGTCCAACTGTGGCTGATCAGACCAAGATGAGTTCAGAATGTTGTGCTTCAGGTCAGACACAAATGGTCCCTATGAATATTTGGGGTGGATTCTTTAACTTTTTTCAACTCAAGTTTCTTCTAAGCTAATTCATTTCTGCTTTGTTCATCGATCACAGCACTTTCTCTGATGAAAGCACACCATTCTGGGCAGTACTGGGCCAGTGTTTCTATGTCATACAATCAATTCTAAAATTCTTAAGAGAGACGTTGAGAGTGTCTTTATATTACTTTTTCTGATCACTTTGTTGAGTGCTAATCCTGTGTGAATTCTCCATAAAATAATCTCTTTGGCAAACATACTTCTGGCATTTAAACAACATTGCAGTCAGCAGAGTTGCACTCTTTGCAATATGGAACTACTATAAATAATTCATGGAGGAAATGAGACTTGAGTTAGATCTGACAGGATAGGTAAAAATCTGGATTTTAATTAGCATACTATCTTACCCACTTAATAGTTTACTGTAGGCATGGCAGTAACTCATGAGAGACCAGATTTTCTGTCTATAGTTAAATATCCACAATAAATAACTGATATTCCTCAATGCATACGCTGGGGTCAATCTAGACCCAAGTGTCAAGTTTATTCTTCTCTAGACCCTCTTACATGATGGATTCAAGAGTTGATTCTATGCCCATCAATTGGAGAATGGCTAAGTAAATTGTGGTATATGAATGTTATGGAATATTATTGTTCTGTAAGAAATGACCAGCAGGATGAATATAGAGAGGTTTGGAGAAACTTACATGAATTGATGCTAAGTGAAATGAGCAGAACCAGGAGATCATTATACACTTTAACAACAATACTATATGAGGTTCAATTCTGATGGAAGTGGCTATCTTCAACAATGAGAGGATCCAAATCAGTTCCAATTGATCAGTAATGAACAGAACCAGCTAGACTCAGCGAAAGAACACTGGGAAACGAGTGTGGACCACAACATAGCATTTATACTCTTTCTGTTATTGTTTGCCTGCATTTTTGTTTTTCTTCTCAGGTTATTTTTATCTTCTTTCTAAATCCGATTTTTCTTGTGCAGCAAGATAACTGTATAAATATGTATACATATATTGTATTTAACATATACTTTAACATATTTAACATGTATAGGACTATCTGCCATCTAGGGGAGGGGATGGAGGGAAGAAGGGGAAAAGTTGTAATAGAAGTTTTTGCAAGAGTCAATGTTGAAAAATTGCCCATGCATATATTTTGTCAATAAAAAGCTATATTAAAAAAAAGAGTTGATCCTATTTAAAAACTGTTAGTGTGAAAGAAATTGTTTAATGCCATTTCCATCTTGGTGATTTGTTCCTTGAGAATGTCACATGATGCTTTGGTCACCAGAAATTTATCACTTCCTGACAGTTCTACAACAGGATTTTCAGAATCCAAGTTACTTTTGCTAATTATATAGTTAATTTGTTATCTTATTATCTAATTTATCACAGTTATCAAGATAAGAGACAAGCAAATTAATCTTTCCCCCAGCTGCTTCTTCTGGAAAACATGAAGAGGAAGAAAATCTATTATTGTTTTCATTTGAAAAGGAACACTGTCATCTGATAAGTACATTGGCTCATCTCTCATTGCTACAGAAGAGACTAATCAGACACTAATCAAATGTCCAGGATGGGTATGAGCATGAGATGTAGCCTTGGATTGTGTCTGAGGAAGACTGGAAATAGTATCCTCCTATCAGCCTCTCTCTGCTTAGAATCCCAAATTTAGAGTCAGGGGGATCTCAGTCTTCCTTACTTTACGGATGAGAAACTGAGGTCCAGGAAGTGTTTACTGACTGTGACCATAAGTAGTATAAGAAATGTTGACTATAAAGCCAAGGTTTTTCTCCATTATACCTTACTTATATCTTACTGGTATTTGATTGGGAAGACAGAAGAATAGTTCCAAGAGACCATTTAAAAATATTTATTGAGAAAAAAATAAAATATGTTCAATTGTTTAGTCATGTCCAACTTTTTGTGATTCCATTTGGGGTTTTCTTGGCAGAGATACTTGGAGTGTTTGCCATTTCCTTTCCAATTCAATTATCAGATGAGGAAACTGAGATAAACAGGGTTAAGTGACTTGTTTAGTGTCACACAACTATTAAGTGTCTCGGGCCAAATTTGAACTCAAGTCTTCAGGATTCCAGGCCCCAAACTCTATACGTTGAGCAATCTAATTGCCCCAATTACACACAATACATACTTCTATATTAATTTGTTGTTTTTGTTCAGTGATGTTGGGAAATAAGGGGAGGGTTTATATTTGAGACAAATCCCACATTAGGAATGGGATGTGATCCATCTTCTCATCTTTTAATTGTTTGATCACATAGTCTTTGGAGTCAGTCCATGGCCTTCATTTTGGAGACCACATTAAGAAACTATAGATGAAACCAAATGGAACTCTTCTCAGTTTTCCATTTGTGAATTTGATCTAGACTAAGCATTATCCTGGTTGGGTCTTTTTCAAAAAAATTTTTTTAAAAATATTTTCCAAACATTCCCCCTGGTCTTTCTTTGGAATCACGGAGCAAAGTCACAAACAGAAAGGGAGCTGGCCTACAAATCAAGAGATTGAGGTTCTGACAAGACTTGTGTGTATATGTCCTTGGACATATATAAAGTGATTTCACTTTACTTCCATCTTCAATTTCCTTAACTCTAAAATGAAGTCCACTTGTACACAGACTAGATGATTTCTGAGTTCCCTTCCAGTTCTGACATTTTCTTTGCAATTAAATGTCACCTAAGCATCTCTTAACTTGATAGGTCAAAATTCTATTCATTATTTTACCCTCCAGACCTTCCTGTTTTTGTCAAGTACTATCATCTTTCCAGTCATCTAGACTCAGAAACTTGGAGTTATCCTTGACTCCTCAAACTCCTTCCTTCTCTGTCTCTCCCTCCCTCACTTCTAATCCACTTAATTTCCAAGTCTTATCATTTCTATTTCTCCAACATTTCTGGCATTTATCTTGTTCTATCTAAGACACCTTCATTTCACTCTACTCACACAGAAACACAATCCCAGTTCAATTGCTTATCATCTCTGTTGGTTTTTTGCATAAGTTTGCATTATTATTCCTCAAGCTTGGAATGTGCTTGTTCATTTTTGGCTCTTAGGATGCCTACTTTTTTCTAAGGCTTCAACTCAAATGCTAGCTCCTCAAGAGGTTATTTTCTGATTTCTCTCCTTGTTAGGATCCTCCCCCCCCCCCCCCCCCCCCCATACTCTATTTACTCTGTGTATATATGTATGTAATTGACTTAGCTCTTTATACATGTTGTTTCCCTCCATTAGAATGTAAGGTCTTTGAAGATAAGAATCATTTCCTTTTTGTCTTTTTATTGCCATTATTTACTAAACTTCTAGGCATTCAAACTCTACTGCAAAGAGTGCAACTCTGCTGAATAGCCATGTTGTTTGAATGCCAGAAGTATGTTTGCCAAAGAGATTATTTTATGGAAAACCCACACAGGATTAGCACTCAACAAAGTGATCAGAAAAAGTGATACAAGGATACTCTCAAGGTCTCTCTTAAGAATTTTAGAATTGATTGTATGACATGGGAGACACTAGCATAGGACTGCCTAGAATGGTGTGCCTTCATCAGAGAAAGTACTGTGCTCTATGAACAAAGCAGAATTGAATTAGCTTAGAAGAAACTTGAGTTGAAAAAAGTTAAAGAATCCACCCCAAATATTCATAGGGACCATTTGTGTCTGACCTGAAGCACAGCATTCTGAGCTCATCTTGGTCTGATCAGCCACAGTTGGACACAGTAACTTGCCTCTAACATTGTGATGTCATTTTGTTCCTCTTCAAAAATAAAGGACAACAATACACTATCTTGCCTATAGTAGGCACTAATAAATAAATATCTGATGAATGAATGGGTTCCATAAACAAGCATGATTCTATCTTATGTACATGCATTCCTCTTATTGTATCATTTTCTATGTTAAATTAAATTAAAAAATTTTTTAAAAATGTTTTTGAGGACAAATAAAATAATATGCATTAAAGTACTTTTTAACATATTAAGTGCTATGGATATGTAAGTTGTTATTTTTCCAGTGAGAGTCAACATTAACCAATTCTTTTTTTTTTTTTTTTTCTGAGTTAATTGAGGTTAAGTGACTTGCCCAGGATTACACAGTTAGGAAGTGTTAAGTTTCTGAGACCAGATTTAACTCAGATCCTCCTGACTTCAGGGCTGGTGCTCTATCGACTATACCACCTAGCCGCCTCTATTGATCAATTCTTAAAGTAAAGAATCAAACTGTCCTGTGAGGGAAAAGGGAACCTTTTAGGGAACCTGTTTTGTATGTTGGAAATACACTTGTTACCATTCTTTAAATATTGTTTGCATTATGCAATTTGCAAAAAAATCAAAGAACCTTAGTGGATGTACTAGAGTTCTGTGTTCTTCAGATGCAGAAGGGAAGAACTTTGCTATTTGGTCCTTTTATTGGACACATTGCAATATAACTGTGGAAATAAAAAAAAATTGCACAAAATAAAGAATCAGAAGAAATTAGAATTTAAAAAGCTTTAGGAAGGAATTGGAAGATCTGGGGAATCACTGGCAATCTAGGAAGTTAAGAACTAAGAGCAAAAACTGGAGGATCAACTACACTCAGGTCTATGGGATAATTGGAAATGACTGCTGCAATGAAGTGGAAATCAGTATTGCCTGTGAAGATACAATGGAACTAGGGTTTTTATTTTAACTGTACAATTGGATTACTACAAAGAAAATACTCTGGTTCAACAAAGGTCTGACCAAGATGAGAACCTTTGCATTAATTTTATTTGAAATCCAATGTTCCTTTGCTGCTCCAATCATAACCATGCCAATGGGCTCAATATTACTATAGTTGACTCTCATGTATAGCAACATAATGAGATCAATATCTTGATTTCATTGATTTTAGAACCTAGGAATCAGGTGATTTGGTTTCTATTACAGTGAATGAGCTATGAGCCATAGGTGAGCTGTTTCCCCTCCTTGGTCATAAATACTTATGTTAAAAAAAATAAACTAGATGACTTATAAGGTCCTTTCCAACTCTGAAATTAAGTGATTCAGTGGGATCACTTTTTTGATCACAATAACATGCGCCATGTGGGAGATGTTACTAGCTGGTAAAGAAATAAAAATAAAAAAGGATTAATTTCAGCATTGATAGAAATCCATTACAAACCATTCTCCAAACAACCTATAGTTTCTTGTGCTATGGCACAGATTATTGAAAAGGTCTGGAAACTCCTATAGACAGAAATTTGAAAGTTATCTGTAACTTTTTACCATCTGCAGAGTTGTCTGGGGAACTGAGTGATTAAGTGATAGCTAGTTTGATTAAGTGATAGCTAGTATGTTTTGGGGGCAGGTCTGGAACTTAGAGCATCCTGACTCCATCAATGAGTATTCATCTTCCCAACAATTTTCAGAGTGGGAACCAAAGGACCACAGGGGTCCTTACAATCTTTTTGGGTAGGGGATCTGTGAATTAGAATTAGCAATTATTTTCACAGCAATACCAAGGTACTATTTACTTCTTTCTTTTCCAACTACATAATTGTAGAAAGCCAGATTTTTTCATATAGTTCAATCAAGATGACGTATTGCACCAGATTGAACATAGAAGCAGATATGAGAATCCAACTGTTTTCTATTAATCCAGACGTTAAGGGGATTTGCAAAATAAACAAAATTAAAAATTAAATGTAAAAAATATTTTGCATGACTGTACATTTATGATCTATGTCAAATTGCTTATCTTCTCAAGGAAGGAAAGGAAAGTGAGAAAATTTGAAGCTCAAAAATTTTAAAAAACAAATATTAAAATCATTTTCATGTAATTGAGAAAAAATTAAATGTAAAATGTAATTGGAAAGTGTTTAACAAAAGTGTTTAACAAAATAAGTAAAAATATAATAGAACCTAAATAATGTTAATGAATATTTTTCTAAGTCAAAGTACAGAGGCAGAGATTCCTTTAGAGTTTAAAACCATTAGACTAAATGACTTCTAAAGTCTCTTCCAATTCTAAATCTATGATCCATGATTTTAAATCTGTGTTTCTGTAATCCTAAATATCAATGGGAGCTTGAATTTCTGGATCCTCAACCCAGTGCACTTTTCTTTCTATCATGGCATTTCTGCCTTTACAGAACTCTCTCATATACAAAAATACCTCTCACCCTGCTCCACATGTAATCCCTTTTATCCAGCCTTCTTACCACAATTCTTCTCATCCTCCAACTCTACCCAGATCATTCTCTTTTCCCTTCTGCCCCTCATTTCCACGATTCATTGGGAAGAAATTCCTCTATTAATGTAGTTTTGCAATTTTTTAATCCTGGAAAATTGTCTCTTTACACTGAGACATTAAAAGATTTGCCTGCCTCTAAGGATCCCACTACCTTTCTATATTAGAGGCAGGATCTAACCAGACTTTAATAATAGATGGCTACATTACTTTTGGGGTAGGGATATAGTACACCAATTAGGGATGAAAATCATAGACTTTTAGGAAGAGCCGCTGCTGCGGCTTTCACTGCTCCAAAAATGACTTGGACTACCTACACACCAGTATGGGTGGAACAATAGCCCCTGACCAAAGAAAAAACAGCTGCTTTACATCAATTAGTACAAGAACAATTAGAATTAAGACACATTGAGGAAACAAACAGCCCATGGAACTCTCCTGTATTTGTTACAAAGAAAAAATCTGGTAAATGGAGAATGTTAATAGAGTTGAGACAAGTAAATTCAGTCCTGAAAGACATGGGTTCTTTACAGGCAGGTTTGCGATCCCCAAACATGATCCCTGGGAATGCCTTATGGATAATAGCTATTTAATCTATCCCTCTTCACCCCAAGGACAGGGATAAATTTGCTTTCTTAGTACCAACATATAATTTTCAAGGACGTGTGAGATTTCAGTGGAAAGTATTGCCACTAGCTATGAAAAACAGCCCTACCATATGCCAATGTTTTGTTGATAAAGCTATTAGCAAGATAAGGGAACATTGTCCCAAGCAGTCATTCTCCATTACATGGATATTTTGACTGGTCATCCACAATTTGGGATTTGTTTGGAGAATTTGGAAATGTTACAGATGAGAAAGAGAATTAAAATACTGAGGTTTGATGATATCAGAAAAATTCAAAGATACCCCCCTTTTAGTTATTTGGGTTTCACTGTTCAGCCAGACGGTGTATATCAAAAGCCACCTGAATTCTGGACTGATCGGGTATACACATTAAATCACGTCCAAAAATTGATTGGGGACATTCAGTGGCTTAGGACCTGAACTTGTATACCTAACACTCTGATGTTTCCTTTGTATAATTCGTATACACTAGCTAGCCATCCTTGGTTAGATTCCAGCAGGACATGGACTCCTGAAGCTCTTGACAGCATAAAGCAGATAATACAAATAATATAGCAAAAGCAAGCACTCAGAGAGTACTTCTATAAAAAAGGTTATATGGCTCTGTTATTTTAGCTCCTGTACAACCCATAGGAGTTATACATCAAAACAATGATATTTATGAATGGCTATATATTTCAAAGACAAAAAAAGTCATTAGAACCATACTTAGATATGACAGCTGAAATAGCAAGAAAAACATTGCTCAGAATTATCCAGTTAATAGGAGAAACAGGAATTGCATGGATTAACATAGACAAGGAGAGGTTATATTGCTTAATAGTTCCTTAGGAAACCTGGACCATTTTGTTAGGATTAAGAGAAGCAAGAGCAGGAAAAATCCTGCTATTCTATGAACAGTGGTAATAGATATTTCCCACAAAAATAAAAACACAACCACTTAAAGGCCCTAATGTGTTCACTGATGCCACCGAGTAAAATAAAGTGGCCATATATTCCCCACAATTGGGCATCTCTAATATATTTATTACACCTTACACCTCTACACAGCAAAATGAGTTGTATGTCATTATATAAGCATTGAAAACAGACAAACCCATCAATAGTCATTTCAGATAGTCATTATGCAGTTGATCCAGAGAATAGAGACAGCATATATAAAGGCTCAAACAGGACCTATCTTCTCATTGTTTCAGGAGGTGCAAGAGGTGATTTTAATCATTTTTAATATAACACACATAGCTCTTATATGGATGGGTTAGGACCTATATTTGAAAGAATAAAATAGTGGATGGTCTGCTTACACAATGTATTCTTCTCTGCCCTCTAGAACAAGCAATAAAGGCTCATGAACATTTGCAACTATCTGTCAGATCTCTTTGGAGATTGTATGGGGTGTCCCAGCAAGAAGCAGCAAGTATAGTAAAAAGATGTGTAGCTTTTGTACCATATTCTTAAAGACCTGTAGGGCTGGGGACTAACCTCAGAGGTGAGAGGCCAAATAATATATAGCAAATGGATGTCACACATATGGGAAGAACATGCATCCATGTTACAGTTGACACTTATTCAGATTTTGTATCTGCATCCTCTCAATAAGGGGAAGCTGCTTTACATGTAATAAATCACTTATTTCACTGTTTTGCCTCTATGGGTATCCCACACATCATCAAGACTGATAATGGACCCTCATATACCTCAAAAATATTAAAACAGTTCTTACAGGAATTCTCCATGCATATTTTTGGGATTCCTTACAACCCTACAGGACAGTAGAAGGGACTAATCAGACCCTCAAGAAATTTATCAAAAAACAAAAAGAGGGAGATCTGAGTGATCCTACTCAGAAAGATATAAAGTAGTATACACAATAAATTACTTAAAATTTGATTCAAATGATTTAAGAAATATTCTTTGGTGAACATAGAGAAATTAAATATAATGAAAAAGGGTGGGAAGGATCTTATAAGGTTCTAATGTGGGGGCTGGGATAGGCTTCCCTTCAGCAGTGGATTCCCACCAGACATCTCAAAGTTGTCCATAGAACTGAAGAAAAAAAGAAGGAAGAGGCAACTATCCAAAAGGAGGAAAAGACATGCTCCCAAGACCACTAGCAAGATGCTTTCCATAGATATGGGTTTGCGTTACACACAATGGGCTACCATGGAACCCATGGCCTAGGATTGCCTCGAGGTGGGGGGGGGGAAACACATACCTAATGTAGTGCTAACAGGAAATGCATCCCGAATAATTGAGGACAAATTTCACCTTAAGAAATACAATGGAACTATGGCAAAAGTAAAATACAACTTTGCTGGACTTGCGAATTGCCTTCCTTTGAGCTGGTCAGGAAGGAATAGTACCTATTGTTGTGCACAGGTAAAGAACATGACTTTACAAATGCCAATCTCAGGTATGGGGTATCATATTACACACATGCCAGGCATGCAGGGGATGCCCTATATAGTGACACCCTCATCCACATGGGAGGGTTACAGCGATATGTTTACATAAAGGGGCCATCAGGTTGGCCCCTCATATCTGTGTGTCATGCCCATACTCATACTTGTTATACGATTGCAAATTGGACATTATAATCATGGCATAAGGCTAAAAAGATGACTTATGACAATACCTGTTTGGGTACCTTACAAAGGCAATAACTGGAAAGGCACAAGCCTCCATGGGACATATTCTTGTCACTCAAGAATTGGATTGGCAGTTTGGCACATGGAAAAACATCTTAGGCCCTGGTTCTTGGACAAATTGCCAGAGAACTGAATACCAGTTCTATACTGAAGCCTATCTGGAACAGAAATATGCATTTATGTAGGGAGACTCTGTAATTGTTACCAAAGAAACATTAGATTTTTACAATGTTACTTGTTGGAATTGTAGTCGGTGATTACTTGGCTACTGAAATTGAAACTCAGAGTGTGTTTGTGATCACTAGAACTCATATATCAATGCTTCCTTTCAAAAGTGAGAAATGGTATCGTACTAAGACTGATCATATGTTCAATAATAGAAAAGAAGGAAACAGACCTTAGTCCTATTAGAAAAAAGAGATGTATCAGTTGTGTAATATTAGGTATTACTATGTTGGTTTCTGTTGGAATCTTTACAAATTGTTAAGCCATTAGAGTTGATAGAGACAATAATTATCTAATTTGGCATGGTTCAATATGAACGATTTGATCTTAGAATGAGATATTTTGGGCCAGAACTTGAAACAAGGTACTAAGTACAACTGATAGAAACAATGCTTGTGTTTACACCTTTAGAGAGCTCATAAGTATCTAAGTACTCAATGGAGTTCACATGTTTGGGAGATTTCAGGGCTTAGTATGAGATATCTGAATTCACACTTCCCTTGAAGTTCTTAGGGCCAGAGAGCACTCTGGGAGATAACCCAGAATCCCATTCTCTCCAGAAGGAGGAGTTAACCTTTGGGAGATCATAGCTTGAGGAACTTCTCCGGAACATTGACTGGGGTCGGAGAGGAGCACTCTGGGAGGAAAGCCACAAGCCCTATCTTTGAGGCAAGAGAGATTCATTGCATCTTCCAAGTTGGTGCTGGCTGGAAAGCTGAAGAAAGAAGAGGCAGAAGCCAAGGACAAAGCTGGAATCAAGCAGAGAGATAGGCCTGAGCTAACCGGGCTATATTGAAGGACACAATAAAAGATCTGAACTTTTATCAGCTGGTTGCGATTTGGGGTGATTATTTACTTGTAACTGAAACTAAAGCTGCCTCCAGAAAACCTCCCCAAGAAACCTGCTTTCTCCCAGAGAGAATCCTATTATTATATTTTAAAGAAGGAAAAAAAACACCAACAAGTTTCACTTATAGTTTCATCAGTCTCTTTTGCAATGTCCATATCTAATGTACAAAATAGTGCGATATATAAGCTAGATATATAGAACTTGTTAAGAATGTCTCAGTGGGTTTTGCCCGACAAGCTAAGATAGGTGAACAATAGTATGCAGATGATAAAAGATTTAAGAGAAGTATCATTGGAAATAGGAACAGAAATAATTATTGAAACTCCAGGCTCAATTACAATGTGATTACAGATATACAAAGGTTTGTGCAACCTTTTTGCTGTATAATCATACAAGTCAAGATTACAACTGGAACAGTATCAAGAGGCATTTGAATGGTTTATTTTTCAATAAGACAATTGAAGGTGACAGAAAGTTTATGTAAATTAGTATCTGACATAGAGAAAGCTTCTTATCAAGATTTGAATCCAGATAAAACTGCTGAAAAAAATCATACATTGGTTTGATAACACCTCTTCATGGTGGTTAAAATTAGAATCATGAATTGCCCTGTGTATTGTTATGTTGTTATTGCTTTGTTGTTGCCCTGTAACATTAGGATGCTTTTATAGATCTTTCTCCACCATCCTTTCAGAGGTTGCAGCTCAAGAAAGGACTTTTTATCTAAAAGATAAAAAAGAGGAATTGCTAAGCTATGGGATTCTACTGAGAGGGAGTACTAAGACCACCTCAACCTTTGGTGCATAATAAGCTTTCTGCCAGAAACGCTCTTGTTGAGCAAGGAACACTGATGCACAACATGGAAACAGGTGAGCCTGAGGGTCACAGCCAGTGGCTTGTGAACTGGGATGTCTTAACAGGGACTTTTGCCTGTGAGAGTTGCTGAATTGCTGGATTTACTTTCCTCCCATTAGCAGATACCATGCATATGAAAAGCTCACAAGCTGCTTCTCTGGAATGGTGACTGGGGATTCCTAATGTTCATGTGTTGATCATGCTTGCAAAAATGTATATCAACAAGGCTGTATGGCATAATAAATTGGAACTCCTTTCACACTCTCCTATCTCATTCACCTTGTCTCTGAGATCAAAGGGTTCACATACTTTGAGCTCCTAAGACAGCCACAACAGGAAACTTGTAACTTGTCAATAGTGATTTGCTCAGGGTCACACAGTTACTAAATGTCATAGGCCAGATTTGAACTCAGGTACATCAGTCTTCCTAACTCCAGGCTCAGCCCTCTATATACTGTGCCCCCTAGTTACCCCTGAATCAAAATGATTTAGATCATCTTAAATACTAGCAACTTTGAAGATCAAGTTCTCTTTTATGCAACAAACTTAAGATTCTGAGTTCACATGCTGACTATACTGTTTATTACCTGTGTTACTCTGTAAAAGTCACTTGGTTTACCTCTTGGAACATCAATTTCTTTGTCTTTAAAATAAGGAGTTCTGCAGGGCAGGTGCAAAAAGTTCTGGATTTGGAGGCAAATCCAGAACCGGAAGGCAATCTGAGGATCCTATCAGCTCTATTCTCCTTGGGGAAATCACTTAAGTCCTAAAAGACTCACTTTTCTCATCTAGTAAATGAGAGGGTTAGATTCAGTTACTTTTATTGTGTGAAGTAATTGGGTTTAAAGTGACTTGTACAGAGTATCCGAGACTGGATTTGAATTTAGAGCCTCCTGACTTCAGGGTCAGTGCTCTATTTATCCATTGTGCCATCTAGCTGCCCCAATTCAGGGACTTTTAAAAAATTCTTTGAGATCTAAATCTACAAATCCTAATTGGATTCTTTGAAACCTGGACCAAATGCTTTAGTAAGCATATTAGAACTCAGACCAACTTTCACTGGGTGCTGCAGTGGATAGATTGTAGGACTAGGAATCAGTAAGACCCGAGTTCAAATCCAGCCACAGACACTTACTATATGACTTTGGGTAAGTTATTCAACTCTTTGTCTCAGTTTCCTCATCTATAAAATGATAATAATAATACCTACTTCATAGGATTGTTATGAGAATCAAATGAATTTTAAAGTATCTTACATATATAAAGTATTTTAGAGACAAAAGTACTACATAATTATCATTATTATTCTATTTATTGTTGTTTTAAGTACGCTGGGGGAAAATATTCTAATTTAACACACAATTTGGCCACATAAAGGAGATTCCATTTATTATCATTTATATTTAAATCAACACTTTAAAAATGGTTTATTTGTTTATAATATTGCCCATGAACTTCAAAATAATGCCCATTCCCACTGTCACTGCTAATCTGCTGTAAATTTTTTAGTCACTAGAGAATAGATAGCTGATTTTCCACTATGATCTCCTGCTCAAGATCTCACTCAGCTCAAGAGAGACCACCCTGGAGTTTCTTTTCTTCTCCCTCTTTCTGATTCTAGGTACGTTCACTTCGTAAACCATGGGTTTCTTAGACTACCATACTTTAATCTGCTGTACTCACATATAATCTGAGAGGAGGAGCCAATATTTCCAAAATAAGTCCTCTTTTTCTGGCTCTTTCATAAACAAATATAAATACACGTATACTTATTATTCATAAGATCAATCCTCAGATTGTATACTTATATGCATGTATATTTATGTGTCTACACCTACTATGAATTATTTATTTAAAATTGATTAATAATGTTTGAATCTAACTTTATGTGATTAGAGGTTTCTTCCACCCAGATTGTTGTCTGACTTCAGTTGCTCTCTAGGTGTGGCAAAGATGATTATTAGGTACTGTGGGTTCCCCCAGGTCCTGGAACCAAAACATTCTTCTTTTATTTCTACACACCTATGACTTGCTTTGGGTTTTGGGTTTCTTTCCTCCCTCCTTCCTTCTTTCCTTTCCTCCTTCCTTCCCTCCCTTCCTCCCTTTCTTCCGTCTGTGAATCTATTCACATACATGAATTACATCCATGAATATAGATCAACAAAGCTACTTCCTCTAGCAGATCATCACCTTTAGGAATACCTTTATCCTCCACTCAACGAGAGATCAGCAACCCACCATCTGAAGATACATGATCCTTCAGAGCATCAAAACGAGAAGTTTCTTCCATAGAATTAACTACCATTAATATTGAATGACTCTACGGTTTTCTTCCCCCATATCATACATTTGAGCAACCCGTATTCATTAAATCTTAAAACAAGAAAGGAAGGAATCGAACCCCCAAAAAGTTGATTTCATCCTTCCTTCCTTCCTTACTTTTTATACCCCTTCTCTTTTTTCTCTCTTCTTCCTTTCTTTTTTTTCTCTCTCCTCCTCTCTTCCCTCTTCCTCTCTTTTCCTTTCCCCATCTAAGGAATAAGAAAACATTTAGCTTCTTCTTTTCCTTCATCAATTGGGAAGCTTTCTGGACACCATGCAGAATTCACTTAGTGAATGGTACCTTGAGATTACATAGGGTAAAATCAAATGAAATATGGGGAGAATGAATTTCAAGGAAGGTCCTTACTCAATTTTAGGAAAAAATTGGATAATCACAGAAGTCCGCTGCAGTTAGGATCAGATTATCTTGCTAATGTTCTTTAGCAAATTAATGTTCCATCTGTATTTTTTGATTGACCATTTTATGCTCTGAGTGAACACACTATGGGGAGAATGACTGTGAAGACTAATGTTGGACTCAAAATGATTTCACTTATTTAAGGCCAGCCTTGATATGTTATCATGTTCATTTAAAATTTTAACAACAAATAACAACAAACAAATGAGATCTGGACCTACTAAGTGATAAGACTGGAGTTAAAAAAAAAGAAAAAGAAAAAAAGAAAGACAAAAGGTAAATGAGCTTACTAAATAGACATCCAATACAGAGGCATTATCATCCTGTGTTTCCAATGTGCTCTGCTCAGAAGTCAAATAGATGGCACTGTCTTCTAATGTGAAAGTAGAACTTGAAGGTAATCCTTTACTGAAAACATAAGGAGAAAATACAGTTAGCATAACTCACCCCAAACAAGAAGAAAAAAAAGAAAGTTGTAATGAGGTTACTTCTCTAAAAGACAAAGAATCTGCACCCAATTAAGTGCAGAATCAAATATTAAAATCTGTTTGGTTTTTAAAACTTATTACCTGGACCAATTTCTACTTTTCTGGTATTCTTGTACATTACTCCCTTGTAATTCATCTAATTCATGATTCAGTGACTGGCTCCCTTGTTCTTCCTTGCATACAACACTCAATCTCCTGATTGCATTTTCATTGGCTGTCTCTTGTTTCTTCCACCAGGATTTGAAGTAATATAGCTTCTAGGGGAGACAGCAATAATTTTAAGGTCCCCTGACCATAGGGAACTTCTAACAGTCTGTCAGTGATTCTAAAGTCCTCTGGCTTTGGAATCTATGACCCTAAAAGTCCCCACTCCCAATCTAAGAATACTATTGGTCTAACAATCAGACCATCAACAAACATTACAGTCTGCTGGTCAGTGATAACCAAATTCTTGAGACTACTTGTTCTACCTCTAGTCATAAAATTAGCATATCAATGACATGAACAACTGGATAAAGGTGTCTCCTTCCTCCAGGTTCCTAGCTAAATTATCTTGGCATGTAGATGGGTTCAATTGGCATTACAATTACAATAAATTTTGCCCCTTGGATATGGGTTCAAGCCTGCAAATTCTTTTGAGATATCTCACCTCTGCACAACCTCAACAGATTCTTTGGCTTACTTCAAACTTAAATATCTTCTGCAAGTAGTCTTTCTTCCATTTCTTTAATTCTAGTATTTTCCTTTTGAGATTATCTCCAATTTATCTTATTCATAGTTGTTTCCATATTGTCTCCTGCAATTAGACTGTGGCCTTCTTGAAAGCAAAGACTTCAGCTGTTGCCCTTCTTTGTATTCTTATTGTAAAGCACAGTGTCTGCTTATGGACTTGACTTTACACACCCATCCATACATATTTTGCTTCACACATCTCAACCAGAAAAATTATACTAACTATCCAGTCTGTGAAATGGATAGACCCTCAAAAACATACTTTGCTCCTCCAAAGAACTTTCATGTAAAAGATATATTTTTATAACATTATCTTTTTCATACCAGGTCTTGCTTTTGGCTCCTGATTATATACTTTCACTTATTTTTCTTTGAGACTGCAATTGGAGAAGATTCATGGATAATTGGGAATGAATACTTTGGAAGTAATATATCTGTGTCTTTTGGGCTGTGATATAGGAAAACAAATTCCTTAAGGACAAAGGAATCATCTTTCAATTCAACAAACATTTCTTAGGCTCCCTACTGCCTGATACATATTTGCTGAATTGGATAGTTAACTCCTTTTCTTATTATAAATCTGTCACCAAGTCCTATCAATTCTTTTAGAATCTCTTTCAGATTCATCCTTTTTTTTCCCCACTGCTGTCAGCTTGGTCAACCTAATTGCTTTATATGTGATGTCATCCTTTTGCTTTCTATTTTTAGATACATACTGGAAATTTGTATCAAATTAGGCTTTCTGAGATAATTCTCCTCTCAAAAACCTTTGAGTTCCTTTGAAACAGAAGGATCTGTGTAATATAAATAGTACTACCATCATGTCATATATTTCTCTTTATTAGCTTAGCTTCAAGGTCCTTTGTTCCCCCAACCTTTTCAAATTTCTCTTTCACTAGTCCCCTTTGCAAAACTCTGCACTCCAGTTAATCTTTATAGCATATGCTCTAGAGAAATCTGGTATATTTGTATATCTTTTTTTCTCCCTGAGGCAATTGGGGTTAAGTGACTTGCTCAGGGTCACACAGTTAGGAAGTGTTAAGTGTCTGAGATCAAATTTGAACTCAGGTCCTCCTGACTTCAAGACTGGTGCTCTATCCACTGAGTCACCTAGCTGCCTTGATATCTTCTTTCTAATTAGGAAAAAAGGAAGCTCTTTCTCAATATTTAATCAGTTCAAACATCCATTCAAGTTCCTCAATTATTATTTAATAAATTTGTTTGAATTATTTCTTTAACAAAAAGTTGACTCCTTCCTCAGTAGAAATTACTTATACTTCTCTACATAATAAAATGTCTAACTTCTTGTTTAAATATTGAAATGATTGAAAAATTTATTAATAAATTAATTTGGTGATAATTGAGACTAAATAATTACATTTTGATGACAAATGTCACAGAGTTCTCATAAACTCTCACCATAACGGTGATTTCTCTTCACTTGTGAAAACATAGTTCCACACCATTCAATTTCTCAAGTTGTCAAAAATCCCCTTTATAAGATATAATTGTTAATAGCCTCATCAGAAAAAAACACGTCATCTCCTTTCTTTCTTTCTTTGGTTTTTCTCCAGTCATGACAGAAAAAACAGTTTCTTCAAAAGACACACTTTTCATAGATTTCTCTTTATGTTTTTTTTTTTTCTATTATATAACAGATTTCTACCATCTAATAGTAAATCTTCACAGTTCAAAAGTTAAAAATATATATTCTCATCTTGACTTCATATGGACAACCACCTCATAATAAGGCATTTTTAACCTGTAACTTCCAAATATCAGCTCAATCTCCCTTTTCCACTGGCTCTTAAAGATACTGGAAAAGTAGCTATAGTCTTGGTAATAGTACACATATTCCCCTCCTCCCTTACCCCCCAGTTAGGCCTTGTTTCAGGGCAGTTAGATGGCTCAGTAGATAAAACATCAGCCCTGGCATCAGGAGAACCAAAGTCAAAATTTAACTCTAGATACTTATTAGCTGTGTAATCCATGGCATGCCACTTAACCCTTTTTGCCTCAATTTCCTTATCTACAAAATGAACTGAAGAAGAAATTCTAGTATTTTTGTTAAAAAAAAATCCCAAACAGGGTCACAAAGAATCAGATGTGACATTTTCCAGTCATATCTGATTCTTTGTGATCTCTTTTGGTATTTTTTTTTGGACAAAAAATTGAAAAATGATTGAACAACAATGGTTTCTTGTTTATCTAAATTCTACACCCCAAGTGAGCCTATTATCAATTGTCTCCGATGAAAAACTAGCTTTAGCAATCTTCCTGTCTTATTTTTAAAAGCATCAGTTGGTTCAGATGAGAAATCTTTTGTTATAAGACTTCATAACTATCTTTTTTCCTGGATTTAGGTTATTCATGAATTTGCAGTGGACATTACTTTGTAAACTATTGTGCAATAGTCAGTATTGTTGAATTACCTATTGGATCAGAATTAAGACAATGCAGAAAATAAAGACTTATGCCTTTAAATTTGTGAGTCATCTTTTGTCTAAATCAAAATCTTATTCATACTTCCTCTCCTCCCATTTCTCTTTTATGTGATGTTCTCTTCCATTAGATATCAGTTTCCTGATGGCAGGGAGTGTCTTATATCTCTAGGATAGTGCCTAGCAAATAGTAAATTAATAAATGTTTTGTCATCCATGATACATTTGCCCATGTCTCATAGCTGTCTTAAATTCAACATATCCTAAACAGAAGCTCTTATCTTTCTTCCTAACCCTTCCTCTCTCCAAACTATGTGCAGGATACCACTTTCTATGTAGTTACCTAGGTTTGCAATCCTGGAATCAGTTTTGACTTGTTGTGCCATAGTTCCCTTTTAATGTCCTAACCTAGTTTCCCCATTGTCCTATTTAGTTACTCTGCCTCAGGTTATAACCTTTCTCTCTTAATGTTTGATGAGATAAAGGTCTACCTCAGTTGCTCTGCCCCAAAACCTCAGGCTATAATCATTCCCTCTTAAATGTTTGATGAGATAAAGGTTTTATATCTTTAGGCTATAATCATTCCTTCTTAATGTTTGACAGGATAAAAGTCTATCCATTTTAGACATCATTAGAATATCAGTAACCTCTCCAGTACCTCCTTCCATTGTGTCATCCTAGGTGCCTCCCCCCATGGGTTATCCCCCAGATTCCTCCCCCATTATGTCATTATTCTTGTTATCCTATAAAAAATCTTTCTGTCCTGATACTCAGTGCTGGATTCTTTGAGACAATAGTCTCATTCAGCCCTGGGACCAACCATGGATCCATTTGGTCCCAGTAAATCTTTCCATTTAATAAACTATTAAATTGTTCTCTAATATCTGTCTTGCTCGGTTTCTCTGGCATTACGGACTCTTTTCCTCATTTTTTTGAACCAATTGGTTGAAAAGTCTTGTCAATTCTGCTCTGATAGTATTTCTCACATCTATTTCTTTGCTGTAGTTCTGGCTCTTGCCTAAGATTATTTTAACATCCTCCCTTTTGGTCTCCCTTATTTAATCCTTTCTCTACATAGTTGCCCAAATAATTTTCCTGATTTTACCAAGTCATTCCCCTGTTCAAAATGGTTATAATGGCTATTTGTCTTCTAGGATAAATTATCAACTCTTCAGTTTAATATCTAAATCCTCCCACAATCTGGCTCCCAACTACCTTTCTGGGTTTGTCAAATTATTTCCTTTACTTTCAGTTAACATGGCCCAATAGAGATAATACTCAAATTTATCATCTCATCTCCTGCCTCCCACCTTTGTCTTTGCATAGGTCTCTCTCTAATACTGCATAGACTGCCACCTCCCCTCAGACTCTTAAAATCTTTATCTTCCTTCAAGGCTCAAGTCTACGCCATCCCTCCGTGAAATCTTTCTAGTTTTTCCTAATAATTCTATTCTAGCTCTCTCCCTCCTTTTATTGACTTATCTATATAAATGCTATATCCTTATTAGAGAATATAAGCTCCTTGAAGGTAAAGAATTTCTGTTGTCTTTGTATTGCTGTACTTACTGAAGTGCAGGCATTTAATTATAAAGAGAGCCAACATTTATATACTGTTTTAGGTTTGCAAAGTGGTTTTTTTTACAAGTATTTTCTAACTTGATGGCCATAAAACTCTGGGGTGGGTATTATTATAAGCGGGAATACTGAGGCTAAGAGAGATTATATGATTTGCCCAGGATTATACACCTCATAGGGGCAGCTAGGTAGTGCAGTGGATAGAGCATTGGGAATGAAATGAAGAAGATCCAAGTCTAAATCAGGCCTCAGACACTAGTTGTGTAGAACTTAGATTGATCTTAGATGAATCACTTAACCCCTATTTGCCTCAATTACTCATTTATAAAATAGGGACATACTAGAGAGAGAGATGGCAACTACTCCAGTTCTTTGTCAAGAAAACCTCATGGATAAATGGGGTCATGTAGAGTTGGGCAAATGAAGGACTGAATAACACAATAATAGCTAGTAAGCAAGATTCAAACTACAGCATTCCAGAAACAATTCTACTGTTTTATCTACAATAGCACCTGTTTATCTTTCAAAAAATATATGTTGAATCAAGAAAGAATTTCACTTTGGAGGTGCATGAAACTAAATTTATGAAATCCAGCTCTAATGTGAATGGATGGACTTACATATGTTCATTTCCTCTAAAATATTCTTATAAAATAGAAATAATTAAAATAAAAAAAGATCAAGGAAAAAATTATTAAATCTGACTAGGAATACATAGGAAACCAATTGCAAATTCTTTCTCTCTTATAACTATCCCCAGAAATGAGATGTAAACTGTTCTATAATGGGTTTCCATTTGTGTATCAATTTAGACTCCTTTTTCTCATTGGCTTTAGCATTTGGGAATCTTCTGGCTGCTACTCTGTTTTTTTCTTTAAGTGTTCAGCTTATTTCATGAGCACTGTGCCCATTTGGATTTAATATCTTTTTTTTTTGCCTAGTAATTCCAAGGTTTTCTTTTGGGGTAGTCATTTATAAGCCACCAAACCATCTCTCTCAAAGAAAGATTTTATCCTGAAAAATCAGTAACTCCACTGACAGTACTATGACATTTACTATTAAATTAAACATTTATAATAGCAAGATTACTTTTTAGAAATAATGCAATTGAATGCTGGATATTTCTAATTTTTTCTTTTATTGGTACTCTTTAAAAATTAGTATTTGTTAGTATTTAATATTACATTTAGCATTATTAGTGATTCTTTTACTTCATTTATCCTTCATTATACTAAATGCAGACAAGAAAAACAAATCAACATAATAATTTGTGTCATTGATTAGGCTATGTCCAAAAATGTATGCCCCATTATGCATCTATAATCAAATAATGCTTCTCTGCTGAGGAGAGGGAAATGTGCTTCTGTCTGAAAGTTGACTGCACTGGTTAGAGTTCTGAAATCTCTTGAGGTTACTTTTCTTTATGGTAGACATCATAATAAATGTTTCTCCTGGTTCTGTTCACTTTATTCTCCATCAGCACATATGGTTCTTCCCAAGTTTTTCTGAATTTTCTATATTCTTTATAATGTAATAATTTCCCAATATTTCCCAATATTTTCATGTACTTTTGATTTGTTCAGTCACTTTTCTTCTTCTTCTTCTTCTTTTTTTTTGTGCTACTTTTAGGAGGGTCACTATACTTTTTTTGTATATATGGAATTTTTCTCTCTATCTTTGAATTCCTTAGGTATAAACTTAGGATTGGTATATTTCAAAGTTTGTTGATTAAAAATCCAAATTCTTCCCTCCCACCCCAGAATGACTCAACCATTTACAGCTTCATCAGTAGTGCCTTAGAGTATCTGTCTTCCCAAAGACTCTCAAACATTTCCGTTTCCATCTTTTGTCAGTTTTGTGGATGTGATGTGAAATCTCAGAATTATTTTAATGTATATTTCTTTCTATTATTAGCGATTTGGAGTGCTTTTTTGTGGTTTTATTTTTTGAAAGCCGTCTATATCCTCTAACCATATATTCATTGAAGAAAGTCTTATTATTAAAAATTTTTTTATTGATGCCCTATGTTTTTACATTGCCAAAATTTCTCATTATCTTTCTCCCTCTCCCTTCCAAAAAAAATTACCTCAAATATTTTCTAAAGAAAAAGAGTGAGGAGAGGAAAAAAATAAGCAAACTGATCAATATATTGGGAAGGTCTAAAAATTTATGCAACCTTCTACCCTGTACCTCTCCAAAAGAATGGAGTGGGAATGTCTTTTCAGATTTTTTACTTGGGGACTTGTTGGTTCTTCACAATTTTGCAAAATTTTTGATTGTTTCATGGCTTAATATCTGTTTTCCATTTACATTGTTGTACTTTCTCTCCATATACATATATATGTTTATATATACATATATATATATATATATACATATATATATATACATATATATGTTTATATATATGTATATGTATGCATAAATACACACATGTGTGTGTGTGTTGTGTTTTCCCCTTTGGTTCTGCTTATTTTACTCTGTATCAGTTCATATAAGGAATGGCTTTTATTTTTATATTTTTCAAACCAATTTTCTATATAACTTGGACATCAGATTTTTAAGGGCTATAGTAAGTGCTTCCAATCTGCAGAGTTCAGTTTCCTCATGCCCATTAGCCCCATACTTCAGATTTAGTTTATCTAAAGCAAAAACAAATACAATTTGTTTCTGACTATTCCAGGTCCAGGTTATGATTCTCAGTCTTGAGGCTTGTGGATTTCACAGGCTCATCATTATAAGATTAGATATTCAGATCTAGAATGGATTTCAGAGATCAATTCATCTAGCACTCCTCACTTTACAGATGGTATGGTCCAGAGAACTGAAATGACTTGTCCAAGATCATTCTGGTTTTCAAGAAACAAAGACAGAACTCAAACCCGGGTCCTCTTATTCCATATCCAGCATGTTTTTCACCATTCCACACTGTCTCCCCTCCCAATAAGTAAAGAAATTACTGAAATTCTATCTACCCCCCCAATCTGCAGAAATCAGAAAAGTCTCTAGTTACACTGCTCCTTTGAAGGGCAGAATAAAATAATGTAAACTGTGGTGGTTATCAAGTTTTTTGTTTTTAAAATCCATCTGAATCAAAGCTCTCCCAGAAGCAGATATTAACGACTCTCTGATGTCACACCGGCTTTTCTGTCATTTATAAAAATGCTTATTTCTCTTACCAGCAACATTAGTCTAGTCTCATCAACTAACATAAGCCTTGTAGGAATGCTGAGAAGAATCATCAATAATCTTCCTAGGTTGGAACACTCAGATTTCCCCTTATAATCCATTAATTAATGGATGCTTTATGGCCTGTCTTATGCTGCATATGTTCAGGGAACATGCAATACTAAACTCAGTTCTTTTCTTCCCAATCATCCTGTTCTTTTCATCTCGTTAGAGTGGTTTTCTTTCCTTAAGTAAAATAGGATACATGTCCTGTTTCTTTGATCATCAGATGGTTAGTTGCTTGTTCCTGTTTGGGATTATGATTAGATCTGCTTGCACAGACACATTCATTAGAATATTACTTGATATTATCTAAGAAAATATTGAAGATTTTTTTACTTCTATAGGAAAAAAAGGACTCATAAATGTAGGCTAATTTCATCTTACATGCCTGTGGATGCTTTTTTATTCCTAAATCATCAAATTATAGTTGTAAGAGTGGGAGGAGCTCCACAGGTCATTTCCTGGAATCTTGTTTTTACAGACAGGAAGGTGAGGGGAAGTTCTTATTTGTACAAAGTCACAAGAATAGTTAAATGTTAGGACTGAAATCCTGTCCTCTGATTTTAGGCTCTGTGTTTCTCTGCTCTGCATTTCTCTACCATGCTGACTCTCAAGAGGAGGGAGGTTTAGAACCTTTACTGTGGATGCTGTGGTAAAGCCCCTTATCAGGAGAAAATAAAAGGATTCCTTCACTGCTCTTTGATTCAATTTCTCCTTTCAAATATAATATAGCAAACATTTTTAAAGCAGTTCAAGGGGCCAGAAAAGATATTTGCTTTTAAACCACAAAAAAGTGTGGGTTTTTCCTTACTCTCTTAATTCTGCTTAGGGATGGAATGTTATTTTTAAAACAGTGAAATCTGAAACTTCTAATAAGGAAAAAAAAATAGTGGCAGTCTCTTTTTAGTATTATTTGAGGAGTAGCATTTTGGTCCAAAGCATGGGTTTAATTTTCTTTCCATTCTTCTAGATAGCATAATCTAATATTTGAAAAGCTAAATCATCTACAACAGATTCTTATGAGACAAATGGCACTTTGAAGATATATATTGAGTAAAACAAACTATTGATTACCAACACTGTTATTTCCAAGGAAATGAAATTAAAGTTGATAATGGAATCAGCAGGGACTTGGGAAGAACCAGTGGTGGTCTCTGCACTAAATAAAGTAAACATTTTCCAAGAGCCTTTGTGTTAATTTTAGTCCTTGACACTATGCCCTAAGGAATAAGAGACCTTTCCATCTGATTTGCAACTAAGCCTTCCATATATGTAATGATTCTTAAATATATTTTTTTTCTTTTTCTTCCTTCCTTCCTTTCTTTCTTCCTTCCTTTCTTTCCCCCTCACTTCCTCCCTCCTTTCTTTCCTTCCTTTCTTCCTTTCTTTTTGAGACTTGCTTAGAATTATAAAACTAGTAAGTGTCTGAGGCCACATTTGAACTCAAGTCCTCTTGATTCCTAAGTGTCATTTCCAGTGATAAAATCATTAGTTTCTCATGTTGAACCACTGGACAGATATCAAGAATTTTTTTTCTGTAGCTGTGGCTATAGAACCTAAAGATTCAAGGTTGCATCTCTATAGGGACTGGAAATATCTTTATTCCAAAGGCCCTTTTTGGCTGTTTCCAGCTAAAGTTGAAATCAAAGCAGAGGCAGAGATTTCACTTATGTGGCATACACTGCCTTCTGTCTCTCTATCAGAGTGTCCTGGTGTTTGAGTCCAAATAATTATCCTTCCATATAACATCTCAATAATAGAATTTTTAGGCAAAAGCATCTGAATCAGGCATTTTCTTAACTGCAGTGGGACACATGTATTTGGTAGTTTCATACATTTAAATGGATCTCATCTACATGGGCAATCCTTCTAAAGAAACAGATTCTTTATCCTACCATTCTTATCCATCATTTGTTATTCTTGTCCAGATTTTCCTGAAGAGCCATCAGAGAATGACTACGTTTTTACCTCTTCTCAGCAATTCCTCATTAGAGACTTGCCCACCCAAAGTCACACATGTAGTGAGCATCAGATGTGCGATTTGAATCTAGGTCCTCTGACCTAACCCAATAGCCAATGCTATTGTTACACTTTTACTAATTTGGGAAAAACCACCATATCATTTTTTCATCTCTAATAATGAACTTATGAACAAGAAAACATTCATCCTTCAGATAGTGGCATAAATTTATATCCTGGACTCTAAAACAAAAATGTCAGAAATATCTGCAAGAATAATATTTTAGAAGACAGGTCCTGTTTTGCTAAGTACAAATATATTGAACTCTGTAGCAAAGTTCCTCCATTCTAAAGTAGGGCTATTTATTTAGAATTTGTGGCTTTGTCTTTAGGACACATCAGTTCAGCACTGATTTGACAAACTAGTGCAAAGTTGAAGGGACCATACTTAAAGATTTGCCACATACCAAATAAATTTTCAATCTCAAAAACCACCAGAGAAAATATTCAACTAGATTACAAGATTCCTGCTTTCATTATCATTTTGTATGTTTTTCAATTACTACCAAATAGCAAGCAAAACCATGGTTATTAGAAAACTTTAAGAATGATTGATTTTTTTTGTGGGTTTGCTACCTTTAAAATGGAATGGATTGACAAAAGGCTCTTCTAGCAGGACTAGAATGCTATCATTCTAGTGAGTGATCAGCAAATGTTATGTTAACTGGCTGTCTCTGCTAAAGAGACTAACAGTTCATTGACCAGTATCTTCAGTCATTAATAGCAGGATAATATGCAGTTGGGAAATAGGTAGCTGGAGTTCCCCCAATACCAACAGAGGCAGAGAAGCATACAAGTAAAAATCAATATACATTTTCAAGACTGTTTGAATGAATTGGGAAATTTAATAGTTTTACTATTTGCCTAGCTAACCAGATGAATCAGATTTCATTTCTATTCTCCCATCATGTTCATAGGATTCTAGATAAAAACACAAATCTAGAGCTAAATGGGGTAAAAAAAATCATCTAATAATCTAGCCATCTCATCTTACAGATGAAAAAACAGAGGCCCATAAAGTTCAAAAGATTTGATTAAGGTAGTATAGGTAGGAGAGGCAGAGTTGGGATTTGTACATCATCTTAATGCCAGGATAACTTCCACTCTCCTAGAGTTAGCTAGATAGTAAGTGGATAGGATGCTGGATGTGGAATCAGTAACAACTGAGTTCAAATACAACCAGAGACCCTCAATACCTGTGTGACCCTGGGTAACTAACTTAATCACTGCCTGTCTCAGTTTCCTTATCTGTAAAATAGAAATAACTATGGTGCCTATTTCCCAGCGTGTTGTGAGGATAAAAATAATATCTTTAAAGCATTATGTAAATTTATATTATTCCTTCTCCTATCATCACCACCTATACACATTCTGAATTAAGGATTAATATGGAATAGGTATGCATTTATTCCCCCTACCATAACCCTTCTTATAAGGAATAGAAACATTTTAAAAGTCAAAGATTATATTGCCCTGAAGGCAATTAGGTATGACCTGGGATTCTTTGATTATGGTAAGTTTAGCTTAATAGATGGCAAACAGGGCTCACTAGCATGTTTTTGATAGGAACAAGAAGCAAAGCATCACTATATTCAAAGTAGTAGGCAGAGAGACCCATAAATTTTATATGTATATAAATATACTGTAAAATCTTGTCAAGACTTTGGAGTGTACATTTAAATTGCCTTTAAGTGTTATCATTCTGTTGATTGAGCCCTTGTCTGGTATATAAGAACTATCTGAAGACTGAAGAAGTGACTTTGTGCAGACATGTGTATGTGTCAGATTATAGAATTCCAACTTTAAAGGAACATCAAAACGGACTTAATGATTAAACACTTTGGAAAATAGAATGCAATGTCACACAGAATGGTCAAATTCTACTATTGTTTCATCTGTTTTATTATTTATTTCACATGCATAAAAGGAGCTGTAAAAACTAGCATGGAATGGTGGATTAAGAGCTGGTCTTGAAGTCAGTAAGTTTGGGATTCAAATCCTGCCTTAAACATATATTGGCTGTGTGACTGCACAAATCACCTAATCTCAAGGTATTTGGCTACTTTTTTAATTGGCTGTGCAATTGCATCCCTGCATTTTTTTCCCTGAGGCAATTGAGGTTAAGTGACTTGCCCAGGATCACACAGCTAGGAATCATCCCTGCATTTTTTAAGGAAATTTCTTCACCAAGAGTTCCCTGAGCCAATGAAATCTCAAGTCTAGTAAAGAAAACAAGAAGAGATGGGTCCTAGACCAATGCCTCAGTGTAACATAGAAATGAATCTGTAGTCTTATTATAGGAATTATAGGAATATTATAGGAATGCAAGCACTAGTAATTCTTACTAAGCTAAAAAGCCAGAATGCCTTTAGGGAGCAATGTAGCTAAGGACAGAGATGTTCATCTTTCAAATATTGTTGGACTTGGATATGATAAGAAAAAAAATAACCAGTAGTTTATGAAGATTATCTCTCTAGGCATCAATGTAAACATTATAGGATATTAGGGCTGAAAAGGACATTGGGGGCCATTCAGCCCAATCCTGTAATCATTTAGATTATGGAATTGAACCCATGGAGGTTAAATTACTTAATGCCGTCACAGAGGCATGTGGCAAGTGAAAGCTGAAATGACTGAGGAGACAAAGGTTTGAGCTTCTGGATGGCATAATGGATAGCGTACTGGCCTGAGCCTGGAAAATTATTTCCTGAGTTCAAATCTGGTCACAGATACTTACTAGGCAAGTCACTTATTCCTATTTGCCTTAGTTCCTCATCTGTAAAAGAGCTACACTAGTTTGCTATACGATGTCATATTGACCCTGAAGTTTGGATTACAGTGAACTACTCATTCACTTTTAAGTAGAGTTGGTTTTGGGTATTTTTAGTCTTTGTTCCTTAAGCCTCCTTCCCATCCCAGTTAACTATCTAAGAACATTAAAGCTGGTTATGTTTAACATCACCACTAACTCCTGTGTTCACCTCTCTTCCCAATCTTCTACCCTCCAACTTTTACTCAAGGTTGATACAACACTGCAGAACTACAAAATTTGAGAGTTGGAATGGGGATCTTTTGATCGAGCATTTGGCACGTCCTCCATATAGTCCTGATTATTTATTAGCATAGATCTTTAAGCAGCGATAAGCATTTTGATAGATGGTTTGTGAAAAGAAAAAAATTTGTTTTTGTTTTTGTTTTGCTGAATCATCTTCCACATCATATACTCTCTTCTAATTGAAGGTGTCCCTATGGACACCTGTCCTGGGCCTCTTCTCTTCTTTTCTATCTCTTCCTCCCATTTCACTTGATGATCTCATCAGTTCCCATGGATTTAATTACTGTCTTTGTGTTGATGATAAGCAAATCTATTTTTCTTGCCCAAATTTCTTTTCCAATCTCCAGGCTCACATTTCCCCCTAATAGGACACCAAAAGAGGACAAGGAACTATAAGGAGTTAAATCTTGGTACAATTTTAGCACAATCTATTTAAAGTGCTGCTTCTGCCAGAATCATTCCTGTTATCAGCTTCACTCTATACAGATAGCTGAAAAAAGGTACATGCTTCCCCCATGAAGCATGCAAAGATCAGGAAATAGAAAATGAAATTTAGTTCCTAAGAGATAAAAAAATCCTGATAAATTTGAGTTAATTATGCATTAGCAAGAGGGTCTTTTTCCCTTAAGACATTAGATTTTACCTAGGATGTGATTCTTTTTCTTTTTTTTTTTTTTTTTGTTGTGTTATTATTATTAAAATTTTTTATTTACAAAGCATATGCATGGGTAATTTTTCTAATATTGACCCTTGCAAAACCTTTTTTTCCAAATTTTTCCTCTCCTTCCCTCACTTAGCTGTTAAGTAGTCCAATATATGTTAAATATGTTGAAATATATATTAAATCCAATATATGTATATGTATTTATACAGTTATACAGTTATTTTGCTGCACAAGAAAAATCAGATCAAGAAAGAAGAAAAAGAAAAATTGAGAAAGAATACAAAATGCGAGCAAACAACAACAGAAAGAATGAAAATGCTATGTTGTATTCCACACTCAGTTCCTATGGTCCTCTCTCTGGGTGTAGATGGCTCTCTTTGTCACTGAACAAGTAGAACTGGTTTGAATCATCTCATTGTTGAAGAGAGCCACATCCATAGGATGTGATTCTTAAAGAAAACCTTCAAACAGAGGGATAAAAGGATGCTTATGTTCCTGATAAACTCCAGAAAAGTGAGAAGCAATAGAAATAAAAAAGAAGAGAAACACACACACATACACACACACACACAAGGTGGCTCTTACAAAGGTAAAGATGTCCTGACTGCTTTTATTTATTCATTACAAATAAGCATCATCATCAGATGCCTCAATAAATCACAGAACTCTCATAACATTTTCAGTATTCTGTTTATGACTCAGAATTTGTTTGCATATACTTTTTCTTTGTGGTTCATGTTTCTTTCTCTTCTAGAACTTCCTTCTCCAAGCTGTTTACTGTTTCTCAATTGATTCCCCTGCCCTGTACATATGAAATGCTCTACAAATACATTCCAATTTGACAAAATTAGTTCTAGAAGAAGTCATTAGATTGAATTAGGTTTTGATTTTTGGCTATGGTAACATAGTGATGGTACCAATATAATTGGAGAGGTGTGGGTGGCTTTTTCATGCATGTCCATCCCTACTGCCGTCCCTCTCTTCTTCCCTTCTTCTCTTCCTTCTTTCCTCCTATCCCCTCTCCCTTCTTCCCTCCCTCTTTTCCTTTCCTTTTCTCCCCTTTGCTTTTTTTTACCCCTCTTTCTCCCTTGCTCCCTCCCTCTTTGTCAAACCTGTTGACTATTTCTTGATAAAGAGTTAAAATACTGCAATAGAGAATGTCAGAGACAAGAAGCTTCCTCTTAGGTAAAAACACATCGCCCTTCCCCTAACCCCAGTCCCAATACCCTTAAAGAAATTCAGACCATAGGTTGCAAATGAAAGTCTTGTGAGAGTGGTGATGATAATAAACTCAAATTTAGTAGAAATTAAAGCCTCACTTGCAATGCAGAACTCCTCCCTTTATGGAGGACTTTACTGCTTCTTTTTTTTTGTTTTTTAGGTTTTAAAAATTACATGATATTTTTTGTCATTAATAGGGATCTATTTTCTCCCCCTTTTATTTTTTGCCACATTGGAAAAAAAAAGAAAAAACAAATTTTTGGAAAAAATACACACAGTTAAACATATATTTAAAACAAATTCCTTCTAAATCTATAATCCTATAATCCTTAAAAAAATCTTAATTTTTTCTCCTTTGTAAAATGAAAGGGGTGGACTTGTTGATTACTGGTCCCTTTCTGTTCTAAATCCTAAGAGCTTAATTACAGTTGTGTTATATAGTTTTAGTTGCAGACTGATTTAATAAATTCGGGCCCTTACCAATTAACAACTCCAGAAGAAAGTTCTGAAAGTGGGGCTAGAGGAGCTTGATTAACAAATACTTTTCTTCTTTTAATGTATTGTTCACTTTTCCAGAACATTCTCAGTAGGAATACTCTCAGCACCTCAGAAACCATGATGCTAGAACTGCTTTGGCCCCCAGGGTTTGTAACATAGTGTAAGACAATGTCCTATGATTTGGCAGGAAAAAAGCCACCACCTATGGCTAACATCAAAGCTTAGGCAAATTTTGTTACCAGAAGATATTGATTAAGGGCCTAAAAGACTTGGCATGTTTCCCAGATTTGGAAACCTGTAATTAGCTATATCTGTAATTCTGGACAGTTCAATGAAAAATTTCATTAAAAACTCCAGAAAGGAAATGAAATGCCATGATGGAAAAGCCTTAAATTTTCTAAGCCATGGATTTTTATTAGTTTTCTAAAAACAAAGTAAGAAAGAGATGAATTAGAAACTTTTATATCTTGGAGGAGGGGGGAGATTTTTATTCTCTATGAATTTAAGGGGAAAATGTAGGATAGAGGAATGAAGATGCTAATTGTAATACTAATGCTCCTAGTCCTGGCTTTGGTACTACTTAGCTTTGTTACTCTGGAGAAATCCTTGAACCTTTGATTTCAGTTTCATTGCCTCTGAAACAAAGTGGTTGGATATAGGAGTAAAAATTACTTTCAATCTAATACTCTAAATCTTGGAATCTAAAGCTGAAAGTTAAGTTTAAACTGGCCACTATATGCCATAGAATTCCCAATTTCTTTTTTTTTTTTTTTGGGGGGGGGGAAGGGAGGTTGTGAGGAAGGGATGAAACTGGACTTGTGATTTCACTGGTATAGGGAATCCCAAAGGAAACTCTATCAATGCAGGCTGCCACATTTTCAGTAACTTATAGTTTCAAAATTGCCTAGCTATTAAGTGACATGTGCCCCAGAATCACATATAGGACAAAAGCGGGCCTTGAACCCAGCTCACATCTTTATTTTGAGATTAAATCCTCTATCTATTATACCAAACTGCCTTTGGAATGAATAAATTCAGCAGTATGCCCTTGACTTAGAAGGTTGAAGGAATGGTGGGAGCTGAGAGGGAAAGGAGAGAAAGATTCAGTACTCATTTGCCTTACTTACATGAAAAGCAGGAGAACACTGGGCTAAGTAATGGATTCTGTACAGCATTAATGAACTGTGCGATTTTACTGAATAGTGCCTGTCAGTACTTGTGAAATATGGATAACTGTTTCCCAGTAGGGCCAGATAGTATTATTGTAATGCCAAAGTACACTTTTAATGGGGTGATCAGTTCCTCCATTTGTCCTATTTCATAATTCTGCCTTAAGGTTATGACCGTCCCCTCTTAATGGTTGAGATAAAGGTGTTATAGACATTCCTTAATGTCATTAGAATATCGGTAACCTCCATCTATGAGGCTATCCCCCCCTAGGTCTCTGCATTATGTCATTGTTCTTGTTATTCCATAAAAGGCTTGCTGTCCCGATACTCGGGGCTAGACTCTTTGAGATGATTGTCTCGTCTAGCCCTGGGATCCATTGGTCCCAGTATTTCTCTCCATTTAATAAACTACTGAATTGGTCTCTAATCTCTGTCTTGCTCAGTTTCTTTTGGCATTACAAGGCCCCCCAGCGAGATAATTAGAAAATGAGCAGGATAAGAGATGAGACTTTGGGGTCTCTGCCTTGGGCGGGGTGACTGTGAATCTGAATTCTTGGCCTGGAGAGGTCGTGCCCTCCTGGATTTCTTTCCAGAGCCTCTGGGAAAGAGAGCAGTTTCCAGCCACAGTAGCCTGATGGTAGACAACCCCATTTCGGCCACAGGAGAGTAAGTTTGTCTGGGTACCTTTTGGGGTACCATGTGGTTTTGTTTGTTTGGTTTGGTTGATGGTTGTCACTTTTGGGGTGCCCTTTTCTTGGGGTACCGGTTGGTTTGGTTGATTAGTGAATAATCGGATGCGGGGTCACTTGGGGTGCTCTTTTTGGGGGTGCCATTTGCTTGGTTGATGAGTGGCCTACTGGACGCAGGGGGTCACTACTGGAGTGTGATGGAATTTTGGACAAGGTAAAAGGCTTTTTCTTTCCTTATCTTGTGGTGGACAGACTGCAGTTGTTTGGAGCTCTTGGGAGCTCTGGCACAATTCTTTAGGAATTGCTGCAGCTCTATCTCTAAAAAAAGGCTGCAAAGGTTGGGAAAACTAAGTTTTTACTTGTCTGCAATCTAGATACTTGGCCGCCTCAAAACTCTTTTCCTGGAGCAGATGCTTTGCTTGAGGAAACTCTTTCTGTCCAACTCTTTTCCAGAGACAAAGGCCCGTCCTTTGCATTTCTAAGAGAGGTCCTCCCACTTCTTCCATCAAGTGGGAAGTATATACATTTGAAAATGGGACTCAGTTTCCCTGTTTGGGTCATCCTGTGTTAGAGTAATGCCGGCCCC
Source organism: Sarcophilus harrisii (assembly GCF_902635505.1). NCBI lineage: Eukaryota > Metazoa > Chordata > Mammalia > Dasyuromorphia > Dasyuridae > Sarcophilus > Sarcophilus harrisii. The sequence continues at coordinate 288,074,731 of NC_045426.1, read as the reverse complement.
TCCTGCTTTTGCATGCTCAGGGGGATTATCTACAAAGACTGGGGGTTTTAAAAACGCCATTTGGTTTGGCTTTAATGTTAGTGTCCTACTGAATGGTGTAATTGTGCAGTCTAAGTGTGATCAGTGTTCTGTATGTCTTGTATGTTATTGGACAGTCTAGTTGTGCTCTGTGTTCTATGTGATTTTTGTGAACTTGTTTGTAATTTGTTTGTCTGTTTTGGTAACTTAAGAGCTCTGTTAAATTTAAGAACAATGATCAAATTTTGGAATTGGTTATTTCAGTACTGAACTCCAGCTGGTGAAAACATTTGATTAGGAATTTAAAGATGATTCTAAATTTGGGAAATGAATTGGTTTTCCTTAAGTATAAGATCTTAAAGGAACAATAACTTGTTAAAGAAGTTCTGTTAACTTGCCTCAAAGAAGTCATGTGCCTCTAATTTTACCTAAAGTATGTAACAAGGACTTTTCTGAAAGCTTCATCCCTGGCCAGGCTGGGCTTAGGAGAAGTCCATTGGGAATAATGGCCACATGGGGCCAGAAGGAGAGAAAGAAACTATGTTGTTTTATTATTTGAAATGAGATAGAAATGGATTATATGCTTTAAATCCAGCTCTGCTGGACATGTAGGTTTTATGGGATTCCCCCACCCACCCACTGATTTCTGCTACTTTAAATGTTGGGTGGGGTAGGGATCTTTTGTAAAGATTTAAACTCGCCCCCCTTTCCACTGCTGCTACTTCAGTTATAGGAGCCATTTAGTTAGCCTGGAGTGATTTCGCTCCCCACCCTTGTGGAGTTGGGGGAAAGGTAGTCACATGGAATTCTATTCTCCCCCCTTACTCTTAACTGTTCCAGACATTTTAAAAGCAGCAGACCGATAAGGTTATGGTAACTATTTGTTTAGGATTGTTACTAGAGGCAAAATATCTTGGGTTTGTAGTTAATATGCATTGCATTTTTTTCCCTCCTGTAACTGATTTCTATAATGGTCAATAAGAAATTGTTAATTCAATTATGTCATACCTTGCTGTTTCCAATCTGGTTATGTGTAATCACTATATCCTAAATACTTGAGCAAATAAGTATTTAGTCTGGTCATCTATTGGTTACCAGATATTGTGTCAGGATATTCAAGTTTTTTTTAAGGTTTTTAACTAATGAGAGGCCACATCTTGTAGCAGTCCTTGTGGACCGATCTTTCTATCTCAGACTGTTCTAACTTTTCTTTGTTAGATTTGTTTTTATTTCTAGATTTGGTCAAATTGCAGATATATTGACTTGCTTCTGGGACCCAGATCAAACCTTTGTTAGTCAGCTCGCCACACTACAGACCCATCCCCCTCATGGACTGAGCATCATCCCTGTTCAGCTTGAAGAAGAAAATGACAGCCATCGTCCACTTTTCCTGATGTAATTTGGACTGATGGGGGGAAGTGGGAAAGTGGTTGACTTGTTAAAATTTTCACTGTATTACTGTGTGTTTAAGATTTGGAATGGAAATTGTTAAACTTGTGTAACTATTGCTATTATGTTTGAGGGACTTTTAGTCTGTTATGTATATGCATATGGGTATGATTTGTATGTGGGATGGTCATTTGATAATTCCTTTCAAAAAAAAAAAAAAAGGGAGGAGAAGAAATAGGAAATTGGGAAAACTGTTACCTTGCTAGTTCAGATTTAATTGGAAGTCCTTTACTCCTTGCTTAAATTTACTAGACTACAATTTGCTGGTTGTGCTTTAACTTGGAAATCCCTTATTCTGTTGGAATTGCCCTGGCAGACTCAGTTTTGGGGATTATTTTTTAGAAACAACCAGAAATTGGATACCTGTCTTGGAACTGGCAGTCTCTCTGAGCTGTTTCTCCACTCCTGTTACCCCAGGTCCTTAATTAGTATTTCAGCGTACTTAAAAGGACCTTGTTGATATCGAGGCCTCTAAAAAGTTTGGGGTTTGCCTGCCTTGGTCTAACTGCATAATCTGCTCAGAAATCTGTATTCTAGTGGCAGCCCTGTTTGTTCCTCTGGGTGGGACAGGTGGGGCTACTCCAAGCCTCACCCTTCTCTCCTGGAGCCGGCTGCCCCTCTGAATGGGCAACACAACTGCCTTGAGCCTGCTGCTCTCTGTAAGCAGAGGCCGAGTCATGCACAAATGACCACAGCTGTCCATATGCTCCCCAACTGCAGAGGATCTGACAATTGATTGTCAGAAATAATTGAAATAAGGAACTTTGTGTATTGCTGATTAATTCTGGGGTTATCAGGGAGAGACTTGACCTTGCATTGGTCTAGCTTTATTTTGATTTTTATTTACTTCACATAGGGTTGTTCAAATTATAGTACTAAGGCCTTCTAGAGGAAGGTAATTCAAAGATTTGAATAGTTCCAAGAGAAAAAGGAGGGAATGTAATGCCTAAGTACACTTTTAATGGGGTGACCAGTTCCTCCATTTGTCCTGTTTCATAATTCTGCCTTAAGGTTATGACCGTCCCCTCTTAATGGTTGAGATAAAGGTGTTATAGACATTCCTTAATATCATTAGAATATCGGTAACCTCCATCTATGAGGCTATCCCCACCTAGGTCTCTGCATTATGTCATTGTTCTTGTTATTCCATAAAAGGCTTGCTGTCCCGATACTCGGGGCTAGACTCTTTGAGATGATTGTCTCGTCTAGCCCTGGGATCCATTGGTCCCAGTATTTCTCTCCATTTAATAAACTATTGAATTGGTCTCTAATCTCTGTCTTGCTTAGTTTCTTTTGGCATTACATTATGATGAAAAAATCTAAGTCATTTGGAAGAAGGCATGAAGAAAACATACATATACATGTCATGACTATAGATTATATAAACCTTATGCTGAAAAAACATTATTTTATCACTAGCAGTGAATTTTATCCATTTAAGAACAACCTCTGATAGAAGCTCATTCAAAACACTATTTGGTTTCCTGTAGAAGATAATTTCTCATATGCTACCTAAAAGGTCCTAAAAAGTCATGACTAGAGTAAATTGCTTACTCTTACAAAGTCCTAGTCAGGATCAGACTAATTTCTAAATATTTATCTAACTCTAAGATATGCAAATTAAATGAATGCCACAGTTATCTATATATAAGTATGTATATAGGTAACTATAATACAAGTATGTATATAGATAACTGCTATATTTTGGACAGAAAATCAGGGCTAAACATGCAAATTTTAGAGTAATTTCCATAAGAATAATTGAAACTCCTGGAGTAGATGAGATCATCACTGGAATGGGAGACAAGACAAGAAGACCAATGATTCAAGGACAAATCTATGAGGAATTATGTTTAGGAGGTGGGAAGAATATAGGGAGCTAAAAAGTTTGAGATGGAGTGGGCAGAGAAACAGGAGCAGGAACAGAAGAAAGCTGTCAGAAGTCAAATGAAGATAATCAGAGGATTAAGAAGAAAGTCCAAAGAAGTGGAGAGAGACCAAAGAATGAAATCCTACCCAAGATAGCAAAAATTAAACCTGAAAGAAAGCTACTAGATAGGGCATTAGAAGGCTAGTGTGATCTTGGAGAGAATATCAGCAAATAATCTTCATGTCATGATTTTAAAATATTGAAAGCATTAAAAAAAAACATATCTTTTTCTATGACCAAGATGCCTAATAGAATCAGTGGGCAGGTAATTTTTCTTTACCTGTAGCATATCATAATATGTAAAACTGTGTTATCTTTGTGAATAAGCTAGAGATATAGATTAAATGACATTAAAGTTAACTAGATTTGGAAATGGATGGATGAGTATATGCAAAATATTCTCTCTATATATATTTTATTAACCTTAGAGAGAAATCTGTAATGAAAGGCTTTAGGACTCTGTCTTTGGTCCTATGCTATTTTCAGAAGAAAGCAATCAGGATGATGAAGGGAGAGGAAATTAGTACATGAAGCCTGTTTAAAGGAATTTAGGGAAGTTAGTCTGGAAAGGAGAAGCCTTGGACTGGGGAGTGATGACAGCTATATTCTTTAAAGGGTTTTCAAATAAAAGTATTAGACCTGATCCATTTGGCCCCAGAAGAAAAGAACAATGGGCAGAAGTTGCAAAGGGATAAATTTAGGTTCAATGTGCCTGGTGAAATGATCTAAAAATGGAATGGTCTGCTTTCAGGAGTAGTCATTTCCCCATGGCTGGAGGTCTTCATGTGGTAGTTGGGTGATCACTTAATAGAGGTGTCCTAGCAAAGGTTCCTGCTCTGGTTTGGGTTAGATCAGATCACCTCCAAGGCATCTTTCAAACACTGGGAGTCTGTGATTTGCAAAATTTTCTTTGTTGCAACCCAAAATTTTGTGGGGAAATGAAATCCCAAATAATATGTTTTTGGTTTTGTGAGAATCAGGCAAAAATCATTTCACATTACAGTTTCCAAAAAGCAATAAGCTTAGTTAATAAGCTGTAACAGCCTGGTATAGGGCAAACCATACCCTTGTGTATATAGCATATTTCTGTCATGGTGACATAGCCTTATAATATGGATGTTATTCAGCATCACCATGGCTTTTGCTATTTTGTGATTATTGAGCTGTGGGTATTTTATGGCTATTTCTTTTCAGTTTTATTTTAAAGGAAGAGAAATGTGAATTTTTCTCCCACATGACAGCTTCACTTTTTTGTGATTGTACTATAGGAAATTATCAACTGAAATTGTGGATTTTCTTCTGAACTTTTGTAGAAAATAGAGAGAGCTGGTCATTGTGTGGCTTAAATGTATTTTTATTAGGAAAAGGTAAGCAGGAGTAGGAATAGAAGTGTCTAGTCTTCAGGAAATTAGGAACTGTTCCATTCTTCTAAAAAACACAAACCAGAACTTTAGGACCTTCTGAAATTGAAACCCAAATTTGGAATCAGTTTCTGAGTTGAATCTACTTTTTTGTAGTTTTCTGTACTAGAGATAGTAGAAGACTAGTTCAGGTCAGAAGTCTGATAGAGAAACAGATTGTTAAAGGCAGGATAGAGGCAGAAGTTATAAAACAAACTTTTCTATACCTCCCCCCCCCCCCCTTCCTGTTGACATCCTTTAGTCCAAATTTCCTCTTAGTCTTTGATTAGCACCAGAAATTAACTAGTCTCTGTTTCTGAAGGAGGAAGGAGATATTGTCATTGAGCTCAAGATATCCAGTGGTACCTCAAGTATTCAAGATATGTTTTTGTTCAACAACAATTTGTTTGGCATTTGCCAAAGGGCTGAGTGGCTCATTAAAGGCAATGCCTACTTCTTTATAGAGGTAAAACACCAGCTACCTACTTCTTCACTTTATAGAGGAGGAAATTAAGGCTAAGAGAAAGTAAATGATTGGCAAGAGGTCATAAAGGCAGTTAATTCACAGTTAAGATTGGAACCCGAGTCTTCTGTCATACATCAAATCCAATTTCCTATTACAGATTGCAATTACAGCTTCCTAAGAGAGATTATGTTTTATATTGGGAGAGGGGCAGGTCAAGGCCTTTCATTAGCATAAATCCATACACTTTCAATATTGATTTGGATCACTACCCAAGTGTCAGATGAAAACAGATATATATAAAAGGATACTGAAGACTATTTTTTCCCCTATAAAATTATTTTCCTTCTCCTGCTCAAATAACCACTTCTTGATAGCAAGACATTTTTCTAATCAGATATTGGACAGTGTTTTAAGTGAGAATAGTTTCTGAATCAGATACTGGTACTTTTGTGGGAAAGTAATTTTGTGGGAAAATAATTCATATTTTTACTTTGAGAGTTGTCAGGATATTTATCTTCTATGAATTAATATTTTTCCCTTAGACTTCTTCCCTATTTTAATGGTTCCATAATTAGTCCTATGTAAACACTTAAAATTGCAGTTAGCTGACTTAAAATGCCAAGCCCTCCTTTGATTCAAGGTATAATCAAACACACATAGTATAAGTAGCTACATTGTACAAAGTTTAAAATAAACAAGCCTTAGTGAAATCTTGACAATGTTTGAATATGAAAACCACCTCAAAACAAACTGAAGACTTACTGACAAAAGAGAAAGAAGTGTCTAAAGATTTCTGTTGGAAAGGAGGCATGCTATTGATTTCATTTCTTTTGAAAAGAATGTTGTGTTAGTCCCTCAGAATTTCTGAACTGAAAAAAGTGGGAAAGGAACAGAATAAGTATATAAATGGTCAAGAATTTGATAATAGAAGATTCATTTTCATCTATTTTCCCCCCTACCCCCTTTATGGATTAGGTCTCCAGTATTCATTTAATTTGGCTTGAAGAAACTAGACTCAAAGGAGGCCATTTTCAAGGAATAAGAATGAGAAGCACCTGAAAAATGACCATCAACAAATACTGAAGGCATGGCCGTAAAGAGAGGTCACTGTCAGCCATGGGATAGTTGGGCAATTTAACCCCAAGATGTACCCATTGAAAAGGGAAGCAAGTTCAGCAGAATGACTCTAGGCTGAGTATCTTAGATATATTTATATGAAAGATCATATAGTAAAGAAACAATCACACATGCATACAAATATAAGTTCCAGAATGATAAACTATATTATAACTGCAAGAGACTATAATTTTTCATCTTTGTACTCCCAATGTTCAGCACAATTCCGTGTGCATGTCAATATTTTATCTTGCAAATTATACAAATATATAAATATATTATATTATATAAATATATAAATATATCTCTAAGATATAGACAATGTCTACCAACGCACCACAGGCTCAATGTATATGCTACTTGGGTCTTCAATATGGTAGGGCAAATAATTTTTTCCTCTCACTCACCACAGAGGCTGTTTCAAATCAAATCACTATGCATTTATTATCTACTATGTGCCAAGCACTGTGCTTCCAAATTTTCTCATCTCTTTTCAGGTCTTCCATAATCCTGCTACCTCCTTTCCTTAACTGTTGATCCTGTCCCAAACTTCACTTAAAAAAGGAGGTAATTCACTGAGAGCTTCCCCATTTTCCCTCTTCTTCCTTAATAATATCTTTATTGCTGTTTTTTTTTTTTTTGCACATAAGTCATCTTTGGGAGAGAGCATGGGATAGTGAAGAGCTGAAATTAATTAATATATGAAGGACTTGAGTTTGAATCATGTGTCTTGAACAAGATAGAGTGAGATCTGTAAAAGATAGTTGTGAAAACTGAGTAAGGCTTCATCCACCCCAGGGTTGGAGTAGACCTAAAGGTCCTTGGGCATTGACCAAGAACATACCTACTTTCCCTTCCTGCTATTCTTCCATGACATCATTTTCTTCCTACATCAATCAAACATGGGCAGTTATGTACTTATTGGCCAAAGTTCAATTTCCTGGGTAGTTCCCGCTTTTAGAATGTAAAACTCTCGGCCAATGAGGATGAGGGTCAGTGGTGGGAGGGGTATTTGTGATAGGGACTATTTAAACTGTTAAATTTGTCTCTATTTGTGCGCACACAGTTTTGGAGGCTAGTCTGGATCACATGACAAGTAAGGAAGCAAACTCTTCGGTGCTAGCAGAATGGCACCCTACCCTATTTTAGGCAGCTCATGAGAGTCCAGGGGCTTCTCCTTGCTCTCCAAGGCACAGTGGCCCAAAATGGAAAGACTCAGGGCAAAAGTGAGAAACTCCATTGCAAAATTCCAACTGGTGAGGTATGAGGACAGATCAGTCAAGCAATTTGCTGTGCATGCATCCCAGAGGTAAGCCCCCTTGTGAGCTCCTTGAATAGTTATAGACTCTGGAGGGGTGCTCTGAACAGGATAGGACTTTTTGGATAACTGACATCAGGACAGCAATGCCCGACATGTTTGGGTATTTGGAATTTAAATTCCAGCCAATTAAATGGGATTGACTGCTTCCTCTCAGCTTTTCCTCTCAGAGAAAAATGATTAAAAAATACCAGTAGGTAGTCCTTTGGGAAATAAGAAATTGGAATAAGCTGCCAAAATATAAAGGGAAAAGCAAGAAAAAGATGATAAGGTATTATTTTGTCTGGAGCAACAAAGACATTGGTGGAGGCAGAAAAGCCGACAGGACAAAGCCCCTGGGAGAGGAGACAGGAATATTCAGGAAGGAATAGGAGCTTTTCAGATGTTGGGGATATAAAAAAGTAAGGCATATACAAAAAGACTGCCCCTAGGAGAGGATGGAACAGCAGATATGTTGAGCTTGATGAAGATTAGGGAAGTCAAGGTTCTTGAAAGACTCCCAGCTGGAATCCTTGATAAATTCAAGGGTGAGGCCCCACCAGAAAGCTATTGTGTTCTTAGTAGACTCAGGGGCATCAAGATCCTCAATGACCTTTTTGGCTGAGGGGGTGAAGTTGTGGAAAGAGACCCTGCTGACTTCTGGAGCTAAAGGAGAAAATTTCCTTGTACCTATGACCATGCCCTGTAAAATTTATAAGGGAAAAAGGGAAACATTGGGCAGATTTCTGCTCATCTCAGAAACAGGAATAAATTTGTTGGGGAGAGATTTAATAACTAAACTAGAAACTGTGTTGATTCCACATGGACCCAGAACATACCCCAGTAGAATGGCACTAATAAATGAGGAAGAGCAGAATAGGATAAACTCTGAGATTTGGGCAGAACCTGACAATCCAGGCAGGGCAGACATAGTTCAGATTAAGATCACATTGAAAGATCCTAAGAAGGTAGTAAGAGCCAGACAATACCCAATTTTCCTAGAAGAAAACAGGGGTTTGCAACCTGTGATACAAGGCTTACTGAAAAATGGATTAATAGAACCTTGTATTTCACCCTTTAATACACCCAATATATCCCATGTCAAGAAGAAGGATGTTCAGGTTAGTTCAGGATTTGAGGGAGATTAACAAGATTGTATTACCGTCCCACCAGAAGTTTCCAGACTGTATATCATTCTGAGCTGCATTCCCAGCTCTGTTAAATGGTTTAGTGTATTGGACCTGAATGATGAATAGTAGAAATCTTTTTGCTTTTGAATGGGAAGATCCAGAGACTGGAAGAAAGAAGCAATTGAGGTGGTGCATTTTACCCCAAGGCTATACTGAGTCCCTGAATTTGGTCAAATTCTTGAAAATTGCACTTGGGAAATGTTGCAGTAGGTAGATGGTCTGTTAGTAGTGGGAATACAAGAGAACATACCAGTAGTTGTACCATTGAGCTATTAAACTTGGGAGAATTGGGGCTTAGAATATCAAAAGAGAAATTGCAGTTTGTGGAGAGGGAATGAAATATTTAGGGCATTTGATTAGTGTAGGCAGCAAGAGATTAGATCCTGCCAGAATCAAGGGAATATTACACACACCCAAACCTAAAACAAAGAATGAACTACACAAATTCCTGGGGTTAGTAGGGTATTGCCAGACCTGGATGGATTCTTACACGGCTATCACTAAATCCTTGTATAAACATTTGCTTGAAGAAAGTCCAAGTTTTATTATGTGGGATCAAGAAAGTGATCAGAAGTTTGAGGACTTAGGATATTTGTTCATTTTACCACCTATATTGGCTCTCCCCACCTTGGAAAAACCTATCCACCTGTTTGTCAATGTTGAGGGAGGAGTGGCTCTGGGAATTCTTGTTCAAATAAGAGGGGAGCAGAAAAGACCAGTGGCTTTTCTTTTCAAAGTATTAGATTCTGTAGCCAAAGGATGGCCAAACTGTGTACAAGCAGTTGCTGCTACTGCCCTATTGGTAGAAGAGAGTAGGAAGCTTACTTTTGGAGGCAGTCTTATAGTAAGTGTCCCACATCAAGTAAGAACAATACTAAATCAGAAGGCTGGAGGATGGCTCACAGATTCCAGGATTTTAAAATATGAGGCAATATTATTAGAAAAGAATGATCACTCAAGATCATAATCTTAACTCTGCCTCCTTTTTGTCCCCTAGACCATTCCTCAGACAGGAATATTGTTGCTTAGAGTTAATTGATTATCAAATAGAATTAAGAGAGTATTTATAAGAATTCCCAATACCGGGGGGAGTAAATTTATTTATAAATGGCTCTTCTATAATGGTAGATGAGAAAAGGAAAAATGAATTTGCTATTGTTGATGGAGATAAAATTTCTATTGTTACTAAGAGCTTTCTACATGTCCATTGGTCAGGTCAAACTTGTGAACTGTATGCCTTAAATCAAGCGCTGAATTTATTGAGGGACCAGGATAGGAATACCAATTCTAACTATGCCTGGGGTGTGGCGCATGAATTTAGAAAAATTTGGGAAGAAAGTTTTTAAACAGTAAAGGTAAAAAGCTGATCCACCATATACTAGTCAGAGAAGTACTGGAAAATATTCTGGCTCCTAGGAATGTAGCAGTAATACATGTAAAGGGACAAAAGATAGGAAATTCTTTTGAGGCAAGGGGAAATAAATTAGCAGATGAGGAGGCCAAGGGAACTGGAGACCAGGAGCTTACTCATATAATGGCCTTTGATACCTGTACTTCTCCCTAGTTTTTCCTCTTCCAGTTTTAACAAGAAGGAAAAAAAGAAGGCCTCAACTCTCGGAACAGTTGAGGATCCAGAAGGATGATGGTTCCTACCTGATGGCAGAGAGGTACTACCCAAAGCAAGTATGAGGCAGGTCCTTCAGCAACTGCACCAAGGCAGTCATTGGGATGTCTAAAACCTGTGTGATGCTGTACTGATAAGGTATGTTTCCCCTGGCCTATACCACCTATGGCTTGACAACTGGTGGACCGCTGCCTCATTTGTTGAAGAACTAACAAAGTTGCTCAACACCAGGTCCCAAAAGGGGGACGACCTCTAAGAATCAGACTATTCTAAAGCATCCAGATGGACTTCACTGAGCTGCCACCAGTAGGTCGCCTCAAATATTTGCTGCTCATAATGGTCCATCTGACCTCATGGGTGGAGGCATTTCCCTCAACTTAAGCAACTGCCTTGACAGTAAGATCTTATTAAAACAAATTATTCCCAGATATGGAGTAGTGGAAAGGATAGATTCAGATCAGGGAACACATTTTTCCTGCCCAAGTATTGCAGAATCTGATTAGGGCCTTAGAAAATACTTAGGATCTCCACAAGAGAGCATCCTCTTCTGGAAAAGTAGAAAGAAATAAAACAGCAACTGACTAAATTATCTTTAGAGACCCAACTACCTTGGTCTAAGTGCCTTCCTCTTGCTCTGGTCAGAATCAGAACCAAACTATGTAGAGATATAGGACTTTCACCTTATGAATTATTACACAGTCATCCTTTCCAGGCTTATCATATGGGAAATTGGGACCCTATTTTAGAAACAAAGGATTTATTTCTTAAGCATTATATTAAATCATTGTTATAACATTTACAAGAACTAAAACAAAAAGGCTTGATAGCTCAGACTTCTCCTCTAGGTTTCCCTGTTCATAGAATTCAGATTGGAGATTGGGTCTTGATCCGATCCTGGAAGGAAAGAGAAGCTGATTCCATTCTGGGATGGACCCTACAAGGTGACACTGCAATTCAGACCCAGGAATGAGGCTGGACACTCTATACCAGAACTAAAGGAGCTGTGGCACCACCTTTATTGGATTGGACAACTGAAGATAAATTTGAAGAGGGGGTCCTCACTGAATGGGAGCACAATCTCTGAATCCAATGCATTGTAATTGTCTATGTATTCTTCTTCTTTCTTTCTTTTCTTATATTAACCTCGTTAGGCCTCTTTGGGAGCTGATATATTTTCTTCCAAGAATTCCACCTTAATCAATGGGGTTGGTACAGTGTCACTCCAGGGACACCTGGAGGACATGGAACTGTATTCCCCACACTTTGGAGTACCTCTAATTTAACAGATCAATGAACACTTGCCAATTGCAGTTGGAAGAAGGAGCAAGGATTATGAAAATATCAATATGCCACCTTTGTGGGGGAGGAGGTCCCCTAGAGATGAGAGATCAACAATATTACCCCTTTACAAGAAATAGCTCAAACATATTCTCAGGGGAACAACCTGGTCTAAATGACCACTACTGGATTTGTGGCTTTACCACCTATATTCACCTTCTTCTTAAGTCTTAAGTTAAGACTTAACCCTGTCTTAACAGACAGGGATCTGTTATATTGGATTAATAAGGCCAATTTTTTTCTTTCTTCCTGAACAGGCAGACAAATATTTAGGGATTCAGCTGTATGATGATCTGGAAAGAGGGAAATGGAGTTTAGATTCTTCCATTATCCAGACTAGAGATGCAAATGATTGGGGTGACACCTGGCCCCTCAGAAAGAATAGTTAAAGAATATGGGCCACAAAGAGATCTTAAAGGAAGGAAAGGGACCCACAAGTGAAAAAAGGTTTGTGGCTGCCCTTTTTGTAGTGGCAAGAAACTGCAAACTGAGTAGATGCCCATGAGTTGGAGCATGGCTGAATAAGTTAATATATGAATGTTATGGAATATTATTGTTCTATAAGAAATGATCAGGAGAATGACTTTAGAGAGGCCTGGAGAGACTTACATGAACTGATGCTAAGTGAGCAGGAGTAGATCATTGTACACAGCAACATCAATATTATATGACGATCAATTCTAATAAACATGTTCCAATGATCTTGTGATGAAGAGAGCCATCTACACCCAAAGAGAGGACTGTGGGAACTGAATCTGGATCACAACATAACTGTTTGGGCGCCAAAATGCGGAGGTTTTCTTGGAGGCAGCCTTAGTCTCAGTTGAAATAAATAATTACTCCAAAATCGCAGCCAGCTGGTAAAAATGCAAACGTTTATTTCTCCTTCCAAATTAGCTCGGTTAGTTGAGGCCTATCTCTCTGCCTGGCTCCAAGAGATCTTGCAGCTTTGTCCTTGGCTTCTGCCTCTGCTTTCTTCAGCCTCCAGCCAGCACCAAGTTGGAAGATGCAATGAATCTCTCTGTACCTCCAGTCAGTTCCACCAGAAGAAGCAACTTCAAGCTTCAAAAGCTCCCTACATTTATGTGATCTCCCAAAGGTTAACTCCACCTTCTGGAGGGAGAGGGATTCTGGGTTATCTCCCAGAGTGCACTCTGGTCCTAAGGAAGGTGTGAATTCAGACATCTCTTTCTAGACCCTGAATCTCCCAAACTGTGAACTCCATTGAGTTCTTAGAGCTCTCTAAAGGTGTAAACACAAGTATTGTTCAATCAGTTCCACTTAGTACTTTGTTTCAAGTTCTGGCCCAAAATATCTTTTTCTAAGATCAAATCAACTGCAATGGCTTAACACTTTGTAAAGATTCCAACACATAACATTCTCACTCTTTTTGTTGTTCGCTTGCATTTTGTTTTCTTACTCATTTACTTTTTTTTATCTTATTTTTCTTGTGCAGCAAGAGAATTGTATAAGTATGTATAAATATACATATTGGATTTAACATATATTTTAACATGTTTAACATATATTTCTTGCCATCTAGAGGAAGAAGTGGAGGGAAGAAGGAGAAAATCTGAAACACAAGGCTATGCAAAGGTCAGTGTTGTCAAATTATCCATGCATATGTTTTGAAAATAAAAAAAATTAAAATTGGAAAAAAAAGGATATAGACCAGCCACCTGGGCTCAAGATGGAAGTTGGATATAGAACCTCAAAATACATGTTGAACAGAATAATTAGACTTAAAGCAGTTGTAGAGATTATCACCAATCAGACATTTACTTAAGGCACTAGATCTTTTGGCTGACAAAGCTACTCAAACCAGAGAAGCTGTTTTATAGCATAGATCTGTGCTGGACTATTTGTTGGCTGAAGAAGGTGGGCTTTGTGTGAAACTAAATTTATCAACCTGTTATATAAGGATCAATGACAATGAAAATCTAGTGAAAGAAATTACTAAGAAAATTAGGAAACTTGCTCATATTCCTGTACAGACCTGATCCTCACAGTTTAATACTTCCTGGTGGTCCTGGTTTGGGGAAAGCTGGTGGAAGCAACTTCATTGATTTGGCCTTATAGTGTTTAGTGGTGTTATATACTCCCTACCTGCATACCTTGTTTAATCCAATTGGTAACTAGAATAGTCCAAAACTCATTATCTAGAATGATTAGGTTGGAAGGGAATGCTAAAGGGTTTATAAGACTGATGGTGTTAAAAGGACAAGGGTGGGAGCCAGTGGCCCAAGAAGACTGACAAGAGCCAAAAGGAGATGAGGAATTAGATACGGAGTGCAAAATTATGTTACAAAAATTTGAAGAGATGTCAGTGGACAAATAAGAGGGGGGACTGAAGGAGATGAAGAAGGGACTAAAATGCAGTTGTGAAAAATCGAGTAAAGCTTCATCTCCCTCAGAGTTGGAATAGACCTGAAGGTAGTCCTTGGGCATTGATCCTAGGGCATATTACTTCCCCTTCCTGCTATTCTTCTATGACATCATTTTCTTCCTACCTCAATCAAATATGGGCAGCTATGTACTTATTGGCCAATGGGTAGTTCTGGTTTTTAGAATGTAAAATCCTCAGCCAATAAGTGTGAGGGTCAGTGGTGTATTTGTATTAGGGACTATTTAAATTGTTAAACCAGTCTCTAAGATGTCTCCTCCTTTTAATTGCTTTTTCCACTTGAAGAATGCCTGCTTCTCGTGAGAACATATAAATAAACCTTCGTTTTGCTCCTAGAGATATCTCCAGCATTTTTTTTTTTAATTTTTTTTTTTTTATGCGGTGGTCACTCACCATTTCTGAGCCACACACTCTGATACCTATGAACTTATATCACCTCAAGCAAGTCACTTGACTTTGCTGAGTATCACTTTTTTCATTTGCAAGATAGGAAAAATAACAGAACCTACCTCAAAATGTTATTATGAACCTTAAGAGACAATACAAATAATAAGTACTTTGTAAACCTCAAAATACTATGTAAATGTTAATTATTATTATTGGTAATAAATTATTATTTCTTATAGACATCAAATGTGATTTAGATGCCTTTTAGTATTGCAATTTTAATTCTTCCGGTGCTGTACTATTTCATGATTTGTGTTTATTCAGAATTTCTGGGAAAATATTGGCATTTAAGACATGAGGTTTCATAATAATAAGCAGTCTAGGACAATTGTTAAGTACTTCTGAATTTCTCAAATGGTATTTGTTCTCTCTCTCTCTCTTTGTCCCTATATCTATATAGTGTCCCAAAAATCAAGGTGCAGGTTTAAGCTATTAAAGTTTAATTAACTATTTAAATAGTTTTAAGCTATTAAAATTGTTACATATGACTGAATAGATTCCTAAAGTATTTTGCTTTTATTAAAAAAAATAAAAGGTTGTATATCTATTTTCTTAAAGTAGTAGTTTAGAAGAAATTTCTGGATACTACATATTGAAATGTTTCTGACTAATATAAGAAAGTATATATGTGTTTGTGTGTGTGTGTATGTGTGTGTGTGTGTGTGTATTTATTTATTTATTTCATACTTAGGTTGACAATTAGAATTGTAAACTTATTTCACTTGTGAAGGTTATAATTTTCAAATAATCAAGAATAAAGATTATACATGATTTGTTGTTACATTTAAGTCAATATTGAGAATAATATGAATTTAGCTCTATCAAAAGCTTTGATTAGTCATTTTATTGCTCTAATAACTGTGCCAGAAATTTCTGAGTTAATGTTTTCACATCAATAACAATGATATGGTGTAGCAAGATCAGTAACAATTTTGACGTGGTGAGTTACAATAAAAGGAAAAAGCTAGAAATTCAGAAGGAAGCAAAGATCTCTTCCCCCATGGTGTCACTTCTTTATTTATTAAAATCAAGTAATAAAATGAAAATTTTGTAATACAAATGAAAATTTGTAAAAATCTAATGAAATCTTAATGGGATTTGTAAAGAGCCAAGGAATCCTGAAATTAGTTTGGATGGTGCTTAGATCTGTATAAAGGCTTGGTGAGACCATTTTTGGACAGGCTTAGCACAATAAAATAAGGGTTATCTGTTCTTTAGGTAGGTCCAATTGTTTCAGTAATGTTTGACGTTTAGTGATCTCATTTTCAATTTTCTTGGCAGAGATACTGGAGTTTGCCATTTCCTTCACTACCTTCATTTTACTGATGAGGAAATTGAGGCAAATAAGGTTAAATGACTTGACCAGACTCATACAGTTGGTGAATGTCTGAGCACAGATTTGAACTCAGGAAGGAGTCTTTTTAATTCCAGAGGCTGCACTCTATAATATCACCAAGCTGCTCAGACATATGCCTTTATTTTTTAGTTATCATACCCATGCTCCTATACTTGGTTTCCTGTTTTAAGTTCCCTTTTGGTTTCAAAATGATGGGGGTTAACCCCGAAACTGTCCCCCTTGATTTTTTCAGGGAAGCAATGGGGGTGAACTCTGAAACTCTCCTCTGACAGAGACTCACCCTTCAGGGCAGTTAAGTAGTTTCATTCTGTTGGAAATCTTGGCAGGGACTAGTTGCATCCTCTATTGAGTTGAAGATTAGCCCAGGATCACTCCCGGTAGCTAGAATTTAAATTCAGCTGGAGATTTGGGCCTGATATTCCTATTGAGTGGCTTGAAACTCTAACATAAGTACTCTCTTTTCAACTGGAAATCTAGGCCTGGGGGCAGTAAATAGAAGCACCAGCTTTAGACTTTTTATAAAAAGACAATTTTGAACTCCAAATCTCTGCAAAAGACTGAAGTAGGATTATGCTTTGCCAAGAAGCTTTCTTCTTGCCACAGCTGCCTGCCAGAACTCTTGCCTGCTCTGAAGATACTCTCTTCTCAGTGTTAACCTTTGCCATTTTCCCTGACAGGATCTTTTGCCACTAAGAAGTCTGTCTTTCTAGCAAAGCTGACTTCTCAGTGTCAATAAAAATCCCTTTTCTTGCCAATTCAGATTTTGGGTTTGTGAATTCTTTTACATGGGACCTGCACCCAGAGTGGATTCTCACACCCCAATTCTCTACCACTGGAATCACATCACTAACTCTTATCTTGCGGTAGAAAAATACCTGCTGAAGGGTATTATAGCAGAATCAGTATTATTGAAAGTTTAAAGAATTGAAATCTTTCATTCAGAAATCAGCCTGTTCTCTTTAATCTCCCCTTTTATTGGATAAGACAGAATAATTAGATTTCCCTAGGCAATAAAGAATTGCATGCCCTTGTCTAATCTTCTGATTTTAGTGTGGTTACAAAGTTAAGGTGGATTCTGATTTAATACTAAATATAGAATTGCTGGATGACTTAAAGTGTGAGGCTATGGAGGGCATTTACTATATTCCACATTTGATGAATCATGTTGACAATTCTTGACTGGAAAAGAATACATTGACATTTTATTCACAAATAGGAGTGCTTCCAAATGAAGCATTTTTAGAGCATCTTTGTGATTCTAGAATATTCATAAATTTCACAGGGGAAAGAAAGGTATCTTATTTGATACCTATAGTTCAATTTAGAGACTAAATTTTATGCCATATTTTGCATAGTTGATGTACTCTTATGTTTGTGTGCACAAATATCACCTGTAATTGATGTGGATGTGGTCCCTTTAAGATTCCTTTCTTTCTGATTCCCAACCCCCCTAGTTATGTAAATTACCTTTTGATTCACAAATCCTGGTCCCTTTGAATTCCAATAGAAAGAAGATCCGGACATGACCCAGCCACACCCCCACCCGGATCTGAGCCAATTCGGGCTACACCCAAAAGCCCCTCTAGCTAAATCTCCCATTATAAAAGGGCCATGCTGGGACCCCCTCTTTGCAGAGGTTCCAAACATGCCAGCCTTATGCCTGGCATGTCAGGACTTTCTGTCCACTGGACCCTCTGTCCAGTGCCTCCTTATCTCTGCCTTAACCTATTTCCTTAACTATGCTTTAACCTTGCTTCCAAACCCAATAATAAATCTCTTTTATCAATCTAGGTTTTTGGGCTGATAAATGCTTTTATTGGGGACTTGCACAGCTACTAGACCTCATTTAACGCCATATCCTTGCACCAATCCAAGGGGGTTGTAGGGGAACTCTATTTGACTCCCTGTACCCCAAACCTGCCACTAGACCTTAACTAAATCCTAATTTCATTTAGGTACCCCATATCTAGACTTCATCATAATCATTTACTTTTTATGATTCTAAAATATCTATGTATACTCAAGCAACAAATATGAAAATTTTTGCATATTTAGTAGTAATCATGAATTATATATGTAATATATATATATATAAAATAATATCATATTACTTAATCATTTAACAATACCTATTAAAAAGGAATTTTAAAGTAAAACATAAACATTATCATAAAATGAATATCATTAAAATCTAAAGATTCCACCAGGCAACAGTATAAATAAACCTCACAGATTTGCATATACTTCATAAAACTGTTTATTCCTCAGAGTAGCCAGATAAGGTAACTGTTGTATAAATATTGCTATAACATTTTACATATAAGGAAAATGAGGATCAAAATACATTTTTCAAATTGTTCAAAGTTAGATAGCTAGTATTTGAATTGGGATTCAAACCCAAATCTACTGGGTCCACATCTAGTGCTCTTTCCACCATATTAATCTGCTTTTCAATAACAGTTTCACTTTCAGTCAGCAACACAAGTGAAAAAAACAACTTCCCTTGTTATCTGCAGGTTTGATGATACAATGATTAGAGAGTTAGATGTCCTTCATCAAAAATGGCCTGGGTCTGTGATATAATTAATGCTTAATAGTGAATAAGTAGGAGCTTCATCCAATAAAGATTTATCATTTGGGACTTAAATGTTCCTAAGAGTTCAATTTTGTTGTCTCTAATTTATGGTGATTAATTTAATGCACAAATGTAGCTACATCTGGAAAAGCAAAAGAGATGAATTTTTGAGACAGTTGTTGACCAGATCTTTTTTTCCTTTATAGATCCACATCTCACATCAAATTATAATCCAGAGAAATTCAGAAGAATCTGCAACTCCTATACATAACAATAGCTTGTATTTATACAGTGCTCTAAAGTTTACAAAATATTTTATAAATATTATCCTCACAACCATGGGAGGTAAATACTATTATCAACCCCACTTTATGGATGAGGAAACTAAGGCAGACAGAGGTTAAGTAATTTGAATAGGATCTCGGAGTCAGTTAATGTCTGAACTATATCTGAATTTAGGATTTGAGGTCCAGGTCTCTCTGTCTATTGAACCATCTAAAATTTTTTTTAATGTGGATCATAACTGAGTGCTGGAAAAATGAGAGGTTCTGATGAAATAATATTGAATATAATATGAAATAATATGAACAAGATGAGAAAGGAGAAGCAACAAATAGATATCTTTCATTTTTTATACCTGTTTCTTCAATTAGTCTTTTGTTATTGTTTCATTATCACTTCTGAAAGTGACAACTGCTGTATTTAGTTGATTAATAAGCATTTAAGGGACACTTATTATGTATAAGGGGGCAATATATGGGCAAGAAATGACAATTTCTTGAGCAATATGACAAGAAAAACAGAGAAATAGCTTTTTAATAGAAATTTATATTTTATAGAAATTTAATTTTATTTATTAAATTTTATAGAAATTTAAGGCTAGTATCAGATCTGGATAAGACAAACATTTGTGATAGATGCTACTTCAATGTGTCTGTGATCTCATCCAAAGGTGTTTATTGTATATTTCTTGATCTGTGCCATCATTTTTTCTGTTTAAAAAACCTCGAGGTAGTATACATAGTTTACACAGATAGGGAGCTTCCTCTAGATCTCTTAGTCCGTAGAACATGAAAGCTGTCTAACAATTTATCTCTTTGTCTTGTTGCATGGCTATTCTATTGTGTTTTCTCATCATACAGCTTTCTGTATGATTTCCTTTAGGCTACTTCTCTTGTGCACAGTTCTATATTGCATCTTACTCACTTCTACTGTGTATCATTTCCATTGGCTTTTCGGTGACCTGAAATTTTAACTATATTAGAATGTAACTAGAAAAATACTGATATTAAAAATGTGGGCCTTTTTTCAGGGAGATGGTGGGGATCATTAAAAGAACTGTGGGGGCAACTAGGTTGTGCAGTGGATAGAGCACCAGCACTAAAATCAGGAGGACTTGGCTTCAAACCTGACCTCAGACACTTAACACTTCTTAGCTGTGTGACTCTGGGCAAGTCACTTAACCCCAATTGCCTCAGCAAAAAAAGAACTGTGCAATGCCCTTAACACAATCCAACCCACATTTCTCCATCCATTCAATTCTGAATGCAGGTCACTGTTCAATCTCGGTGTCTGTTTTACAAATGTGTTCTGATATATCAGCTCTATGAATTGGATAGTCAATATTAGACAGTGGTATAAACTATACATCACAGTCAGATAATATAATTTTTTCATCCACTTGGTTTTTAAATGTGTTTAGTTAGACCAGACTTTTATGAATGATTAATGGTCTCAGTAGATGGCAATATTTCAGCAGTTTTAATGGAAGCAACAAAATGTTTTTTCTATACAGAAACATCTGAAGAACTTAACTGTCTATGTGGAATATGACCTACAGTCCTCCAGGATAATGGCAAATGTCTTTGGTGAGCACATTATTTTGTTTCAGACTTTGCTTTGATATTAGTTATCAGAGGATCACTGAACAAAATTATCTCTGTATTTACAATTCGTATTCAATCTTAAAAGATTCTGATATATCCTTGGGAGACATCTTGTTAGAAAAGAGACTTTAAAAGAGTTTTTTTGTTTACTAAATCAAAACATTTTTCTTTAATAGTTAACAGGGTGAGATCTTATATTCTCTATATTTTTCAATCAACTGTGTGACTGTAAAATCTATTGTATAATATTATTTGTGAGAGTCTATCTGTTTCCTTCTTATATTTCAATCAAAGATGCTCTTAATAGTTGTATAATTATTCTCAAACATTTTGTAGGGATAGCAGTAGTTATTGATATTCTCTTAGGGATGCTTTCCATGAAAAAATGTTGACATAAAACCACAAAACAAAATATATGTCAAAGAATAAGACTGACAGGTTGGGAAGGAAAAATCAGAAAGAAAAATGCTTAGTCAAATTTTGAGACATATTTTTAAAAAAATTTAACCACTTTCTAAAACTTCTCACTAATTTTTGGCTTATCATAGTAAATTTTCTATGCAGAGCTGAAATGTGTGCAGAATAAATAACAGCATTTGTGCTGTAATTTTAGAGGCCCCAAATAATTAGCTAATGCCTGAAATTCTATCTTTAGAGCCTAATCATTTTTGTTCAAGGTTTTGTTTCTTGTTAAAATGAAAAAGTTACTGTGAAAAGTCTCTCTCTTTTTTTTTTTTCCTAAGGCAATTGGAGTTAAGTGATTTGCCCAGGATCACACAGCTAATTAAGCATCTGAGGTCAGATTTGAACTCAGGTTCTCCTAACTTCAGGGCTGATACTCTATCCACTGTGACACCTAGCTGCTCCAAGTCCCTCTTTTAAATCACTAAGTTACTCTTGGTGTCATCTTTAAGGAATCCTGTTGTCAATCTTAAGACAAGAATCTCTCCAAATTAGTTTCTAGATTTGCTATTGTAAGAGAGAGAGCTTGTCTTTTGCTTATTTCTACTCAGACCTGTTCCTTACCACTTAACAGAACTAGGTCCTCATTAGCAGAATAGAATACCATTGAGAAAGCAGAATTATTTCCACAACAGAATGTGTCACTGCAACAGAATTCTGGTAGAGTAAGCTTTTATTAAGTATTTATTATCTATGTAAAAGACAATGTATTGTAGGGAAGGATTGTTTTTCTTTCCTAGAAGCTTATTTATTTATTTAAAAAATCTCTGTATTTGCATTGGACCCTTCAAACATTTGAGCTAAAGCCAACTTATTTTGTAATTTTATTTTTCATTATGAATCTAATAAAACACAGAATTTTAAAGTACAAAGAACAAAAAAAGAATTACATATGAACTGGTGAACTTTTGTTACATACAATTTTTAAAGTGTTTTTTAAATTGAAAAAGATGGTAACAAAATTGCCTTATAAGACATCTTGTCAGATTAAGAAATATAGACATCCATGTTCCCACTCAGAAAATATCATGGTTTTTAGTTCTAAATTTTCCAACACTTTGTTCAGTTCTATATTTTTCCTTTTATGCTTCTACTAGATTTATCCAGGTCTGAAAGAAGAATATTAAGCTCTTCCACTATTGTAATATTATTTTATATATCTTTTAACAATTTGGTCAACTTTTTAATTTACAAATTTATCTACCATGCCAATTTATACATGTATGTTTTGCATTGCTATTGCTTTATCCTCTATGGTTCCTTAAAACAGTTTCCCTGTTTATCTCTATTAATCTTTATTCTCACATTCAAACTTAGTTTTTGTTTGACCTTTTAAGTTTATTTTCAAAATTTCATTATGTTTATTTCTTATTCTTTTTAAAAAAATATCTTTCATAAAAAACAATTTGTATTGCTTAATTTTAGTAAGACAAGTGATATTTGACTACCTAAAAATTTAGAGAAAATTTTTGTTAGATATTTTATTTTGTGATTCAGAGAATTCTTTCCTTTCTGTTTCTCTACTTAAGTCTAGCAAGTGTTTTTCTTACTATCTGACTGTTGCAAAAGGAAACATGAATAATCAGGATATCTGTGAAACTTTATTCTCTTAACTCTATCTCAACTAGGATATTAATATATTAATGGCAGCTTTATTTGTAATAACAAAGCATTAAAACAAAAATGTGTCCAGTGATTTAGGAATAAACAAATGTTGGTCAACGACTGAAATGGAATATTATTGTACAATAAGGAATAACAAATGTGGAGAATTCAGAAAAACAAGGAAGTAATAATAACAGAGACTGCAATAGTGTTTCAAGGTCTCCAGGGTGCTTTACGTATGCTATTGCATTTATTCCTCAAAAATAACACTGAGGGAAGTGTTGAGAAGCTTTTATTATTTTCAGTTTTACAGATAAAGACATTGAGGCCAAGAGAGTTTAACTAATTTGCTTTGGGTCACACAGCTATTGTCAGAGGTGAGCTTTGAATCTAAGTGTTCCTGATTCCATGTTTTTATGACATTCCACAGTTCCTAAGAATATGGAATTATATGGGATGATTTACAATGAAAAAAAAGCAGAATTGAAAAATAAAAAATGTACAATTGAAACATCGTCTAGACTTATGATATGTCTGTAATTCCTAGGCTACCTTTCAAACTACATTAAAAGTATCACTTAAATCATACTTTGCTCTAGAAGAAACAAATATATGACAAGATACATCAAGATAGTTTCTGGAGAAGATAATATGGAAATATCACATTTCTCAAGTCAAAAATTTTATTGTAGGTATGATGTGTCAACTGCCCTAAGGTCATAAGACTTAGTAAATGCTAGAGCTAAACTTGAAACTTGGAACTCCTAACTTCAGCTTTCATTTTTTTTTTTTTAATACTATGCTATGCTACCTTCCCAGGGAATCATACTTTATTCTCCTCTTACCTTCTCATTCTCAGTATTTTAAAAATAGTTTTTATTTCTACATGAAAAAACAAATGAATGGACCAATAATCAACTCTGCAAAGGTTATTCTATTGATCTCACTACTGACAGTATACCATCCAATACTTCCAAATTCCTTTTATGACACAAATGTGGTTTTAATACATAAAGCAGGGAAAGCAAAAACAGAAAGAAAATTATAGACCAATTTCTCTAATGATTATTAATGTTAAAATTTCAATTAAAATTCTAGCATGATTATAGCAACATATCACAAAGATCATATACCATGACTAGGTGTGATTTCTACCAGGAATGCATGTTTGATAGTAGTTTGATATTAGAAAAATTATAAGCATAGTCAATCATATCAATAATTAAAACCTTCAAAAATCATAAATAGAAAAAGCTTTTGACAAAATGCAATTCTTATTCCTATGAAAAATTCTAGAAAGCATAGTTATAAATGATTCTTTTCTTAAAATGATTAGTAGTATTTATCTAAAAACAAGAGTAAACATTATGTGTAATAGATATAAACTAGCCTTCCCAATAAGATCAGGGGTGAATTAAAAATGTCTAGTGTCACCATTATTATTCAATATTGTATTAGAAATGCTAGCTTTGGCAATAAGATAAGAAAAAAAAATTGAAGAGATAAGAATAGACAATGAGAAAAAAATGAATTTTTCAGATGATATGCTATGCTTAAAAAATCAGCTAAAAACTAGTTGAAACAATTAAAAATTTTAACAAAATTTCAGGATATAAAATAAACCCAAACAAATCATTGGAATTTTTTTATATTACCCACAAAACTCAACAGGAAGTGATAGAGAAATTCCATTTAACTGCAGACAGTATAAAATATTTTAGAGTCTACCTTTTAAATTACAAATTGGAAGTATCTGAATACAATTACAAAACACTTTTTATAGACGTAAAGAAAATAAACAATTTAAGAAATTAATTCCATAAATAGACTAGGTAAGTATAATAAAAATGACAATGCTAACTCAATTAATTTACTTATTCAGTGTACTTATTCAATACCATATATTAAGATAAGCTCAAAATGAGGATATGATTTAGACACAAAAAGCTATATAAGCACATTAGATGAGCATGGGAAAATTACCTCTTAGGTTTTTATATAAGGGAAGAGTTCATGACTAAATATGAGATATCGAGTATTATGACAAGATCATAGATCTACTCTGGAAGCCATTTAGTCTAGCTGCTTTCATTTTTCCAATGAGGAAACTGAGGGAAGTTAATTAACTGCCCAAAGTTATAGAGAAATAAGCATAAAAGTGGAAATGGAACTCAGGTCTTCCTGTTCCAAGGACAGTTTTCTTTCTGCTATACTACCTTGTCTTAAAAATTTCCTAACAGAAATATTTAACTTAGCTATCTAACCATTGCCTTATAGTATATTAATAAACATTCTGGAAAAGTTCAAAGTTATAAAAAGGTTCTGAGCACAACCACTGATTGTTTTGTTAGCTGGAGACCATTTAAGGATATGTACATATAACATGAAAGTGCCATGATAAAAATACTTCTTTTCAATAGAAAAGTGACTCATAACAAATAAAAAGCAGAATAATCTCTTATATGAAAGATAAAATTTGCATTTGATCCTTTCTTATTTCAAAGTATAATTAAGGTTAGTTTCCAGGCAGCAATGAACTGAACCAGCTACGCCCAGAGAAAGAATTCTGGGTGATGACTAAAAACCTTTACATTGAACTCCCAATCCCTATATTTATGCCCACCTGCATTTTTGATTTCCTTCATAAGCTAATTGTACAATATTTCAGAGTCTGATTCTTTTTGTACAGCAAAATAACGGTTTGGTCATGTATACTTATTGTGTATCTAATTTATATTTTAATATATTTAACATCTACTGGTCATCCTGCCATCTGGGGGAGGGGGTGGGGGGTAAGAGGTGAAAAATTGGAACAAGAGGTTTGGCAATTGTTAATGCTGTAAAGTTACCCATGCATATAACCGGTAAATAAAAGGCTATTAAATAAATAAAAAAAATGATAGAAATATATGTTAAATCCAATATATGTATACACATTTATACAATTATCATGTCACACAAGAAAAAAAAAAAGAGAAGCAAAATAAAATGCAAATAAACAACAACAACAACAACAACAAAAAAGATTAGTTTCCAGAACTCAATGTCAGAACACATGATGTCCGAAGATCTCACTCTCCAGCAGGGTTCAGGAGGCAAAAATGATGGCAATAAAAATGGTGACAATCCTTTCTAATTTTTTTAGTTTATTGATGATAATTCTTTGACATTACTTGAACTAGGACTAGGGGGTTGGAAGTACATGGATGGAGTGCTACTTGCCTTCCAGTTATAATTCATTTGCTGTTTCTTGCTTTTCCCATGTTAACTAAAGGGAATAATGGCAAAGATCAGAGTCTTCACATATTTCTCCAAATTTTGGTGGCCTTTTATAGTCTGTATCCACAAAGTTTGTACTTAATTTGAGAGCAATAGAAGAGAATGCAAAATAGTTCACAAATATTTCTCATAGTTTACATTGTTTCACATGTCTCATCTTCCCAGATTAATCCCTAGCTCCTACAAGGCAGGGATCACATATCCTCCCCTCACTTTCCTCCTTGCTCCAATTTTACTACTTCTTTTCTTTTCTACTTTTTAAAAAACCCTAATCATTTTATAATACAGGAAATCCAACTGCAGTTGTACTTTACAGAAGAATCCAAATTATAAGCTCAAGCAGACTGGAATTCTAATAGAAAATAAGCACCATTAATAACTTGGAAACATTCATTTTTAAATAAGGAGCTTTGGAGACATATTTTTAGCAATGTGACATTTTAAATAATGATGTGATTTTAAAATTCAGTCTATAAAAAATTTAAAATCATTTTAATTGTGGGTAATTGATAAAAAAAAAACATTAGCTATAGGAAAAATACCATTATAGCAAATACCATCACTGTAGAGATTCCTAAATAACAAAAGATTCATACATCTTAACCAAATTATTTTCATCAAAATTTGATTTAATTCAATTCAATAAGATACTTTTAAAATTCTTGCCATGTGCAAGGTAGTCTTGCAAGTGATTATGAAGGGAAGAGAAGTTACAAAGATGAAGAAGATAGCATTCCTACCTCTCAGGAAGCTGAAAAGAATCCCTTATAACAAAAGATCTGAAGTTCTGGGAATTTTGCTTCCATAAAATTAGCCCTTCATATGTATATTTTCCATATAGCAAGATTTTTAAAATATTTAAAAACTCTGGGTCCTAGAGGTCATTTACCCCTATCTTACAAGCAAGATCAGAATAGTTATATTGTCACTTTGAAAAACACAGAGGATGAAGAAAAGAACATGGTGTCCACAAAGTTCTGAATGTTTATGAAGTAACATGTGGGTACTGACATTAGACCTTGAGCTCCTTGAGAACACAGGATGTCTTTTACCTTTCTTTGTATCTTCACGGCTTACCACGGTGTCTAGCATATAGCAAGTACTTAATAAATGTTTATTGATTGACCCAGTCACAAGAAAATCACAATAACTGGAGACCCTAGATGACAGGGTACTTTTATTTTTGATATTTTAGCGGTACTTGTATAGCACTTAGGGCACCTAGATGGAGCAGTGGATAAAATACCAGGCCTTCAGTCGGAAGACTCAATTTCCTGAGCTCAAATCAGATTTTAGACACTTACTAGTGTATCAAGTCCTGGCCAAGTCATATAACTCTGTCTCGGAATGAGAGAAGAAAATGGCAAACCATTCTAGTATCTTTGCCAAGAAAACTCCAAGTGGGGTCATGAAGGGTTGGACATGACTGAAAAAAGACCAAATAACAACAAAAGTATAACCTTTAAGCCTTTAAGTTTCCCTTCTATTAATCCTCACTTATATATTTGCCTTTAACTTGAAAAGTACCATTATATAGAGGGATTATGATTTCATTGATATAAGGATACACCATTTTTTGAAATGCAAATGCATTTCTGTGTAAACCAATTTTTCTCCATTTAGAATATATTAAGGAAATTTCAATTTAGCTAGGGGTGAGGGGGGGGGTAGGAATAAACATTTTTTAGCAGCTGCTTTGTGCCAATGTTCTAAGTGATTTACAAATATCTCATTTGATAATCACAACAATGAATCTGATCTTGGGCCTTCCTGATTCTTGGTCTAGAATGCCACTTAGCTGCTTCTAATTTTGCCTACTAAATTAAGAGAGTTGAAGCACAACTGAATATCATGTATATCATTTCAAATTTCTCTAATCTTGAGAGACTAACCTAAGCAAATACCTTTTGTAGTTCTAAATAAGTAAATTATTTAAGATCTTAGAGCAATATTATCCAAATTGTATATGGAACATTGAAGAGCCTGTTATTTTTATGATCATTATTAAAAACAAAAATAAAACTCTCCTTTTTTTTGAAGCAATTAAAGTTAATTGACTTGCCCAGGGTCATACATGTAAAATGCATTAAGTATGCAAAGCAGTATTTGAATTCAGGTTTTCTTGACTTCAAGGCCAGTGGTCTATGCATCATCTAGCTTCCCCCAAAACTTAAACTCTTACATGACTCAGCAGCCATACTGCTGCAGAGCAGAGCAAAGTGAAATCTCAAAATGTTCTCCAAAAAGGTATAAAATAAAATAACTATACTGTATACTTTAACTTAGTTAATTCTAACAAGCCATGGAAAATATGAAAACCACATTAAATGCTTATAAAAATCACTTAGCTAATTGACATGAATATTAAAATAACTTAGGAATGGGCCATATAATATTAATGAATTGCTTGTTTAGGAAAAAAAAATCCGTTTGCAGAAAATGACAGATCAAAGACTTGGCTCCCTTCACATAGCTATATTATTAATCTCTAAACAGAGCTATCATAAAAGACAAACATATGCCTTATTTCTACTGATGAATTCTTCAGATCTATGACAACAGAATATGATAATCTTTCCAACTTTTACTTCCGAGAAGAGAAAATTGGGATAAAATGGCATTTTGATCAAACTATCAGGCAGAGACATTGTCCTAGGCATGATATCACTATGGTAACACTGTTTGATGGGTAATTAGATCATTTACTTGAAAGCTAATTATTACCTGGTTGAATAAAGTGTAGTCCCATCGTGTGGGTATTGTTCATTGACATACAGAGAAGAAGAAGAAATTGTTGTTGCTAAGGAAGTCGCTTCAAACAGAGATGGAGTACTTGGCACAAGGTCTGGTCGGTGTCTGGATCCCAGTGCTGTGAAACATGTAAACAGTGACAATAATAATAAATTGTAGTTAATACAGCATACTTTAGATTTAATAGTCATCTAATTGTGGCAAAAACACAAGGTGGATATGTTTGATTATGGATTAACTTTATTTTTTTACTTCTATAGAAACACAAGAGGCCTCATGAAAAGAGATAGTAAATAGAAATTAACTTAAAATAGTTTATAGAAATTACTTTAGGAATGTTCTTTTGAAGTTGTGAGTTTTGTTTTAGCTTTAAGAATTTTAAATTAGCAAGATATGCACAGGATAATAAATAAGCTAATTGCAACCAAAGCCTGTTCTAAGTAATGGATATTTTATTAACATTATCCAAGGATATTCCTGTAATTAGATTCTAAGAATAAAAGTCATCTCACTACTCAAATGAAACAGTAATTTCATTTAGATAAGTTGGATGTTCCTTTTAGTAGTACCAGTCATGAGCCAACTGAGCTTGTCTATCCTGTATGATTCTATTCCATGTGCTAGAAATATACCACAAAGGGTATTCAACATTTTGGAAGTCATTGCTTTCTCCTAACATCAAAAGAATAATATTAGAACAGTCTGGTTTTCTACCTTACATCTCTTACCCTCTTAACATGAGTATCTTCCCTTCTTTTTCTTTCTGACATTCTCCTCATGCTTTCTTTTACTCTTATTCTTCTTTGAAATTTATAATTTGTTATGTTTTTGTCTGCTCACACATACCAGGTGCTTCTCCACTGCTCTTCATGTGATATATATTTTAAATTATTCAGAGATTACTGTATTTCTAGAATGATTTTGATATATTAGATACCCTCTTGGGAGAGACTAATAGTTCAAAAACCAGGAAAATATGCTTGGTTCTCTCTTACTCTTTATGTAATTTTAGAATGAGACTTGCAGGTTCATTTTAGCATAAAGGAAAGGAAGATCATGTTGACATGTCTCTGATTCCCATTTACCACATATTTACCACACTCTCTGAAGTCAGCATGGACTCTTTTTAATCACCTTCATATATTCCTCCTAAAATAAAATCTAAAATTAAATATGAGTGATAGTGTGCCTAATGTTTATGTATGTAAGAAATAAGTGGTATCCAGGAATCTGAGGTACAATAAATAGAGGACTATACTTGGACTCAGGAACATCTCATTTTAAATTCCATTTCAAGCACTTAATAAGCTGTGTTAACTCCAGAAGAACAAACCCCAAAATCTTAGGTTATTTGGTAGAGAGAGGGAGTCAGAACCAGAAAGAAGGGGTAGGTTCCTCCAAAGAATGATAAAGTAATAATCCACTCAATAAGAGAGGTATGTATCATTCAGGATTGTAGTGAAGAGTAAATGAGATAATGTATATAAATAGTTTTTAAAATCTTAAATCACTCTATAAAATAAGCTATGTTGATTTATTAAAAATGGAATACTGATGGACAGCTTGACTAGTATTCACCCTGGTAACACAAAATGTAAAACGATTTAGAGAGCGGAAGTTCTTAACTTGGGAGGAAAGGGAGGAGGAGGGATCCAAATGAGTGTGTGTGTGTGTGTGTGTGTGTGTGTTTGTGTTTTAAATTTTACTAATTTTATGATGACATAATTAAATTCCTTTGTAACCTTATATATTATTTATATTATACCTTTATATTTTTGTGCATATATTTATAGGTATTTATACATAATTTACATATTTTAAATTATTATTACATTATACATTTATATATTATTTATATAATTTTACCTTATATATCATTATATCTTTATATTATAACATATTTATATCATTTATATTATAAATATTATATTTATGTTATATATTTTATGCTTTTAAAATAATATTCTGAAAAGGAATCCATAGGTTTCAGCATACTGCAAAAGGAGCTCATGACATAAAATAGATGGATAATCTCTAACCTAAATGAAGATCTTCATTAGGTGAGATCTGATATGGAGAATATCAGGGAGAACATGTTTAAGAATAGAACATGAAAAAAAGAAGAAAAGGAAGAAAAGCAGATCTATGAAATATTAAAAAATGCACAGAAGAAAAGTTCACAAGGGGGCAGAGACAGGCAGGACAAGATTCATCATTAAATTTAACGTATTTCAAAACAAGCTATACAAAATAGAGATTGATGTACATGTTTAACTTATGTTGAATTGCATGCTATTTTGGGGAGGGGAGAGAGTTGGAATGCAAAGTTTTGCAAAAGTGAATATTGACACTATCTTTGTATGTATTTGCAAAAATAAAATACTATTAAAATAAAACAAGAAATAAAATTTCTGGTTTTCACAATCTTCTTTTTTTTTGTTCTTTGTATAGGGTAATGTTTACATTTGCTAATTTTAAAAAATTCATTAAAAACTAGAAAACTAAAGAAAAGTATTGTGTGGGAGACATGGATGGATGGTGATATCTCTCTCTCTAGAAAATAAACATTCATACCCATGAAAGCATGGACCCATTGAAGTTTCAGTGTTTGAGTATTTAGTAGATTACCAAATATATTCTTCTAAGAAATGCACATTGAGACAATCAGAATATCAGAAATACAATATATATAACTGATATTGATTTCTGCAGATGGTGAATTAGTGGGGGGAGGGAAAGCAGTTGAACAGAGAGGCATTTTAATTTGGTATGATTTAATTTGTATCAAAGATCAATATTATGAGGTGTAATCTATGAAGACTAAACAACAACAAAAATCTAACACTAACAATTCTTACATGTGTGAATGAGTATATTTCCATAGCAACTAGATCTGAAGTTAGTCTATATTACCTTCTTCATCAAGGCTGCTATAGCTCTGCCCTTCAGTAAGCAAATCATATTTTTCATCTTTCCATTCCTGGCTCACAGAAGATATGATTTCCTGTGATGTAGCCTTTAAGGCAGCAATAGAATTACATCTTCTCTTAGAAGGTGAGGACTTCAAAGCTAGAAGAGAAAAAGAAAACAAAATACTTATATTATTTATTTTTAGTTTAATATTTTAGTCATCTCTGAGGAGTATCAAATCAGTATATTTATTTTATATATTACAGTGTTGAATACAGCATGATCAAGAGTCAAAGGATCTGGGTCCCAATGTTAGTTCTCCTATTTACCACATGAATGAGCTTGGATAAGGTAGCTAACCTCTCTGGGGTGGGGCTCAGTTTTCTACTCCATAAAATGAGGAATGAAGAGGTTGAAATAGTTGGCTTCTAAGGTTTTTTTCAGCTTTAATTTTGTAAGCTGTGAAAAGACAAAGTGATTTTCTGACATGCATATTTAATCAACCAATTCATCAATCAACATTTTTGAGCTACCCATTTTCAGCCAAGAATTTTGTTGGATGATGGGCATACAAAAACAAAACTTGACAGTTCTTTCTCTTAAGGAGCTTACATTTTATCAGTAAAAACATGCAGGTAAATATAAATATAAATATAAAGGAATATATAGAAACAGTAATTTTTTAAAGGAATGTACTAGCAGCTAAGGGGAAAACTAAGCTAAGGGGAAACTAAGAATTTTAAGTGGTAGGAAGGTAAATTCTAGACATGAGAGACATGAGAGGACAAAGGATGAAAGATACAGTGTCATATATAAAGAACAGCAAACAGGACAATGTAGCTAGAATATAGAATGTATATAGATAAGTAATTTGTAACAGGTTCTATTTATGGGGGAAATCAGGAAAGCCTGAAATTTAGCAACCTACTCCATCATC
Source organism: Sarcophilus harrisii (assembly GCF_902635505.1). Classification (NCBI taxonomy): domain Eukaryota; kingdom Metazoa; phylum Chordata; class Mammalia; order Dasyuromorphia; family Dasyuridae; genus Sarcophilus; species Sarcophilus harrisii. The sequence goes on along the minus strand of NC_045426.1, from coordinate 288,042,290 downwards.
ATCCCAAAATATATATATGCATTAACTTTGTTCTGTATCAGTTCATACAACTTCCAATTTTTTCCTCTGAAATCCTCAAATTCATAATTTCTTAAGGTACAATAATATGATTTTATTCATGAACCACAGTTTGCACAGCCATTTCCCAAGTGATTTGCATCCTCTTTGTTTTCAGTTCTATAGTACTACAAAACATAGTGTGGCTAATATGGGGCCTTAATTTCCTAGCTCAAACTTCTTAAGCTTGTGTTCTGTAGTGAGATCTTTGGGTCAAAGGGTATGAAGTTTGATTTGATTGAAATTTTGATTCTATGTAACTTTTTTTTGAAGCTAAAATCTTTATTTCCAGATATATGGAAAAATATATAGTTACATAGGCATTTCTCTTCAATGCATTATACTTCAATTACTTTCAAATATGTACACATTATAACTTGTGATATCTACATAACTTTTTAAAAAATTTATTTTATTTGAAAAATAGAGTAAATAAAAAGAAAAACAGTAAAAAAAAGAAAAACGGTAAAAAAAAGAAAAACAGAAAAGGAATACAAAAGGATTCAAAATATATAACAAATGACCAGATCAAGACATTGTATTCATGAATGTCCATTTTTTTACCTCCTTGTAAATTATTCTTAACTCTGTCACTCTCTTTTGAGCTACCATATTATTGATGTGAATCTTGAACCTATAGTATACATTTTATACATGAAAAAAAATCATAAACAATTTGTCCATGTTTAAATAGTTTGTCCATATTAAATTCTATAAAATTGATCTTTCATATTGGCTCTTATATATTAAATTTTCTATTGAGTTTGGATTTGGTTGATAGAAAGTCCTGAAAATCTGCAAGCTTGTTGAAGTCCATTTTTTTCTCATGCAAAATTACAGATAATTTTGCTGGATATGACATTTTTGGCCACAGGTCTAGTTCTTTTGATTGTTGGCAGATAGGATTCCAGGACCTGCAGTCCTTTATTGTGGCTGCTGATAAATCTTATACAATTGTAGCTCCAGGGTATTTGAATTGTTGTTTCTTGCAAAATTTTCTCTTTGATCTGGAGGTTTTGAAATTTGACAATAATATTTCTATGTGTTTTACTCAAAGGATCTCTTTGAGGTGGTGATTGGTGGATTTTTCCTATTTGTATTTACCCTTCATGTGCTTTCATTCTAGGACAATTTATTTGGATTATTTTCTGCATTGTTGGGTCAAAGTTTTCCTTTTGGTAACAACATTTCTAGCAGTCCAATTATTCTTACATTTTTTCTTCTTGATCTAGTCTCCAGATCTGTTACTTTTCTAATAAAATGTTTCACATTGTGTTCTATTTTCTCATTCTTTATAATGTGTTTTGTTATTTATTCTTCTCTCATAGCTTTACTAGCTTCCCCTTGCTTGATTTTAATTTTTAAAGCATTATTTTCATCTTTTAGACTTTGTACTTCCTTTTCTAGTTGGTTAACTTTTTTTTCATTATCTTGTTTTTCTTGGATTTTTAAAAAAAATTTTTCTCAATGTCTCTCATTTGATTTTCAAATTCTTTTTTTGAGTTCTTCTATAAATTCTCTTTGGGCATTTCATGTTACTCCTTAGGGTAGAAGGTTTTTACTTGTGGTCTTCCAAACCCTTTGTTCTCAAACAGTTTCAATGGTGGGGTTTTTTCAATTTTTTTTTTTTTTTTTTTTTTAATTTAATAGCCTTTTTATTTACAGGTTATATGTATGGGAATTTACAGCATTGACAATTGCTAAACCTCTTGTTCCATTTTTCCTCTTACCCCCCACCCCCCTTCCCCAGATGGCAGGATGACCAGTAGATGTTAAATATATTAAATATAAATTAGATACAAATAAGTATTCATGACAAAACCTTATTTTGTGTACAAATGAATCAGACCTGAAATATCGTGAAGGAAATCAAAATGAGGTGGGCAAAATATAGGGATTGGGAATTCAATGTAATGGTTTTTGTCATTCCCAGAGTTCTTTTGTGGGGTAGCTGGTTCAGTTCATTCTGTCCTTGGAAATGGGATTATTCTGGGATGGGGTCCTGAATGATTCCCTTTTTGTTGGTATATAAATGATTTTGGGTGTTTCTTTTCCTGATGTTTTGTGTTTTCCGGCCTTTTTGAAATATTCCCTGTTGGTCTTTTCAGAATAATATTTAATGTTATATACCAAATTTTTTAGTTTCCAATGATGGGATCCATGAGTTTAGTTTAGCCATAAAAAGGGTAAAAAATTGGAATACAGGTTTTTCCCTTTTATATTTTTGGGATATGCCCAGAGTAAACTGTGGATGGGGGTTGAAGTTTGAATTTTTTGAGATAGTTTTGCCCTTTCCGAATGGTTATGTTTCCCGTTTTAAACAATGATTAGTGTCCCTTGTTTTCCCAATTCCCTAAATTCCGATTATTTTCCCTGTTTTGCCAATTGAAGGTGTAAGTTCTAGAGTTGTTTTAATTTGATTTTAATTAATAATGATTGGAGATTTTTATTTAAAAGAATTTCTTATTGAGAATTGTTGTTTATCCCTTTACCTTTATCAAATTGGAGAATGGTTGATTTTTTATAAATTAGAATTTCTTTTTTTGGAAATGAGGTTTATGAACTTTTGATGTAAAAAATGTTTTTTCCCGTTTATTGCTTCCCTTTTAATTTGTTGATTAGTTTGTTTTGTACAAAAGCTTGAGTTTGATATATGTTTTTTTTTGTGATGTAAAGTTTGTTTTCTTGGTATAAATTTTCCCTTCCAAGGTTGAGAGGTAAATATCCTGTGTTCCTTTAATTTTTTATAATTTCTTTTGCCTAGGTAGAACCCATTTTGACCTTATTTTGTGTACGTGTTAAGTGTGGGATCAATGCCTGTTTTGCCTATTAGTTTCAATTTTCCCAGCAATTTTGTCAAAAGTAAGTTTTATCCCAAAAGTGGGGTTTTTGTTGTAAAACAGGTTGCAAGTTGTTGATGTTTTGTCCCTTGAACCCAATATTCCATGATAACTAATTGTTCCCCAGTTACTAAATGGTTTTGAATCTGATAATATAATTTTAGATTGGCAGTGTACCTTCATTTGATTTTTTTTTTCATTAATTCTTGAAATTTTTATTTTGTTTTTCCAATGAATTTTGTTTTTTTTTTCTAGGCATTAAAATAGTTTTTTGGGAGTTCGATTGGTATAGCCAAACAAATAGATTAGTTTGGGTAGTATTGTCATTTTATTATATTTGTCTTATCCAAGAAATTTTAATATTTTTCCAGTTGGTTGACTGACTTAATTTGTGTAAAAGTGGTTTGTAATTTTGCCTAAAGTTTTTTTCCTTGGCAGATAGATTTTAAATATTTTATACATGTGACTTTTAAATGGAATTTCTTTGTAATTTGAGTGTTGGATTTTGTTAGTGATGTTAAGAATGGATGACTTATGTGGGTTTATTTTATAACCAGAAATTTTGTTGTTGTGGAATTTCTAATAACTTTTTGTAGAATTCTGGGGTTTCAATATAATTTCATATACAAAGCAAAGAGTAAAATTTGGTTTCATTGCCTATTCTTATTCCTTTAACCCTTTTCCTTTTTATTGTCAAAGCTAGCATTTTAATACAAATTAAAAGTAAGGTGATAGTGGGCAACCTTTTTCACCCTGATCTTATTGGGAATGGTTGGTTTGTCCTTTTTAATGATGCTTATGATGGTTTTAAATAGATGCGTTGATTATTTTAAGAAAAGTCCATTTATTCCTATACCCTCAACTGTTTTAATAGAATGGATGTTGGATTTTGTCAAAGCTTTTTCTGCATCTATTGGGAGATGATTATAGCTTAATTTTGGTTATTAATATGGCCAATTATATTGATAGTTTTCCCTATTGAACCAGCCTTGCATTCCTGGTATAAACCACTTGATCACAGTGTATTATCCTGGGGATGATTTTTTGTAGTCTTTTGCTAATATCTTATTTAAGATTTTGGAAATCATTATTCATTAGAGATTGGTCTATAATTTTCTTTTCTGTTTTCAACCTACCAGGTTTAGGTATCAGTACCATGTCTGTGTCATAAAAGGAATTTGGTAGGACTCCTTCATTCCTATTTTATCAAATAATTTATATAGATTGGGACCAATTGTTCTTAAATTTTGGTAGAAACCCATGTAAACCATCTGGTCTTGGGGATTTTTTTCTTAGGGAGTTGATTAAAGCCTGTTCTATTTCTTTTCTGAAATGGGAATTTTCAACAAATTTCCTCCTCTGTTAGTCTGGGAAGCTATATTTTGGGAGGTGTATCCATTTCACTTGGTTATCAAATTTATTGGAAAAATTGGGCAAAATAACTCCTTATTATTTTCTAATTTCTCTTCCAAAAATTTCTCCCTTTTCATTTTTAAGACTACTAATTTCATTTTTCCTTCCTTTTCTTATGATTTATCAAAGGCTTATCCATTTTATTGGCTTTTTCTAGAACCAACTCTTTTTATTAATTAGTTCAAGTTTTTTTTTACTTTCAATTAAATTCTTTTTAATTTTAAATTTCAAATTTGATTTGATTGGGTAATGGGCTGAGGTTTGAGTTGATGGACTGAGGTCCCAAGTAATGAGGTAAAAGTAATTGACAACCCTTATACATGATTGGATAAAGAATGCCCTGCCCACTCTTGCAAGTCCTGATGTGTTGTACAGGAAATGGAATTTTGGTGGGTGGAGGGAGAGAGGAAAGGAAGAGAAATGGGGAGAGGGGTGGAGTCCATTCTCCTGGCTGTGGTCGTGGTGGTGGGATGGCTTTTGACTGCTGCAACATTGTACGCCATTCTTCCGCCCATCCCTTCACTGAGAATAAAGATACATTTTCCCTAACCTGAACCTGGACTTGTGATTTTTAGCACTTAAGATTGGGGGGGTTTTAATTTGGTTTTTTTAGTTGGCCCAATTAAATTTTTTTTCTGTTTTATTCAAGTGCCCTAGTGTTGATTTTTTCCAAACCTTTTTGGGAGACTGCAGATTTTCTTTGCGGGAGTTGTTATACTTTATTTTTTCATCTTTATGAATTTGTACCAAGACTATTTTGAGGCTCAATAATATTGAAAAGAGGGTAAGAGAAGAGCTTAGAAAGTCGGCCTTTCTCTGCCATCTTGGTCCGCCCCTTTTTAAAGGAGGTATTAAAACCACCATAACACATGGAGTGGGGGGGGACCGCTTCCCCTTCGTTTTTCCCCTGATTAGGGAACCCCAAACCAAGAGCTACATCATCCTCAAGTGCTTGTAGTCAACAGTGTTCCTGCCCCACTGCCTCTGCACTCACCGGGTGCTGGTTCTTTCTCACCCAGGGTCCAGTCTCAGCAGCACTCTTGGGCCTAGTGTTCCTAATCAGTAAAGGTTCACTCAGTCATCCTAGATTAAGATCCCAACTCAACAAAAGGTCTGGGAAGTGAAAGTCTTTTCCTTTCCAGAGGAGGTTCTAGCCACATCTAGCTAGCCTGAGGGGTTCTCACTTGACATTTCCCAAGAGCTAGCCTGAGGTGTTAATCCCTATAGAGGTTAATCCCTAGCCAGGGTCTTTTTTCAGATCTTCTCCACTTGTATTAGGAGGATCCCAGTTCTGTCCCAAGTCTTGATTTTTCACCAGTCTATGTTCTTTCTGAGGTGAAAATTCATTCTATTTATGGGGGAAATCAGGAGAGCCTGAAATTTAGCAACCTACTCTATCATCTTCCCAGAATCCTCCCCTCTATATAACTTTTTAAAGAATTGCTTTTTTGGGGGTTAGAGCACTTCATTGTTGTCATAAACATCTGTCTAATGGATTGCTAAATTCAGATGGTGAAGAATGTCACGTTTTCATGACCCCAGTGATCATATTAACCTGGCTCAGGAATTTTCAGAACATGTCAATATCCAATCTCACAGTAATACTATTAAACTTAAACCAAATTACTTTAAACTCTTGCTCTCTTTCAGTGACTTCCCATGGAAGTGGAGTCTCTTTGGTCTATGCTGAGTCAATTTTGTGAAAAACATAATTCACTTCTTGTAGTGTTCTTCTTCTTTTATAATATGATGCTCTCTGTGAGAGCAGGTTTCTTGGGGAGATTTTCTGCAGGCAGCCTTAGTTTCGGTTCAAATCAATCACCCCAAATACAGCCAGGAGTTAAAATCCAGTCCTTTATTGTGTCCTTCAAAGTCTTGAGCATTAGCCCCTAGTTCCCTCTGAATGTCTCCAGCCAGCACCAAGGTGGAATATGGAATGAATCTGTCTTTGCCTCCGAGAATGGGCTTCTGTCTCTGGCCCTGAGAGCTTCTTGCTTATATGCTGTACACTGAGTATACACTAATCATTATATCACTGGGAAACCATTATTTGTTGTAGGATTAAATCAATTCTAAACTAGATTTAAACATTGTCTCCTCAATTCCACTTAATACCTTGTTTCAAGTTCTGGCCTATAATATCTCCTTGTAGGATCAGATCAATCATACTGAACCATGCTAAATTAGATAATTATTGTCTCTATCAATTCTAATGACTTAACACTTTGTAAGGATTCCAATAACTTCTGATCTTTTTCTCTTTAACAATGTTGAACTTCAAAAAGTGTTGGAGAAATGAACTGACAAAAAAGTACTCAAACTACCATCTAGTGAATGGCATCGGATTCTATGAATTCACCTGGCAAAAAATCCTGTGCAAAAAAGATCCAGACTGGATCACACTGTATTTATACAGTCATTCTTAATTTTGGCATGATTTTGTTTAGTACATAATATTTTAAGATAATTTCCCTGGAGGAGAGGAATAAAGAAAGGAAGTTGAAGCTTCTTTAAGCTTCATCTGTATTAGTCTTCTGAAGAAGTTTTCACAAAGAACAACCTGATAATTATTTCATTTAGAACAATTGTGACCCTCTTGTCTTGTCTTGTGACCCTCACCGCTTAGATTATGCTGTCCACTGAGTTTCTTCAAAATATCAATTTGTAAGAGCTTAAATGAGGGAGTACTCTGGGGTATACAAAGTGAGAAAGGAGAGCAGTTTTCTAGTTTAAAGAAGAAAAAAAGCTTTCAAGTCTCTTAAGTAATCTTAATACAAAATCCTTATTGCAAAATATAGAAATGTACATATAGAATACATTGTGATCAACTGAGATTAATCCTTTCCCTTCCTCATTATGGCAAATTTTAAGCTGACAGGGCTCATCTTTCAATTTGTCTTCTCTAAAAAATAATACAACACACATTTATATGTTGTTTGGTTCATGAGTCCATATATATATATATATATATATATGTATTTGGTGGTATAGCTGAGTTAGTAATAATGGTTGCTTCTGGCTACCTGTTGCAGGGTAGGGTACCAAGAATGTAATAATAATAATAATAATTTTATATTATTTATATAGTGTTTTAAAGTTAGCAAATCTCTTTACAACTGTTTTTTTCATTTTGTTTTCACCACAACCTTGAGAGGAAAGCATTATTAACTCCATTTTAGAGATCAGTAAACTAAGGTAGACAGTGATTAAGAGACTTGCTCAGGGTCATACAGCTAGTAAGTATCTCAGGCTGAATTTCAACTCTTCCTGTGTATGAGTATATATGTATGGATGTATAACCTCTAAGAAGACAGGACATAACAAATAATAGCATTATCTACAATGATCTTCCTGACTTTAGGTCTAGCACTCTATTCTCAAAATATAAGAATTTTAGGGAGACAGACTGAACTTGGCACAGTCAAATTTTCTAACTTTTTGGTTTCTGATTTAGAAATTAATCTAATCTGACTCTGTGTATACTTGATTTTCCTGATTATTTCATCCCTTTGGGATTTTGGGTTTTGGGTTATATTTGCTCATATTTACATTTGAACTCTACCTCTGTATACCAGGCAGAGATTTTCCTAATCACTTAAATGAATTTGCTCACTTGGATGGTATAGGGCTTTACAGCTAAACATTATTTATAAATATAAATATATATAAATAAATATATAAAAATATATTTATAAATAAATAAAAATAAATATAAATATATAAATATAAATAAATTTATAAATACAGATAAGGGAAACTGAGGCTTAAGGAAACTGAAACTTGCCCAAGGTGATAATGCTATTGTTTTATCCTGTCTTCTTACAGGCTATACATCCATACATATAAAGTCCCCTCCTCCCCCTTTGTACTATGTTTATATACACATATATTTTATATTATAGATTCCTTATATGCTTTTCAATCATCTAGTTCTGTTTTTTACTTTCTGGACTTTGCTTTCTTGCCCTAAAATTTCCTCAATGTCTGGGGCTGCCTTATCCTGGAACATTCTTCCTTCATGCTAGCCTACCTTTTCTATTAATGAGCTCCCCTGAGGACTTCCATTTTGGACTAACTTTCATTATCCTTCTGACATTGATTCTGATTTTCTGAACTTTAAGAGACAGTTTGACATAGTAGAAACAAATCTTTCTGATACATAGAATGGTTTAATATTTTTCAGGTTTGGGGAACTCTCTGAGGCTTCAGAGAGTTCCCCAAACCTGAAAAAATTATCATAGAAAAGGAATTTTTTTCTTACCAGAACATGAAGACAAAGTTCCTCACTGGAAAGTTCTCTACACCAATGAAATCTCAGTTTGTTCTCTAACATTGTTTATAATTATACTTGCCTCAGTCTTCCTCAATCCCATTTCCTTAAATATACATAAGTTCTCTAATTTGATTTATAAATGTGGTACATTTACTCCCTTCCTACACATTTTATACTTAAAATCCCTCTGCTAGTTTGTGCAAATTCCCTAATCTTCCAATCTAGCACTTCCAAGGTTTCGAAATATAATGGTTAGCCAGGATCATATCAGCTTTCTCAAAAAGTGAGATAATAAGGAAGTAGCTGTGTAAAGTAAGTGATATCAGTTGAAAGAAAATAGAGACAGAGAGACTAATTAGTGGGGAGGTAGGAGAACAAGTTAAAAACTGGTAGCCTATTCTGCTGGTTATAGTGTAGGGAAAGGCAAGGCAAGGGATAAAAAGGAAGAAGGACAAATGGCTTCCTAGTAATAGTCATTATCAACACCCGTAATAAGGCAAGAAAATGAATTAATACTGAAACAAGATACTATGAAGAAGCAAGTCTTACTTTTATCTAGCTATTTGGCTTAAAGGCACTTAAGTCTCCTCATCTGAAAATTGGGACTACAATACTTGACACTACAAGATTATCACAAGGACAGCTCTTTGTAAACCAGAAAGTGCTTTAAAAATGTGATAAATCACACTATTATTTTTAAAACTAGACTAGTTTTCCCCTAAGAAGATTGTAAGTGTGGTGTAGAAACTTTAATAATCCACAGATTATTGATTGGCTGGCCTTAGACATCAGGCCATGCCCCATCTTTCACTACTCAGGCATCCATCCAAGACATTTATATTATAAAAGTTCTAATTGTGTGGATTCTTTTCCTCTTCCCAGAACAAAACTATTTCAGATCATCTCTTACTTTTCTATGTTGCCTTAGCCAGTAGAATATAGTAAATTCCTTGAATTCAGAGACTCTTCTCTTTAAATTGTCATTTTCAGTGTTGAAGACAGTGCCTAGTATATAATTAACTTTTTCATTCACTCCATTCATTATTCACTCATTTCATTCATTCATAACAAAGACTATACACAAAGCCCTAAAGATGTCTCGTTCATTTTTTTTAGGGCAATCTTAATAAAAACAACAAAATGCTAATAAAATACTAATAAGATACTTACCTTGGATTTTTTTAAAAACTCTGGAATCCATGAATTTTAAAAATCTATCTGCATAAAAACTTGGTCTGTGAACTGAAACAGTATCCTGGAAAGACAAGAGAGATATTGCAGAATTACTTGTCAGGTAATTCAATACCATTCTAAGGACAATCTAAGCACAGAAATATATAAAAAACAAGGGATGTGGGAAGAATCTTGAAAAAATTGTGATAACTATGTTTTCCATGATCCATGTTTCTGTCTACAAGGCTTGTCTACAAGCCAAGTAAGTCAGTAAATCAAATATTGCCTATGATAGTTTATGTTATTGCTAGATTTTGTTTGAAGATGATCTTATACATGCTTCCAAAGGATAGAAAGAGAAAATAAATGTCCTTTCACAAAAGGTCTTCTATTACTTAATAAGAACAAGTTTAATTGTTATTCATAATAGAAAAGACTTAAGAGGGTAGATGTTATCTTTTGAAGGAAGGTTATCATTTATGCATAAAAATATAACATTACAAACTTTATCATCACAAGCAATATCAGTGAAAGACAATTCTAGTTAGAAATGAACTGGATTTGAAATTGAGGAAAAATGTTACTCAAACAATAAAAATCCTAATTCCATAGTTACATGACTTATTTGGATTTAAATTTATCTGTATAACTCATTTGAGATAAGGGAAGATGGGTTCATAAGTCACTGTAGTCAATGATTAAACATTTCATTGTAACAATAGTTGACTTTGCCTCACATCTATCTACACTTGTGTGATGACATGATTAGCAGTTATGCTGTGGCTAGCTTTTCTGTGGTAGAAACAGTAGATTAAAATTTGTCTTTTGTCACCCTGAGACAATCTATATGGTAAAGAAGAAAGGGTCCTGTCCTGGGAGTCTGAATCTTTAGGTGTTAACCCATGGATGGATGGATTGGATTTAAGGCAGCATGGCAGCATAATAGATAAAGTGAAGAGCTTGAAGTGAGGAAGACTCCTCTTCCCAAGTTCAAATCTGGCCCCAAATAATGGTAACTAAGAATAAGATATGACTGAAAAATCCTGCCAGAAAACCAGCTTGAGGAAGAATCTTCATTTCTCTCTGGCCTTCAGTTTCTTCACTGGTTAAATAAGGAAATTTGAATAGACAACATTAAGTCTCTTTTTAGCTCTGATGTGCTATAAGGCTATAGTTATCCTAAGATTCTTTACTACTAATAATTGTTAAAGAATTAAAAAAACAAACAAACAATGGGGCATCTAGTGATACAGTGCATAGAGTACCAGTTCTGCAGTCAAGAGGACCTGAGTATTAATCTGGTTTCAGACACTTAATCCTGTTTGTTTTGTCATTTCCCCTCCTCACCTCCCCCCCCAAAAAGCACCAGATGCTCAATTTGCATGACCCATTTTCTGTTTCAAGCTCAAGATTGTGCTTAGCATAAATACTTCTGTGCTTAAAAGAAAGAAATGTCTGTTGTTTAGGGCCTTTTTGTAATAGGAAGTATGTTTGATATGGGAAAGTAGAATGTTAACTTATATTACTTAAAAGAATTTCATTTTTCCTATTCTTGTCTATAAATAAAATCTATTTTTTTCCTTTCTCTGTTTTAGGTTTTACTGACAATGTCCAACAGAGCCACAATTTCTTTAAACATTATTTGGTTGAAGAAAGGCCAGGTCCAGAGCTCAGAATTTTCAACCTACCATATTGAATATTGTGTATTTGACAATCTCAATTTCCTTTTGGCTATATTGTGTAGATTTAAATCTGTGATTTACCCATATAAAGTTTGTAGAAGCTTTCCTGTCTTCTTTCCATAGAAGCCAGTGACTCATGGTTTTAGCTCTCAGATTCTTATTATATAAAGTAAATTGGGAACACAGAGTAATCAAAAATTTAACAATATATACAAGTAGCTTACCCCATCATAAACAAGTGCTTTCCAGGAATGTTCTAACTTCTTCATTAACCTAAGCAACAAAAAATTTTAAAACATTAGAAATAATGACATTTCAGAAGAGTATATTGACTAATTTACAAATATTGCAAAGGTTTAAACAAACAAACAAAAAAAAACCCACCTCTCCTTACCTATATGATTGCAGAATATCAATAATGCCCATAAATAAAAGTAGCTTTTCTCCTTTATGACTTTTAGCTGGAATCCCTCCCATTCTGTTGATGAAAAGAGAAAATATTTCATTATGTATCATAGGCTAAAATGTTTTAAAATGATCATTATTGGCTTTTTTTTTTTTTTTTTTTTTTTTTTTTTTTTTTTTTTTTGCTTTTGTTTGGGGGGAGGGGCAAGGCAATTGGGGTTAAGTGACTTGTCCAGAGTAACATAGCTAAATTTAACATCGTTAAATGTCTGAAGCTAGATTTGAACTGAGGTCCTCCTGACTCTAGGAGTACTTGATCCACTGTGCCATCTAGCTGTCCCTAAAACTATCTGCAACTATTGAAAGTACAATAAATTTGGTAACCAGTTTAACAACCACCTGCTGTTTTCTGTTTCCAGTTTCTTCTCCTTTCAAACCCCTATCAGGTAAATACACTAAATGGATAGATCAGGTCATGTCACCCTTCAACAATCCTCTACTGGCTATTAAATTAAATTAAAATTCCTTATTTTTCCTATTCTAGAGTCTTCATAATTCAGTTCCCACCAAGATCTTATTGTATCTCCTCTCATGTATACTATTTTCTATTTTGTCCACCTTTCTATCTTGTTCAAGGTAAGAACACATTGTTTTATTTGTTGAAAGTGCACATGAATGTTTATTAAATAGAATTTTATAACCAATCTTTTAGAGTAATGAGAAGTAAATAGGATATGGTTTTTCCCTTGATCTTTTTAAAAGATATATTAAAATTTAAGGCTGCTCCATGGGTGATCCTGAATGAAGTATCTTAGTCAGTCCAGAGACTGATTCCAGCATAAATGATGTGGCCAACTATAAAGGGTCAGCTGGGAATGATAAATTAGATTTGTAGAATTTGTCTCTTTTCATCATTCTTCATGCTCTTTCAGCCCTCTATAGTTGACACTGTTAGTTACTACCCAATTCCTCTTATATATTATCTTCTCTTGTATTCTGTTGCAATTATCTTTTCTCATTCTCTCTTCAGCAAAGCAGACTGAATTCTCATCTATCTTCTATGTCCAACTGCCTTGTTTCATTCCACCTCCAACTACCTCCTTTCCTCATCCTTCCTTCTGGTTTGTTTCTCATCCTTCTTTTTCTTCTATCTTTAGACTCTCTCCTTTAGCAGTAGCACATCTACTTCCATAGATTTAATTATCATTTCCACACAGAACACTCAAATCTACATATCAGCTTTGATATTTCTCTGGTGCTTTGAACATAGTAAAGTTTGTTCATTTAAAAAGAAGTAAAAGGCTAGAAAAAATGATTTGGAATGTGGAAGAAAAATGATTTGAAATGTGGAACATTTTTAATAGCTGTATATATCTATGATCTGGTCAATAATCAATAAATCTAGAAGCTATACAGTTAAGGCCAGAGGAGACTGGTTTTTAAAATTATGAGTCCTCCCACGCTTAAATCATATATGTGTATAGAGGTATGCAACTGGTTTCAGATCTCTATTTTGTTTCTGTTAGCAAATACATATTTTATAGATGTAAGGAAATACCAAAGTTACTGTCATATCTGGCTGAGGCCAGAGACTCCATCTGCCATTTTAATATTACCAAAGAGAATTCCTAAAGTGTTGAAAAGAGATTCTGAATTACAACCATAATGACTGTCAGGCTTTTAGATGATAGATAACAAAGTTATCATTTTCTACTCTCAAGTGATCTTTGATGCAAACTTTGAATATTTGGTACTAAAGGACAACAATAAAACTCTTCAAAGACTTTGAGCTAATTCTTAGAAATTTTATTCTTCCACACAAAAAGCAGGTTGATAACTATAACCAGGAAAGCTTTAACTCATTTATTGTTAAGGAGAAAAGAATTATGACTGTATTAATTTTATTTCCTAGGTATTTTTATGATAGAGATTAGTCAGGTGTATAAATATAAATATTCATTTATATAATCAAAATCATAACAAATCTATTACAAGACTAAGAATAATGATTAGCATGTATGTCATGGTTTATGGCTTAAAAGGAGTTGACAAAAATTTATTATTTTATTTTAGTCTTAGAACAACCTTGGGAGTTAGGTGCAGTTATAACCATTTTACAGATAAGAAAACTGAGGCAGACAGAAACTAAGTGACTTGTTCATGATCATCCAGCTAATAAATGTCTGAGATCAGATTGTAAATGAAATCTTGACTCCAGGTCCAGTTCTCTACCTACTATGTCACCAGTTAGTTATATGTCTAAGAGGGATATTTGGGTTAATTTAATAATTATTTATCCTTTAAGTATGTCAAAGGTGGCTTTATGGGAAATGAATTTAACTTGTTCCCCCTGATCCCAGAAGGCACTGCTAGGAACTATGAGGAGAAATTTTAAAGAAGAAACTCAAGGCTTGATATGAAGAAAATTTCCTTATGATTAGAGCAATTCAAAGGAGGAAGACTTTACCTAGGGAGATACTGGGTTTCTTCACTGGAACAGTAGATTCATTGTCAAAGCAAAAGCTGGATGGCTTCCCATTGGGTGACCGTGTGGGAATTTTTTTTCCAGGTATGGGATGGACTGAGGTCACTTTCATTTCAAACTATGACTCTCTTAATATTCAAGCATTAATGCTTAAACACTTATACTTACGTATTAGTGCTCTGAGTGATTACAGAATCTCCAGATTTCCCTGGGCCTTGGATAGATTCCATTGCTGTTGAATAGAGGACTTTTTGTATTCCAGGCCGCTTAGCATCAGGTACATTCTGTGTGCTCTCCCCTTCTTTTTCTTTTAGTGAATGATCCAATATGTGGATTCCCAGCAAAAGACTATAGTCCATTATTTTGAAACTTTCCAATACCTGGGATTTAAAAAGAGTTAAATGTACAGTTATCTTTTCCACATCACGATGTTCCCCATCATGGATTCAATATATTGTGGGTTGGCATAAGAAATTAAATGGGAATTTTGGGAATATTTTGTAGAAGTCACAGATGACACACACTGAAGACCAGCAGATGACACAGCACTTATGACCAAATACTTAATCCAAATTTTATAATAAGGTACTGTAAATACCCCATTAAAGAAAAACAAAAAAAAATTAGACTTCTCTGATAGGAAGAGAGTGCCAGTTTTATGCAGATTTTCCAGATTGTGGGGTTCCACATCTTTAATCCCTGATATGGAAGGGATAACTACACTGTGAACTATAGAGTTCTGAGTACCTGCCAAAGTTAAATTCTCAGCAACCTAGAAGACTTTAAAATTACAGAGAAGTGCTATGCTATGGTCTAAGAATACTGTTTCAGATAGCAGTCAGTCAGGTAAAGGAGCTAAAATTAAAGATAAATGGAAAAAAACAAATGGCACATTGAGGTTATCAAGATATCATTAGTTCATACATGCTAAAATTTGTCTTATTAAACAATAACAACTGCAAGCTACAAATTTATGCAAACTAAAAATAATTACTACAAAATTTCAGAGATTTTGAGCTGGAAGAGAATTTAGAGATTATTTACTCCAACTCCATCATTTTGTAGATTAAGACTTGGAATGGTCAAGGGATTTGCTAAAGGTCACAAACCTTTAAAAAATTAAAACTAGGATGTGTACCCAGGTCCTTGACCCCAAATTTAGCAAGCTTCTGGCCATTTTTTTCCCCCTTTGTTTCCTCATCCTCAACCCAACAAGGGTGGGTTCTTAATAAATGAATCAAAATAAGTAGATTTCACTTGTTTCTTAAGGGCAAAGACTGAGGCCATTCAACAATAGCTTCAGGAAAAAAATTCATTCAAAATCTGGATTCTGCTAGAATCATCACACATCGTTAAGTTGGAGAGGTCTAGCAGTTATTCTTTTCAATATTTGTTATCAAAAATTACTTCTCTTCCAACCAGGTCTTCCTCTTAATGTAACCTAAAGAAGGATGGGAACTTAAAAGTACGTCATATACTCAACAGTCAGTAAAATAAGGGATTAGATGTAGTTTTTCTGTGCTGCACAAAGTAGATAGAGCTAGATGAAAGAGATCTAGTGTCAACTAAAGGAGTCATTCTTTGCAACAGAATTCAGACATAAATAATTTCCAGTGAATGCATCCTAAGTGTATATGGGATATTTCCATATTCATTATTCCTCCTAGATAGATTAGTCCAAAATACATTCTTTCATAGCTAACCACTTTTAAGATTTTTTTTTCATTTTTTCAATTCTTTTATTTAAAAAATAGTTCATCCTTCCTCACTTGTCCTGTATCCTTGAAAACCATTCCTTGTAATAAAGAATGAAAAAAAAAATAAAAAGAAATTAAAGGGACAGACTGGCAAAATTAACCAACAGAGCAACAAAGCCTCAGAGTAGATGCAATGTTTTATAACCCATTGCCCTTTACCTCTATGAAAAAGTGAGATGTGTTCTCTCAAATGTTCTTTGGGAAGCTGACATTTCTTTCTCTAGAGTAGAGAGTTTTAGTTTCTAATATTTTGGTATCCTTAAAATGAACTATTAAGATATCTTTTACTATCATATTTTTATGCAAAGCTATTCAAAAATGAAAAGGGTCCAGAAAGCAATGGGAATTTTCTTCTTAGGAGAGACTTTTTTTTTTTTTTGAAGAAGTATTTACTTGATTTTTCTCAATTATATATCTAACATCAATTTTTAGTATTTTAAAAATAATTTTTGAGATCCAAATTTCTTCTATCTCTCCCACCTTTTGTACTCTCCTTCATCAGAGTATCTTTTAATTTCCTATCACATATTAGGTCACATATTGACTGTATAGCTACTTCTCAGTTTTTTAGGGACTGATTACCTAGTTTATTAGTAATCTAGAACTCCTACATACTACCCATTTTTCCTTGTCAATTTCCTTTATATTCCTAACATCATTTATTCTCTGTTACAATTCTAGTAAAGAATAAGGGAGGTATTCTAGTCACAAATCTCTGTGGACTTTAATCCATCCTCTCCTTAGCTGTCAAATCTTCTTAAAGCACAGATCTTACCATTTTTTCCTATTTAATAAATTCCACTGACTTCCAATCCCCTCCAGGTTCAAATAAAAAATCCTCTGTTTTGTGTTCAAAGTCCTTTGTAACTGGTTCCTTTCTTTCCTTTCCAGTTTTTTAAAAATTTATTTTTATTTTTAATTTATGGAATAAAACAAACTTTTCCATAAAAAAGATGATTGCACATGGAACTACAAATCTATTATGTACAATTTATTATTCTTTTAAAATACACAACATGCACATTTTGTTTTTTCCTATTTTTTTCCCATTATTCTTCCCCAGAAATGGCCACCATTAGCCACAAATAGGTATATATTTGTAAAATTATTCGACACATACTTCTATTTATCAGTTTTATCTCCAGATGCAAGAAATGCTATCCTCCTTCCCTTGAATGTTTTCCTTCTTCATTTCTACTTTCTGTTTTTTTTCTGGCTTCCCTTAAGTCCCAGGTAAAATTTCACCTTCTTTGGGAGGCTCTTCCTGATTCCCTTAATTCAGGTACTTTCCTTCTGAGATGATCTCCAATTTAGTTGACACTCCTATTGGGCTACTCCTGGTTGACTAAGATAGATAGAATGAAAAGTTGTTAGAAGCACTTGACATGAAGTCAAAGGACCTGTGTTCAAATTATAACACAAACATTTATTACCTATATAACTTGAATTAAGTTCCGGAATCTCTCTGACCTTAATTTTCTTCAAATGAAGTAATTGTACTTACAGTCTTTCTGAGTTTTCTCTCAGTTTTTAATCTTGAAAGTATGAAATAGTTTCACTATTTGTTAGTGCTCTAGTGCAGCAGTTTCAAAATATTTTAATCACATATCCATCAGTAACAAGTTTCTGAGCATAGACCTTTACATATATATCTTTGTTTATAAATTATACTAGTTACTATTCTACTAACATGTATTAGAAAAATATACAAAATAGAGAAAATTTTTTCCAACTAAAAAATGTAGATATGACGTGCTATACTTAGTCACAAAGTAAAAAGAAACATTCAGGATGTTTCCATAGCACACAGCTAAATGAACTGATTTCAGATAATATAGACCTTGCATTAAAAAATGGAGTGTTCTTTGTCAGGAGACAAAATAAATATATTTTAAAAGGGTGACATAAAAATGAAATAAATGTCAACTTTTTTTATTTTACTTATTCATCATGCAAAAACCCACTGCATTTTGGCGTCATTGAAAATATTAATACTCACTGAGCAATATCTTGTGGTAGAAAGTTTGCTCTCTGAAGGTGAGTCTTTCTAAAGAGTAGTTATGAAGTGACTGGAAGTAAGATGTGGGCAGGCAGGGGATGGAAATTTCACTAACTGTAACTGCACAGTTGATGTTGAAGCTGTTCGGGTCCCTGTTAGGTTATAACTTTCTGAGAATCACAGGTTAAGGTTTGATCCCATAGGGATCAAAGTTTCCCCAGAAGTGAGATGAATTAAAGTAAGAGGGCTTTGAAGGGATAATAGTTGTTTTAGAAACAACCTTATATCTAGCTAATGTGGGCAGGGTGGAAAGAAGGCCCAACTCTCTTTTTCCATTGGTTGATTACATATTCTTTGGGGTTATGTTTTAGTCCCCTCATTCCTTTGTAAACCATTGTTCTTCTGCAAGGATTCTAAATGTTTATCAGTTCTATTTGTTACCAATATGTGGTAGAGCATTCCAAACTTGTATTGGTCTGATCAGTTACAGATGAACATACTGTAACTCTACTCTTAACATAGTGATATCATTTGGGTCCCCTTTGAGAATGAAGGATGACAATGACCCTGGGCATTTAAACTCAAATCTTTTACCTGTAATATGGAGATCATAATAGCATCTATTTCTTAGTTTGGTTGTTAAGATCAAATTAGATAATATTTCTAAAGGGCTTAAGATGACTAGCACATGGGGCAACTAGGTGGCGCAGTGGGTAGAGCACTGACTCTGAAGTCAGGAGGACCTGAGTTCAAATCCAATCTCAGATACTTAACACTTCCTAGCAGTGTGACCCTAGGCACTTAACCCCAATTGCCTTAGCAAAAAAAAAAAAAAAAAAAAAAAAAAAAAAAAAAAAAAAAAAAAAAAAGACTAGCACATTCAGACTACTATGACACACAGGCATCTAATAAATGTTTATTTCATACCATTCCATTATTATTCCATAGATTAAAGATAGTTCTCTTTCCATGTGCAAATTAAGATGAAGAGAAAGCATCAGGAATAAAGAAGCATTTAGCTCTATAACCTAGGTGAAGTATGCTCACAATGTTTATGGAATATAGCAATACTTTCATCCCTTAAAAACTATTTGCCATAAATGTGGGTCTCATTTTAAGAGAAAAAACAGGTGAAATCCAGTCTATGATTGGTTGTTTCACCCACTCATTCTTTAGGCTTAGATTATTTAGTTTCCAATTAATTTTTGTCTACTTTCCCCTTAGCCTTTTATTGCTTGTGATTTTTATTGCTTCATGATCTGAAAAAACTGTATTTACTATTCCTGCCTTTCTTCATTTGATTTTGAAGTCTGTATGCCCTAATATATAGGCAGTTTTTAATATAGGTTCCATGAACTGCTGAGAAAAATGTGCTCCTTTCAGTCTCCATTCAATTTTCTCTAAAGATCTATCTCGCTTTTCTAAAATTCTATTTATCTCTTTAACTTCTTTCTTATTTATTTTGTAGTTTGATTTATCTAGTTCTGAGAGAGCAAGGTTGAGATGTCCTACTATTAAAGTTTTGCTATCTATTTCTTCTTGAAGCTCTCAACTTCTCCTTTAGGAATTTAGATGCTATACTACTATACAATTGTATTATCTGTGGTACCCTTTAGCAAGACCCTTATCTCTTTTAATTAGATTTATTTTTGCTTTTGCTTGATCTAATATCAGGATCGCTACTGCTACTTTTTTTTTTTTTTTTTTTTTTTTTTTACTTCACTAGAAGCATAATAGATTATACTCCAGTCTTTTCTTTTACTCCAGATGTGTATCACTCTGCTTTAAATGTGTTTCTTGTAAACAACATACTGTAGGATTCTGACTTTTAATTCAGTTTGCAATCCACTTCCATTTTATGGGAGAGTCCATCCCATTCACATTCACGTTTAAATGACTAATTCTGTATTTTACCCCAAATTATACTTTTCTCTTTCCTTTACCCTTTTCCCTCCTCCCCAGAATTTTCCTTCTGACTACCACTTCCCTCAAACAGCCCTCTCCCTTTACAGCTTCTTTCCCTTTCTTATACCTTTTCACTACTACTTCTGTTTTCCCTTTTATTAACTTTCTCCTTTCCTTTTTTCTCCCACTTACCTATAAAGTGAGACAAGTTTCTCTGTGAAACCAAATATGTCTAACATTCTCTCTTTGAGCCAAATCTGATGAGAGTAAGATTCACACAGTGTTCTTTCCTCTCACTTCTTTCCCTCAATTATAATATGTCCTCTTTGCCTCTTCATGAGATTTAATCTCCCTCATTTTACCTGCATTTTCTACCTCTATTTTCTTTTTTATAATATCACAGTAAAATCATATTATATCTGCACTCTCTAAGTATACCTATATCAGAGATATAGTTCTCAAGAGTTCTTTCCTTTGTACTTTTTTATGCTTCTCTTGAGTTCTGTATTTGGAGGTCAAATTTTTTGTTCAGCTCTGGTCTTTTTATCATAAATAAATAAAATTCCCCTGTATCATTGAATATCCATCCCCTTCCCTGAAAGATAATGTTCATATTAGCTGTATAGTTTATTTGTGGCTGCATTCCAAATTCCTTTGCCTTTTGGAATATCAGATTCCAGGCCTTTTGATCCTTTAAGGTGGAAGCTTCTAGGTCCTGGATAATCATGATTGTGGCTCTTCTGTGAATTGTTTCTTTCTGGCTGCTTGCAACATTTCCCCCTTGATCTGATTGTTCTGAAATTTAGTTACAATATTCCTTGGAGTTTTCATTTCATTTTGGGATATCTTTCAGGAGGTGATTGGTGAATTCTTTCAATATCTATTTTATCTTTTGATTCTAGGACATTAGGGAAGTTATCCTTGATGATTTTTTGAAAGATAATCCTACACTCTTTTTTCAATCTTTAGTTCCTTTTGTATTTGGGCAACTGAATTTTTAAATGAATTGTTTTTTTCTATGGATTTTTTTCCCATTTCACAAAGTCTGTTTTTCAGGGAGTTGTTTTCTTTGTCCATTTTGTCAAATCTATTTTATAAGGAGTTATATGCTTTTCCCTCCCATTCTATAAGGAGATTTCTTCAGATAATTTCTGTTTCCTTTTCCAAACTCTTTTGCAAAGTTCTCTTCCTTTCTTCATTTTTCTTCTTACTTTCTTTTAAGATCCTTTTTGAATTCTTCCAAGAAAGCCTTGTAAAATTGGGGCCAATTCACATCACCCTTTGGGCTTCTTCTGGAGACAATCTGCTTTTAGTATCCTCAGGGTTTGAAAATTCTTCTCTTTCTCCAAAAAAACTATTTATGGTAAGAGTTCTTTTTACTTTTTTGCTCATTTTTTTTTTTAAAGTTGAGGCCTGCTTTTAGGGTAAAGGGGAGATTATCTAAACTTCTTCTACAAGTGACAGTGACCACATTGGATCAATGCTGACTAACTTTTTGGCATGGCCATATCCCATGATATTGTGGGATTTAGGGGCTCACTATTTGCCTTTTGTATTTGCATTGAATGTCTTACAGTTAATCTGCTGATCTATTGGCTTGCAATCAGGACAGAGTAGCCAATACTGCTATATTCCTCCCAGTTGATTCTCTGACACTATGGAGCCCATACCACCATGGGTCTGCGCACTGCCTGTGCCCAGCTGCCTATCTGCCTCCCTCTGTGTCCAATTGAAATAGAGGTTTTCTGGAGTTCTTCTAAATTATCTTCTGCTGGAAATTTTTTACATTCCAAATATTAATGATTTCTGTCACTCCAAAACCAGTTCACAGGCTAGGTTTACTGTTAATTTGAAGAACATGGGGAGAGCTCAGGAAAAGACGTGTTTCCTCTCTACCATCTTGGCTCCTCCCCTCACATATAATTTTTTAAAATGGAATAAGCCTCCAGTGATATATAGCCTATTAAAAGATATATTTTATATGCATGTAAAAATATAAAAAATCTCAATAGTCTATTAAAATATATACACTCTATATAAGATATAATACACAATATATTTGCATATTATATTATATACAACACTTAACATAATGTACATTTCAACACACAAATATCATTACATATATTGATAGCATGGCATTTTAGTGGCATATTACATAGGAGTTAGTGTCAGTATATATATATGTCATATTGTTATATAATATATTACATAGTTAAAATAATATGTAATATGTTTTTTTAAAAAATAGAAGTCTTTTGCATTGAGGAAAAAGAGCAGTTTAAAGCCCTCTATGACCTAACCCCAATCTCGCCTGAAACAGGGTATTCCACTTATGCTTAGCTCTATTAAGAAATTTTCCCAGGGCAGTTAGGTAATACAATGGACAAAGTGCCAGCCCTAGAGTCAGGAGGACCTGAGTTCAAATGTGGCCTCAGTCACGTATTAGCTGTGTGACCTTGAACAAATCACTTAATTCTGCTTGCCTCAAAAAAAGTTTAAATTTGCAACTTTTGAAACTTCTACCCTTTGTTCCTGGTTTTACCCTGTAGGTCCACAAAAAGCAATTTTAATTCCTCTTTTATGCAATAGTCCTTTAAAGATATAGAGTCTCCCCTTATACCACATACTCACATCTTTTTATCCAAACTTAGTATCATCAATTCCTTCAAACAAAACCTTCCTATTATGCCACAGACTCAATGAACTTTGCCATCATGATTCTCCTTTCTTAGGATATCTTCCACATTATCAATCAGAGAGTGAGAAGTCAAAAATGATACCTAGATTGTAACCTGGGGTAAATAGGGGGATGGTAGTGCCTTCAACAGTACTGAGAAAGTGAGAAAGAAGAGCAGGTTTTAGAGGAAGAATAATGAGATCAGTAGCCATATTGGCTAGAAAATACCCTTTACCATAAGTATTTTAGATTCATATAAGATTCTTTGATAGATAAAGCTATAGAGATGACCTTGTTGAATAATTTCCTGATTATCAATACAAAAAAGATTAGGGATCCTAATCTTAATACATATTTTCTAGCACTGTATTTTTCAGAATCAAAGCTTAGTTTAAACTGATATATAAAACCTTGAAGTGATCTTCTATCTCAACAGTATTTCTTTTAGCGAGAAAAATAAATGGAGTTGTGGGTGAGGAACTTTCAATCCACCATTTGCATTCTTCTTGGAAAAACTTTTGGTAACACATCATTTATTTTTGAAGTAATGGTCAAAAGTGATTGGATGAATATTTTTCTCTTTTCTAGAGCTAATGAGAATTTGAAAAAGCTGCTTACACTTGATCAGACTTCATGAAAGCATTTCTCCTTCCCCTCTAAAAATGACAAGATTTCAAAGTAATCACTGTCCTATAATAATCAACCTTCTCAAAGGAAAGTTTTTGCTTTCTTGTTCATAGGACTTTGTGTGCAAACATGTTATTAATAGCTGCCAGGTGCCAATGGTTTAGATGGTACTTTTGATTAGATTTTTCAGGTTAAAATATTTGGATTATATTTTACCTTTTGTTGTTTAGTTATTTGGTAGAATTTTTCACCTTCCTCTTTTTCACCCCTTTACCTCTTCTATCCTATTTTTTTTTCCTCTTGTGGTATGCTAATACCACAAGAATTTTGTGGGGAAATTAAGGCTTAAATATGGTTAACTGCTCTTTGGTGTTATATGATGGAAAGCAAACTGAATGCCTTCCTCCCTCTATCCCTGCTCTATACTTCTCTTTCAAGACCCAACTTTTCTATAGAGTCTTCCATATCTTTCCAATCCTTAGTGAATTCCAACAGAACTATATGCATCATTTGTTTGACATTTAATCTTAGACTGACTAATTTTTTCCCACAGTTTTCATACATTTTATCTCCCCCACACTGACAATATAGACTATTCCTTGAGATAAAAGCTATGTTTTGTTTTTGATGGTATTCTTCATGTTATTCACTTAGTCCCAGAGCCAGGTCAAGGGATGAATGTATTTCTCCTATATGTTATTTTTGTGCCATCAGTGAAACATATGATGATTTATGGTAAAAATAAATACCTACATACAAGTGAGGATGGGAGTTCTCAGGGTTTAAACATATCCATGTACAAAATGTAACATTAAAGAACTATCCCTTGCTTTGCTTATCTTGTCAACTCCCTAATTGTAGATTTTCTAGCTCAAAGATTCTCAATAAAAATTTTATTAAATTATCATAAATAAATTTATTATTAATTAATGACCATTAAGTTATTTAATCCCAAGTTTACTCTACAAAATAGTATGCCTCAAATTCATGACTCCTAAGTCTCTATCTTGGTAGCAACCATCTTGTCTCCTTTAGCAAAGTGGGCAGCTGGAAAAACTGGCTTTCTTGTCTGTCTTACAGTTAAATTGGAGTCATTGACACAGATCTGTGATGATCATAAGTTTGCTCTTCTCAGTGAACATAGTTTTAGTAAAGGAACAAAACAGCCATAAGCTCAACAAGCAGACCATTAGTTTGGAATCAAATCTGGCCTCAGATACTTACTAATGTGTGGCCTTGGGCAAGTCACTTAATTCTATTTGCCTCAGTTTTATCATCTGTAAAATGAGGAAAAGAAAAAAAATGGCAAGTCATTCTAATATCTCTGCCAAGAAGACCTTCGGAGAATTTTGACAATCAACTCAGGCTTGTTCTTCTTGAACCCAAGGATAGGATTTTGTAAACATCACTAAAATGGGTCAATTTTATCATCATCACAAAATGTTTCAGCTGGCTAACCACATTCAACCATCTAAAACTTCTTAGTATTTTGCAAGATGATTTTGAAGATTTATGGTTGGCTATTTGTTGTTCTTCAGTAAATAAAATTCAAGGATCTGGGTGTCCTTTAGGTAGGAATATAGATAACTTTAATAATGATCAGAATCTTTTCTTATTAAAGACTAAAAGAAGAGTATATAGTCTTTTTTAAAAAGCAAAGGACAGTAGTCAATACCAAGGACAATGGAACTAGTACTGGATTTTGAGTTGGGATCTTGAATTTGAATGATGACTTAATACCTATCTATCAGTGGGCAAATTTTTTAAACCTTCCAGACCTCAACTGTAAAATGGTGTGGAGGACCTGGACTTAAGGTCCCTTTTGTCTGTAAATTTGTATATTCTGTAATATATATAATCTGTATATTACCATCAGAAAATACTTATGACTCAGTAAGTTGAATTTATGGATACTAGTGTTTAAATTTTGTAATGTGGATTGGGCCAGAGACAGAGTAACTTTTCCTGAAAACATATCTTATGAAACATGGATGAAAGCCACTAAGAACATATGTATTGTCCCACAATGTTTGAATAGAATGATTAGAATTAGCATTTGCCATTTCTAAGATTTGACATCTTATAACATGAACAAACCAGCATTGTATTCTTCCAAATAGCTTTGCTGTTATCTTTTTCAAGAAAAACTCTAAATATGTTTTCTTTTTTTTAAGAGTAGGAGAGCTGTTTTTTTGGGGGGAGTGGGTGGGTGACTAAGAATTGGAAATTAAAGGAATGCTTGTCAATTAAGGAACAGTTAAACAAGCTGTGGTATATGACTGTGATGAAATATTATTATGGTAAGAAATGACAAGCAGAATGATTTCAGAAAAGCCTACAATTACTTACATAAACTGATACAAAGCAAAGTGAACAGAACCAGGAGAACACTGTACACAGTAATAGCAAAATTAAAGGATGAAGAATTGTGAATGATTTATAGCTATTCTCAATAATACAATGATTCAAGATAATCCCAAAGGACTAATGATGAAGTGCACTATCTGCATTCAGAGAAAGAACTAATATTGTTTGAATAAAGATTGAAGTATGCTATTTTTCTCTTTCTTTTTTGTTTTAATTTGAGCCTCTTTGACAAAAAGACTAATGCAAAACTGTTTTACATGACTGCAAACCCATGTACACCTATATCAGATTGGTTACTCTCTCAGAGAGGGGTGAAGGGAGTGGAAGGAAAGAGAATTTAGTTCTTAAAATTAAAAAAAATGTAAAGAGCTGAAACTCTTGAGATGATGCACTGAGGTCAGACAACCGAGCACTTAAGGCTAACTACTGATTGGACAATACTCTATTAGCATATGCTTGGAAAATGGCCCTTCCCACTATTCTGTGCTGGTTTAATCTTTTCGTGTATACAGAGAATTGGGGGAAGGATTAAGGGATGGAGTAAGACAAGCCAGAATCACTTGGGCGGTGGAGGTGGAAAAGGAAGGTCGTGGAGATCCTGTGTCTATTCCCTTCACTTCTACCACTAAAGACCAAGAATAAAGATCAAGGATTTTTGTTTATTCTGATTCCGGCTGATTCTAAGGTATCCAGAGTGCTAACTTGGTTTTCACAAAAAACCCCAAATCTTTAAAAATGATTTTAATATATAATGGAGTAAAATATATATGTATATACGCAAACACCACACATAAATATGCACACACACATATATACATTCATGGATACACACATATATATTATGAATACAATCTACGAAAGATTAAGAGAGCATTATTTTAACTTTTCTTTTTGGTTTTTTATTGTAAGTATTAAAGATTGCCCTTATATACACAGTAAAGTACTGGATTGACTTTTTTTTCCTCACTTCTTTGCTCTTAAATATTTCAGTATTCTCAGTGATTTGGTTTTGAAATTTGATTGATGGGTCTCTAGATAACTGTGTGTCTTGTGCTTTTTGGAACTTCATTTAAATAGTGGATTTTTGATAAAAGTTTACTTTGATGTTGGGTACTTAAAGATTGAGGGAATCCAAGATTTTACTGTGTATTTTCATTCTATTTTGAGTCTTTGGAGTAACAAAAACCATAAACTTTCTAACTGTGTAAAATGA
The DNA here is from genome assembly GCF_902635505.1 of Sarcophilus harrisii. NCBI lineage: Eukaryota > Metazoa > Chordata > Mammalia > Dasyuromorphia > Dasyuridae > Sarcophilus > Sarcophilus harrisii. Next base: position 288,015,414 of record NC_045426.1, on the reverse strand, counting down.
TAATTCCATTTATCTGACATTAATTAAGTACTTTTAAGTTTTCAGGGGAGCCTCTTAGTTCTAGCTACTATTCTAGCATTTAGGATAAATTTCAGATTTGTCAAATTAATGACCATTATAATATTATGTGCTTGTATATAATCTTCCCTCCTCCAAGTAATATTCTTTAGGTTGAAATATTTTCATTACTCTACTTATAACTCGAACATTTAAAAAAGTTGATCTTTAGCATTTTATTGTAATCAAATATGTTGAGTTGAACTGGATTCTGGTATTCAAAATAATAAGGATAGGGGATGTGCTTGGAATATTATTGTTATAAGGAATTATTAGATGAGGAAACTCTCCCAATGCAGTTGGCAAATTATCTATAACTTGAGAATTGCCTAGAGTACTAAGAAATTAAGTGGCTTGTCAACTGTCACACAACAATTAGGTAAAAAGCGGTGGAACTTGAATGCAGATTTTACTGGTTTTGGTTTCACTATGCCAGACTGCTGCTTAACCTATTACAAATTATATAGTCCACATTTAAACTTAATACCACCAAGCAATTTGATGATATCAAGAGATCATAATATTTCAAAAAACTATTTTTGAAAAATAATGGGTTTCTCTTTGCATACTTTTTGATTCATCAATATCATTACTGAGTCTGCATCTCAAGAGATCATAAAAAAGGGAAAAATGTGTAAAAATATTTGTCACAGCTCTTTATGTAGTGGCAAGGAATTGAAAATGAAGTGGATGCCCATCAGTTGGGGAATGGCTGAATAAGTAAGTCATGGTATAAGAATGTAATGGAATATTATTGTTCTATAAGAAATGATGACTAGGCAGATTTCAGAAAAGGCTGAAAAGACTTACATAAACTGATACTGAGTAAAGTGAGAAGAACTAAGAGAACATTGTACACAGCAACAGCAATATTACGTGATAATCAAAAGCGACAGACTTAGTTCTCAGTAATATATCGATCCAAGACAATTCCAATAGAGTTGGCAAAGTAAAATGCCATCTGCATTCAGAGAGGGAACTATGGAGATTGAATGCAGATGAAAGTATACTATTTTCACCTTTTTTGTTTGTTTGCTTTTTGGTGGTTTTTCCCTTTGGTTTTGATTTTTTCTTTTATGTTGGAATCCTTACAAAATGTTAAGTCATTAGAATTGATAGAGACAATAATTATCTAATTTAGCATGGTTTAGTATGATTGATCTTATCTTACAAGGAGATGTTATGGGCCAGAACTTGAAACAAGGTACTAAGTGGAATTGATAGAAACAATGCTTGTGTTCACATCTTTAGAAAGCTCACATAAGCAAGAAGAACTCTGGGATAGACACAGAGGCACTCTGGGACAGACACAGGAGCACTCTGGGAGACTGAGAGCCAGAAGCCCTCTTTTGTAGGCAAGACAGATTCATTCCAACTTTCACCTTGGTGCTGGCTGGAGATATCTGGAAGAAGAGAAGCTGAAGCTGACAGAGCACTCTGGGAGGAACCCCAAAAGCCCACTCTCGGAGGTAGAGTCAGATTTATTCCATCTTCCACTTTTGTGCTGGCTGGAGGCTGAAGAAAGCAGAGGGAGAAGCAAAGGACAAGCTGCAAGAGCTCTTAGAACCAAGGAGAGAGAGAGAGGGGCCTCTAAGAAAGCTAACCGGGCTTGGAAAGAGATAAGAAATAAACATTTGGATTTTATCAGCTGCCTGTATTTGAAGTGATTATTACTTGGAACCAAAACTAAGGCTGCCTCCAGAAAACCTCCCCAAGAAACCTGCTCCCAGAGAGAACCATTATATTTAAAGAAGAACACCACATTTTGGCACCCTGAATGTGGGGCTGATAGAACTCTGATTTCAGTGGAAAAACCTCTGATCCTGATCCAGTGGAAAAGTCTCCTCAACCCAGAAATTAGGGTGAGTACAACAAAGAAACTTTATTAAAAGAGTTAAAGTAGAATTTCAGCTAAGATGGGACAGATATTTAGAAAACAGCTTTCTGTTTCTGTTCAAGGAAAATGTTTAGAGAGCATTGTCAAAGTTATGAAAAACCAAGGTTTGATTATAATTTTGGAGCAGATCACTGAACTTTTAGAAATTGTAAAGCACATATGTCCTTGGTTCTCTACGGAAAAAGAATTGCATCTAGATGAGTGGAAATTAATAGGAGAAAAACTGGGTGAATACTGCAGATCTAATCCAAACTCAATGGAGTGGAAATTAGAAGGAGAGGATCTTTGTCAATTCTGCAATAAAAATGCAATTTTCAAAGACATACTTAATACATATAATTTAATACAACTAGCTTTAGGAAATTATATAAGTGTTAGAATAAGGAAAAAGAAGAAAGAGCAGGAGGGGGAGGTGCCAACTAAACTAGGTGAAAAGGAGGAAGAATCAGATAAGAATGGAGTTAAGTACAATTCTGAGTGTGATTTTAGATCATTCCACATCTCATGACCCTCCCCCCTCAGTTAACCTTTCATGGGTGGAAGAAGAAGGGGGAGGGAGAGAGGCAAAAACACAATTGGCATCTCCTGTGAAGCAGAATATGACAAGATTAAAAGAGGCATTAATTGAGGCAAAAAATGAAGGAGAAGATATATCTGATTTTATAAATGCATATCTTGTGATTGAAAAGCTTGACTCTTCACATCAAAAAGACAGAAAATATACTCTTTTTAATTTGGAGAAAATTAAAGATTTGAAAAAGGGTTGTACTCTTTATGGGGCTACATCCTCTTATGTTAAGCTGTTACTACATAATTTGTCTTATGAAATTTTAACCCTGAATGATTGCAAATCCATAGCAAGAACATGTTTGGAACCTGAACAAAATTTGTCATGGCTTTTGGAGTTTCATGAATTATGTAGGATTCAAACCCAATGCAATAGGCAAACAGGAGCTATTGGACAAATCACTTTTGACCAACTGAAGGTCAGTATGGAAAGAATTCAGAACAGATTTATTATCCCATACCAGTATATGAGCAAATTTCTAAAGCTGCAATAAAAGCTTGGAGTTCTCTCCCTGGACAGAAAGATGGATCCCTTCACAAAAATAGAGCAAGATCCCAATGAACCTTTTGCTGATTTTGTAGGACATTTGCAAAAAGCTGTAATAAGAACCATTAGAGAAAACACTGCCACAGAAATAATGACCAGACATCTGGCTAAGGAAAATGCCAATGAGGTTTGCAAAAGAATTATATGGGGACTAGGCAAAGATGCTCTTTTCATAAGGCACTGTGCCACAGTGGGCACAAATGCTTATTATGCCCAAACTATGATGAACATGCAAGACAAGGTCTCTCTCTTGGCAAGGGAAAGATATTAACTAACAATATTGTATCAGTTTTCTATATTTTCATTAATATACATGATTAAATTACCCATTAAAATCAGTCTATCTTCTTTAAACATCTCTTATGTTCTTCACTGGGCCTCGGAATGTAGATTGACCCAGAGAAATGAGAGGCAGAGCCCAGCTCCAAGATATCAATCAAAAAATAGGTGGGGCATGATGGCAGCTGAGGTTATACCCAGAGGGTCTTTAGAAGGTCAAGACTCTGATGTGATCAATCAGCCTAAAATTAATCACATGGCAGAAAGAGATTACAGTTGGGGAGAATACAGGCTTTTTAACCCAACAGGGCAGTGTCCAGTGCAAACAGCTCCAATGTAATTGTCAGATGATGATGAGAAATCCCCAAAGTGGTAAATAGAAGGGAATTAGATGGGTTAACTGCTTAGGGAAGAGGGTTTGCTTGTATATCCACAGGTGAAGAAGGAATCAGATGGGTGCCAACGAGCTGTATTCGCCTTGTCCATCAAAGAGAAACAAAAAGGGAAAAACCTCAAAACAAAAGAGAAGATTTAAGAAACATCTGACACTGAAAGAGCATGGCTGACAATGAAACTGTTAAAAGAACTTTTAAAATCTTCAGGAATCATTGGATTCCTTGAGATGAAAAATTGTTGATGAGACTATTGCAGTACTTCAGAGCTTACAAGAATTATTGGATTCCTGGCACATGAACTAATGGACAATGAATGCCTTTTGGACTATTTCTAGGACTTATGGACATGTGTAAATTCTCATGTTGATTCATGTTATTTGTTACATCACTACTAGCCTGTGTTATATTGCCATGTGTTTATGTAATCTATGTAATTATGTGTAATGCCTCCCATATTGATGAATTTATGTATACTGTTTCAAGTGAGCCCCTTCAGAAACCCGCTAATCTGATTTGATTTCCTATTTCCTTTGGTGTTTTCATCTCTCTTCCTGAGATGTCAGGGAGGGTGTGACCACCTTCTCTTTATGGTGTTTTCACTTCTTTTTTGAGCAGTCAGGGAAGACGTGATCACCTTCTTTTTTGGGGTTCTCACCTCCTTGAGAAGTCAGGGAGGTCATGACCACCTATATTCTAAATCAAAAGAAAGGGTAAGATGTTGGAAGCCTTACAAAGTATTAAGTCATTAGAATTGATAGAGACAATAATTATCTAATTTAGCATGGTTCAGTATGATTGATCTGATCTTACAAGGAGATGTTATGGGCCAGAACTTGAAACAAGGTACTAAGTGGAATTGATAGAAACAATGCTTTTGTGTTCACATCTTTAGAGAGCTCATATAAGCAAGAAGCTCTCGGGGCCAAGAGGCACTTTGGGATAGATACAGGAGCACCCTGGGAGATTGAGAGCCAGAAGCCCTCTTTTGTAGGCAAGACAGATTCATTCCAACTTTCACCTTGGTGCTGGCTGGAGATATTTGGAAGAAGAGAAGCTGAAGCTGACAGAGCACTCTGGGAGGAAGTCCACAAGCCCACTCTCAGAGGTGGAGTCAGATTCATTCAATCTTCCACCTTTGTGCTGGCTGGAGGCTGAAGAAAGCAAAGGGAGAAGCAAAGGACAAAGCTGCAAGAGCTCTTAGAACCAAGGACAGAGAGAGGCCTCTAAGAAAGCTAACTGGGCTTGGAAAGAGATAAAAAATAAACATTTGGATTTTATCAGCTGGCTGTATTTGAAGTGATTATTACTTGGAACCAAAACTCAAGGCTGCCTCCAGAAAACCTCCCCAAGAAACCTGCTCCCAAGAGAACCATTATATTTAAAGAAGAAGAACACCACACTTTTACAACATGACTAATATGGAAATATATTTAAAATGATTGTACACATATAACCATTATCAGATTTGTTTTCTGTCTTGGGGAGGGAGAAAAATTTGTAATTCAAAATCTTATAAAAATGAATTGATGAAAATTATCTTTACATGTAATTGGAAAAAATATTATTGAGTAGAATACCAGCAAAAAAAGGAGGGGGGCTTTTTTAAAACCTTTTTTTATTTGTAAAATGAAGAGTGTTGGACTAATAAGAAGTGGCATATTCTTTATATTGGCTTCATCCAGATTTTCATACTTACTAATTTTTTCCTGTACAACAAAAGAATTGACTTTCATATCAAGGCATAAATGGTAAGGAATAAATAAGTTCCCAATTTGATTGAAGTCCAGCTGCAATGACTCCAAATTTACTAACATTCATAGGAAAAAATAATTTAAACTTGGTTCCCATTAGGAGAACGACACCTTTTCAATTATATCTGAAAGGTTGTTTTATTCCTGCTCTTACAGCTCCTAGGATGATAACCAACATGATGAAGAAAATGTATTGTTTAAATGAAATGGGAATTATTATTTTTTTGTTCAACAGTATTTCAATTGATATTTAGCATACTGCTACAATGTTAAATTTAATACTATAAAAAGCATGATTTAACTTAGACTTAAACTTATTAAAACTGAGTGCTAGTACTTTTTGTATGGTAATAAAAATTTGGAAAACAAATAGGCACTCCCCAAATGGGGAATAGAAATATGAAGTAGATCTATGATTTCATTGGAATAAGGAACTCCTACATAAGGAAATTTCTTTACCAATACAGTTCAGCACTTTTTCTATAACTCATATTCTTGAAATTTGCCTAGGGCACTGAGAGGCTGAATTTCCCAGGTTCACAGATATTGAATCTAGGTCTTTCTGACTTCATAGTCAGCCACTCTCTATCTGCCATGTTGCATTGACTTACAGATATGAAGGAATAGTTGCACAAATTGCAGTATATAAATGTAATTGAATGTGATTATGCCTTATGAAAAAAATGAACATGAAGAATTTGGAAAAACTTGGAAAGATCTGGAAATACCTAACAGAAGAATTAAGAAAACAATTTACACTATGACTTAATGGAAAGAAAAGTAACACTGAAAGATGTCAGAACTCTACCAATCTTGACTTCAGAAGACTGATGATGAAATATACCTCCATCCTCTTGGCAGGAGCAAGATAATAACTATGAGGCAGATAATACTTTGTTATAAGTATATTCTTTCTTAAGTAGGTGTTATTAGAAAATAACAACAATGTAAAAATAATTAAACATTGCAGTAATATAAGAGATAAATAAAACATTTAATTTAAAAAAAAATAAAACATCTGGTTCTTACAGCAAGAATTTTCTGTGTTCAGTACCAAAATCCTTGGCTAAGATGTTCAAAGAGTTTCTGCATACTGCAGACTTTTCTCTTATAGATCTCAGTGCTTATTAATATTTATGGTGACAGTACATTTTACTGATAAAGAAAGACATTTCATATGATTGAAAAATTAATATCTTTAAAATAAAGTACAATAAAATTATAACTAAATGCAAAAAAGTAATTACCAAGCCCATCTCCAGCTAGGTTTCTACTTGAATGAACAAGTAATATTGCATTGTAAATATGAGTTCTTGCTAATGTATTTATCATAATGTGATTTCTCTGAATGATCTTAGTGGAGTATCAATGAATAATTCTGAATAATTAGTATAATTATCCAGATGAGTAATAACTAACAAACTAATTAAAATAGTGACAAGTTTAATATTTTTTCTCAGCTACATATAATACAGTGACATTCAATTTAGCAATGATCCATGCATAGGAACTTGAATCTTAACCCAATCTGGAACACCTGATGAATGAATAATCTTGAATTATTATTTCCCTTTCAGAGGAGACAGGGCGATTCTTCACTTTTTATTTGTCACGAACCTCTTTGATAGTCAGTGTATCCCCTTCTTAGAATAATGTCTTTAAATGTATAAAATATAGAGGATTAAAAGGAAACCAATTATAATGAAATACAGGGCTCTCTCTGTCTCCACCTTCCTGTCTCTGTATGTCTCCATACATACATACATATATATATATAAATATATATATATATGCACATATACACATACAGATATGTATATGTGTTCAAGTTCAAGTTAAGAATCTTTTTCTTATATAGAGGCATAGGATGTTGACATAGTAAGTTAAATTACAGCTATGCATTGCTGCATATCCTGAGTCCAATACTGCTGGAAAGTGGATGGGAGAGAGGCAGTTGGCAGGGATGGCGCCTGGATGGGTTATATATCCTTGGGATTTTTACCTCTGGCATGGCACTGGGATGGGTTGATTATGATTACCCTTCTTAAATGATAATTCAATTTTCAATGTCTAGATAAACTTGGTTTCCAGTGTTTGATTTTGTTATTGCAGAATAATGTTTTCTCTATGTGTTTTACAAATAGGGAAGATCTAGGTCTTCAATTCTTAAAATATATTCTGGGGATCTCTAGGTATGGCAGGCAGCCTTTCGGAGATCAAAACTATTTTCATAAATATATTAAGACAAGGATTTTACATGTTTTACCTATATTGGATTGCTTGCTATTTTGGAGAGGTAGGTTGGAACACAAAATCTTATGAAAATGAATGTTGAAAACTATCTTTACCTTATATTTGGAAAAATAAAGTACTACTGAGAAAGAAAAATAAATAAATATAGTAAGACATTTTAGTTTCTAAAATATCAATAGTTATAACCCATATAAACAAAAGCTCTCAATATTGGAGTCCTCAATTTTTAAGAACATAAAGGGAGTACTGAGACCAATAAAGTTTGAGCTGGCCTAAGGAGCTAAGATGAAATACTGCAGAGTGTCAATCTGCACAGGTGAAGGGTGTGTTCTCATCTGATAATTCCCTATGCCAATGAAGTTCAGACCCTAACCTTAAAGGCTACTTGATGTAGCTCAACAGTTTTTTTGTTATGCTTCTTCTTTTTTCAAATAAGTGCTAAGTTTCTTGGCAATAATGGACTTCTCCATTTAGCAACTGTAACTGTAACTCTGTAGCAACTAGCATGTAGTAGATCATAGGAGCATAGATTTAAAACTGGAAGGTACTTTTCAGATCATTTAATCCAAATCCCCCCTTTTATAGATTCAAAAAGGTTTAAATTACTTACCCTTTGTCACACTTTTCCTACTATACTCATCCTGCTATCCTACCTCTTATCAATATATCTTTAGAATCCAATTATATCATCCCTTTCATTTTACAGATGAGGAAACTAAGGCCTATAGAGGAAAAGTGACCAAAGAGTTAATAAATTATTAAGTTGGTATTTGTAATCGGGCCTTTCTGACTCCAAGCCTAGCACTCTATACCCTCTATCATATTGATCCTATTTAGGAAGTTCTTTCTACAGTAAAGTACACTCCTCAGAATCATATTTGTTCTCTAGTTCTTCTGCTATATATCTTTTCTCCCTAATTAGGTGGTAAGTTTCTTAGCAATAAGTGACTGTACTCCTACTAATTATTTTCAATCACCATATATGAAGTTGTTTCTATGTGAAAACACATACCTGTGGATTCAGTGGGAGACCTGTTTTATACCTACTGATTTATATTATGCTTTTCATCTTTATACTTCATCTTTCTTATACATAAAAACATCGTAACTATTAACTTCTTCCTGCCTCCTGCTCTTCTTACCATGTTTTGAAAGCTTCCATTATAACCAGAAAATATTTTGACAACAATCCCAAAGCACTAAGAATTCCTTGGATTTTCATCAGATAACACACTCTAGACATCATCAGGACTGGCTCGGAACCAAGAGCCTCTAGTTTAATTTCAAAAAACTACTTAAAAATACTGGGCCAGGAGTGCTAACTGACATTTTCAGGCCCCTTTCCCTAGCTGACATCAAAAACACATTCACCTTTGCTTCAGTCTCTCCCCCCATCTCTAACTTTCTATGTTCTTTCCTCACATACCATATGTATGTGTATGTGTGTGTTTATATATCTATATACACATACATATAACCTATATATATATATATATATATATATATATATATATATATATATATATGTAGATTTGGATATGTAGCTATAGATAGATAAATAGATTTTTTTTTTTTTAGGTAGTCAGGGTTAAGTAACTTGTCCAGGGTCACAGAACTAATAAATATCTGAGGCAGGATTTGAATTTAAGTCTTCCTGACTCTAGAGCCAGTGTTCTATCTACTATGCCACCTAAGTAAGTTTTATTTTAATCAAGCCAATTTATCTGCCATCTCCCTAAACATCCTGCCTCTGTTCTTTTCTTTGCTCAAGATCTTACCTATATTGTGTGTAACATTCTTTATCTGTTGGTTGGTTGTGTCCTTCATTCTTGAAGAGGGCTAGAATCAAATCACTATGTAAGAGTCAATTTACAATCTGTCTGATTGTGGCTAATCAGACCAACATGAGCTCAGAATACTTGGCTGAAGATCAGATACAAATAGTTGCTATGAACACTTGGGGTGAATTCTCTAACTTTGTGCATTTCATGTTTCTTCTGAGCTAACTCATAGCATCTTCTCTGATGAGAGCATTCTATGCTGGACAGTTCTGGGCCTGTGTCTCCCATGTCATGCAATTGATTCTAAAGTTCTTGAGAGATCGTGAGAGTGTTCTTGCATCGCTTTTTCTGACCACCTTGTGAGTGTTCGCTCTATGTGAGTTCTCCATGAAATAATCTTTTTTGGTATTATACTTCATTCCCCCAAGTCTAAATGCCTTCATTTTCTTATTATGACCTCTACAAGGATCTTCTATCTCATGTATTCCTGCCAAACTGTAAATTGCTGAATATCAAGGAACTCAAAAAAATAACTGGCCTTTATACAACATTTACAAAGTATTTTTCTTAAAATGCCCCAGTGAATTCTATAATACAAGCATCACCTCCATTTTATACAGGAATAAACTGGGACATGAGGAAATTTTAGTCATTTGTCCAAGGTCACAGAACTAGTAAGTAGCAGAGCCAAGATTAAGATCTAGACCTTCAGTCTCAAAGACCAATGCTCCTTGTACTAACCTACACTGCTTCACAAGAGTAGGCAATAACAACATGTTCAATAAATGAATAAATAAATGCAAAGTATTCCTTTGGCAGTAACAAAAATTTTTTCAGGTGAATCTTAGACCTGGTTCCTACTCTACTTTGTTCATTTATGGCTTCATCATTGTTCAATCCCATTTTGTCCTAGAAAGCATGAAAAATGTAGGATTTCAAAATTGGAGCCTTCTGGTTCAATTTATACATGGAAGATCCCTTTACAACATAAATGTTTATCCAGCTTTTAAAAGATGTCCACAGTGGGGAATCCCACTATTTTTTGAAATAACCCATTCCATTTTTAGACAATACAAATTATTGATTTGTAAAAGGAAGTTTCTCCTTACTTTATTCCCAAATTTGTCTCTTTGTAGCTTCAACCCTCTGAGACAAATCTATTCACTCACTATTCATATGCTAGTTCTTCAGATAATTGAAAACATTTACCACGGCTTTCTCTGTCCCTCTTCCTCCCCTAAGTCTTTTGTATTTTAGGTTCCTTCAACTAGTGTTCACATAGTATGAGCTTAAGGATCTTCACCCACCTTACTTTCTCTCTTTTAACTCCATCTAGAACTACCACTCAGGAGGGGAGATGAGGCTTTGCCCGATGGTGCTGAAATTTAGAGACAATTGATAGCAATTTTATGCCTTTATTAGATAGAAACAACTGATTTTATCACCTAATTTAGCAAGAATAATTAGTTAAAATGGGAAGATAGCTTATGGGATCCTCCTCTCTATCCTAGAATAGTCTCACATTTTTCCCCAGCCTGGCCTCATTTCATTTCCTCTTCAACAAGATTAAAAAAGGTGTCCTGGAATCTGTGTTCACTCTTCCCAATCCATCCACCAGATACTTCTTCCCCAATGGGACTTTATGTACTGATACCTCTCACTAAGGATTCCTATGCAAGAAAACTTATTTTAATGTTTGTGTTGAGTATGTTGCTTTTAGAACCACAATTGCTGGTTATACAGCTCTATGTCTAACTACGATACTACACTGTCATCTTCCTAGTCCTGAACATTATTCTTCCATTACTGAACATATGCATGGATTTGCATTAGCATTCTTGGCTGCCATATCATACTGTTGTTTTCTACTGAGCTTGCAGCATACTGAAGCCCTTAAATCTTTTTTAGGGTTTACTAATAATTCTAAAGTTGATTTCTTTTGAACTCAGGTATATGACTTTATCTTTATCTCTGCCAATTTAATCTTATTAGATTCAGCTCGCTGTTTTTAGTCTGTCAAGACTTTTTAGTCTCTTAGCCTTGTTATCTAATGAGTTATCTATCTCTTCCAGCTTGGTGTCATCTGCAAATTAAGTAAGAATGCAATCTATTCCTTTCCCCAAATCATTGATTAAAAAAGAGAAGTGAACATTACATAGCATTAGGTCTAGAACATATCCTTGGGACACATAACACCATATACTTCCTTCCTTCCAAAATAATAATGAACAATTAACTCTAGCTTCTGATCATTCAACCATTTTGGAAATTGACCTAATTGTATCATCACTAACTCACATTTTGCATTATTTGCACAAGAATAAGATGGGAAGATTCTCTAAAATCTAGGCACTCTCTTCCTAGATCAGTCTAGTTGGCAATCAAAAAAAGAAAAAAAAAAATCCAGTGAGTCTGTCATGTCTTCTTCTTGATAAAGCCATATTGACTCTGTGATCACATCTTTTTTTTTTTTTTTTTTTTTTAATAGTGGCTCATTAATTATTCTTTTAAAAATACTTCCCTCCTTTTTTTCTGTAGGCTTTATAAATATCATCTCATTTGATGCCAACTAACTATTTTGGGGAACAAAGGCCTATAGAATTATACCTCTATTAAATGGAAAGGATGCATCCAAAAGAATATACTTCATTGTCAGAAGCATTGTTACTTATAGTAGGATAGGTCAAGGGCCTGGAAATAATTTCCCTACTTATAATATTATAGTATGGTAGGGGCAACTCCATCCCTTCCAGTCAGACAAGATGGACTCAACCTATTTTTCATGAATTGTGTTGGAGGAGACATAATTTGCTCTTAGGATATCTCTCAGTGACCCAGAAGCCATGTGTAGTCATAGCTCAGATGCTACTCCCATGCTGAATATTCATGTAAAAATATTTACTCTTTGGTTCTAGCTTATTTTTTTCTAGACTTATTGCATATTACTTTCCGTCATATTTTCCCACCAAACTGGCCTACTTCAGTTTCCTGGAAAATAATAATAATGATAATAATAATAATAATGAGTAGAATTTATATAGCATCTTACTAAGTGTTCAGGCACTATGCTAAATGCTTTACAAATATTATTTCACTTGATCCTCACAACAACCCTGGGAGTTAGGTGTTGTTATAATCTCCATTTTATAGTTAAGGAAAATGAGGCAAACGGGGATCAAGTGATTTGTCCAGGGATACACAGTTAGTGAATATCTGAGCCCAAATTTGAATTCAGGTTCCTGACTCCAGGCCCAGAACTTTATTTACTTTGCTATCCAATTGCCTTTAAAAATCACATTTCCTCTTCTATTTTCTGGGTCAATATTCCTAACCTGAAAAGCACTCTCAACTCCTCACCATCTTTCAAAACTCTTACTTTTCTTTGCGACTGAGCTCAACATCCACTTCTTATATGGGGCCTATTTGGATAAGTCCATTTACTAATTCCTTCCTAGTTTTCCTTGAAATTACTTTGCATAAATTTTTGCATTTACTTTTCTATGGTCATCTTATTTCCTCTCAACAGATGATAAATTCTTTAAGGTATGTGGCTATGGCCCAGGGAGCTCTTCTCAAATTCGCATGTGACTGGACTGTATAGCAAATACAGCTCTCCCTTGGCCTGTTCTTCATAGTATTATATACTTTTTCAGCTAACAACTACTTCAGTTACTGTCCCAGCACTAAGAAGTCTGGAACTTTTCCCTATCCTGTACTTAGGCTCATTTTGTTAAAAGAGACTCTCTTAGAAGAGGATTTCTTCATCCAACTACCATTAAACTGGCAAAACCCAATGTAGGATGAATTTTAGAATTTTGCTACACATAGATTCCAATATACATTTTATGCAATTCCAACATGTAAAAATCTTCCCTGAGTATCACTTGGCCTTAGTTTAGAGTAGTTCCTTAGGCCAGATTTGCACATAATAAGCTTTTGTGCTTAAAACTCTTGAGTTCCAGCTCCTGAGAGATTCTCATCCATATAACAGAAAGCAATTTCAGTAAATGCTTTCCATAATTGGTTTGTGTCCAAACATGGATCTCCTGGTATACACTTATTTATCATGCAATCTGCCTCCAAAACTCTCTGCCTGTTAGGAAATCCCCTTCCTCCAAGAATTGCATATAGCTTATCTACGTTAGTCCCAAATATCTATTTTCTGTTAGTTTAACTAATTTCCCTACAGCAAAGGTAGAAGGAAAACAAAATTTCTGCCATTGTTTCTTTCTGTAGGGAGACAAGAATACTGAGATAGTATTCCTTCAGTAACAATAAATTAACACATTCTGGAACCATGATTAAATGAATTTTGATTGCTCCTGAAAGGGCTGTGTCAATCTGCTTTCCTATGACCATTTTTTGCCATGCTTGTAAGATTTTTCGACCAAAATACTCTCCTTCTGGGCTACCATTACTGTATGTGTGTAGTGTCCCCTTATTGGAATGTAAACTCCACGAAAGTACAAGCTATCTTTCTTTTCTTTCTTTATTTATATTCCCAACTCTTAGCAAAGACTTTTTAGCACATAATAAGCCTTTCCTTGGTGAATGCCTTATTCTTCATTAACTTATTCAGACAGTAATAAGTTTATTTCATTTAGGGCAAAGATCTCATTACTACTAATTCACTGGCACAAGGATGCCCTCCCATCCTCATGAGAGAGTTAGTAATTCAAGTTTTCCTCAGGGTATCTGACTTTCCAGCACAAATCAAAACAATGGCCTCTTCTTACCCGACAGTCTCGCTGAAGTGTCTTCATCAATGCGTTATATGTTTCTGTATCAAAATATAATCCTTCATGCATGTCTTGCAAGAAATCCAAGTCCTTGAATGTAGGGTTTAATTTTTCTCTCTCTTTCCTGGATGCTCGTCGCTTGTAGGTAGAACCTTTCAAGTCATATGTAAAGTGCATTTTCATTGAGCGAGGCAAAATGTTGTTCATCACCACAATCCTGATGTTAATGCCCCCTGACTGGACGCAGTAGAGTCCATAAAACTTTGGTAGAAGAGTCCTAGGATTCTGATTTAAATTCTAGAACAAAAAAAAATGGAAAGAAAAATAAAAAGAACCTTTTAAAAAATTGTGTCACTAAATCAAAGAGATTCTTTCTGATAAAGTTCTTTTTTAAAAAATTAACAAATATCTTATTTTCTCTCCCATTCTCCATCCAATTATAAAAAGAAACAAGGAACTTGTAACAAATATGCATAATCAAGGAAAAAAAATTCTCTCATTGACTGTGTTTGAAAAATAAGTCTAATTCTCAACCCTAAATCAGTTAGATGGTCCCAGGAATGTTGCATTTATCGTAAAGAAAACCAGAGTTCAAATCTGGCTTCAGACACTCAGTAATCGGGTGAGAGTAGGCAAGTCATTTAACTTGTCTATTTTAGTTTCCTCATATGTAAAATGAGGGTAGTAATAGTAATAAAAACAATAGCAGTTAGCTCTCAGGGCTGTCATGAAGTTAAAATGAAATAATATCTGTAAAGCACTTTGTAAATTGTAAAATAGAGACCCCCTGAGGTCTTTTCTAGCTCTGATGATTTCACGAAATTGGTTCTAAGTTAAACAAAAACTAAATTTGTAAATAAGGGAATGTCCTATTAAAAATTATGCAATTAATAATTTGAGGCAAGAAATTATGATTAGAAAAGAAAAAGAATTTATGGATTAATAAATATGACATTTACATTTCATTTGTTTAGAAACTATGTTCTTTCTTTTGAAAATACAATCACAAAATGAATTAGCTTATTTAAATAAACCATCAGCATAGGAGAAATCTCTCTAAAGGAGTTCAACAAAGAAGAAAAGCTAGATTTTAAACAGGTTGCTTTAATAAAGTTTATATATAATTATCATTAGAATATTTAGTCCGCCCGTTTTTTCTCATGATGGTGATAGAGATGATGTACAAAAGTTCATAGTCACATTTATTTGTAACCTTATTAGTGACTATAATGCAAGGAAATGCTTCTATAGGAAGATATTATAATAAAGATACTAGTAGCAATAATTGGACCTAGGCAAATCATAAAACCTTGCTAAGGTACAATTTCCTCATCTGTAAAATGGAGCACAATAATACCTCATCTAATTGATAAGAGTTTTTGTGAAGCTTAGGTGAGATAATTCATATAACATACTTTGCAAATCTGAAGAATTATATATTATTATAAAATTATTATTATAGAAATGATGAATGACCTTTATTCACTAAAACTGACATTTATTTAGCACTTTAAGTTTTGCAAATCTCTTTGAAAATACCTCATTTTATCTTTACAACAACTCTGGGAGTTAAATGTTATTATTATCCTCATTTTAGACATAAGGAACTTGAGGTTAAGTTAAGTGACTTGTCCAGTATCACACTGCCAATGAGGCTCCAATCTGAGATTGAATTTGAACTCTAGTCTTCCTGATTTCAGGTCCAGCACACTATATCCATGGTTCTACTTTGTTGCAGAGCTTTGTAAAGTGCTTTAAAGAATAACAATAATTATAATTTCCTCCTTTAGTCTTCATATCTCCCCCAAGTAGGCTATAGTTAAGCAAGGATATATAGCAATCTTCTATATAGTGCTTTAAAGTTTGCAAAGTAAAATACGTGCATTATCCCATTTAACCTTCATAATCACTTTGTAAAGTGAAAACTATAGACACTGTTATTTCTGTCTTCTAAATGAGGAAACCAGGATTCAGGGAATTGCTCCTTAACTTGCCTTGCTATTACTTAATCTCCCCCAATTCCTTTGGATCCCTCCCTTGTCTTCTTTCCCCTTCGTTCCACTTTGCTTCCCTCTTCTCCCACCCTCCCACTTATTTTGTGCTACACCCTGATTGCGGCTTTTAAAATGTTAATATATTTATTCTCAGCTCTTTCCCAAACTATAAAATGAAACTCTCCTGTTAGGTCTTGGTTTGCACTATCTCTTTCTCTCTCTCCTTTCTTCCTCCTTCCCTTCCCTCCCTTCCTTCCTTTCTTGACATTGAGTTTCAAGTTATCAGATTTTTTTTTTTTTTGTAGCCAAAGTAAAATAAGTGATTATGAAAACCAGCAGAAAGAAAAATGATTCAGAAAAGTCATATGATTAAGAGGGGGCATCTTTTTTC
The DNA here is from genome assembly GCF_902635505.1 of Sarcophilus harrisii. Classification (NCBI taxonomy): domain Eukaryota; kingdom Metazoa; phylum Chordata; class Mammalia; order Dasyuromorphia; family Dasyuridae; genus Sarcophilus; species Sarcophilus harrisii. The sequence goes on along the minus strand of NC_045426.1, from coordinate 287,998,763 downwards.
CAAATTTCTATACTTACCATGTAGTAACCTGGCAGCAACTTCTGAAGGAATTCGGCTTCTTTATGTTGTACTGTTTTGATTATAAATTCATCACCACTAGTTACAAAAAACAAGGATCCACTGGCCCCAGGGTTGGATAATTCGATTAAAGGCTCACTGCAGATGGAATACTAAAAGAAAGACAACAATATTATCACATCATGCTACATCCAAGAAAGAAAATCAAACTTGTTGAAGAGTCCCTTATTAAAGCTTTAATAAATATGCTGTCAAGGTAAAGATATTTGTGTAATTTCTGATTTTTTTCTTCATATCATTAGGAAGGAAGTATTGATAGGCAGAATGGAAGCACTAGTCTGTAACTACTTTATAAACTTGTTACCTCCAATAAAGAAAAGATACCTTCCACTTTTACTTTCTTTATAGTGAGATATAAAAGACATTTAAATGTTATAGCACTAGAAAATTCAAGAATTAATATAGATGAGCAAAATTCCATTTCCTAAGAATCTGAAAATAAGTATTAGCTAAGAACAGAATAGACCTTTTGAATTTGACATGCTAATGTTGACAGAACCAGTTTATTTGAATTATTAGATCTAAGTTTTAAAAAATATTTCCAATTTATCCTGTCTATAGCTTGTTTATACATAGTCATTTGTATGTTGCTTCCCCTGTTAGAATGGGAACTCCTTCAGAGTAGGGATTGTTTTCTTAAAATACTTTCTTTGTGGGGACTGTCCACTTAGGACAGGGTCTGGCACATATTTGGTTCTTAATAAACACTTATTGATTAGTTAACCAAAAATAATATGTACAAAATCATAGATCTTCTACTTAGAGCTGGAAGAGGGCATAGAGGCCTCTAATCCAATCTTATTATTTTAAAGGTAGAGAAAGAAGCTGAAACCCATAACAAGTCATACAGACAGTAATTAGCAGAACCACAATTAAAATACAAGTTCTTTATTTCCAGATTAAATACTCTTCCCATTGTATTATGTTTTTAAGTATAATGGTTTCTTTCACCCTGAATTAACTTTTTCAAATGTGTTATATCAATGGATTAATATAGTCAGAGCAAATATAGACAAAGCAACCATAATGTACTACCAAGCTAGATACTGTGGGAGATTGAAATAGCGTTAGATGACCATGATCTTCTAGTAGGGGAAAAAATGATGAGTAAACAAGAGAAATTAACTAAGATTTTTGAGGTATTATATAATAAACACTCAACAAAAATAATTTTACAAACATACATACACATATAGAGGAATTGCACATGTTCAACATATATTAGATCACTAGCTGACTGTGGGAGGGGGTGAGAAAAGGAAGAGGAAAAAATTAGAACACAGGATTTTGTAGGGGTAAATGTCAAAAATTATCCATATGAAACTAAAAAGCTTAAACAATCAAAACAAAACAAAACAAAATACATGCACAGATAATTTTCAACATTCACCTGTGCAAAACCTTGTGTTTCAAATTTTTTTCTCCCTCCCTTCCCCCCCACTGCTTCCCTTAGATAGGAATTCTTATATACATATTTCCACAATTATCATGCTGCATAAGAAAAATCAAGTCAAAAAGGAAAAAAAAATTGAGAAAGAAAACAAAAAGCAAGCAAACAAGAACAAAAATGATGAAAATACAATTTTGTGATTGACACTCAGTCCCCACAGTCCTCTCTCTGGATTCAAATGGCTCTCTTCAATGACAATCCATTGGAACTGGCCTAAACCAACTCACTATTGAAAAGAGCCATGTCCATCAGAACTGATCATCACATAATCTTGTTGCTGCCATATACAATCTTCTCTTCGTCATACTCACTTCATTTAGCATCAGTTCATTTAAGTCTTTCCAAGCCTTTCTGAAATCATCCTGCTGAACATTTCTTATAGAACAATAATATCCCATAACATTCATATATCATAACTTATTCAGCCAACTGATGGAAAGTCACTCAGTTTCTAGTTTTTTGCCACTACAAAAAGGACTGCTACAAACATTTTTGCATATGCGTGTCCTTTTCCCTTTTTTTGATCTCTTTAAGATACAAGACCAGTAGAAACATTATGTGGATCAAAGGGTATGTACAGTTTGACAGCCCTGTGGACTATTATATTATTCTCTGGAATAGTTGTATCAGTTCACAACTCCATCAACAATGTATTAGTGTCCCAGTTTTCCCACATCTTCTCCAACATTCATCAATATCTTTTCCTGTCCTCTTAACCAATCTGAGAGGTGTGTAGTGGTACCTCAGAGTTGTCTTAATTTTCATTTCTCTGATAAATAGTGATTTAGAACATATTTTCATATGGCTAGAATTGGTTTTAATTTCTTCATCTGAAAATTGTTCATATCTTTTGACCATTTATCAATTGGAGAATGGCTTGTATTCTTATAAATTTGAGCCAATTCTCTACATATTTTAGAAATGAGGCCTTTATCAGAACCTTTGAATGTAATATATTTTCCCCTTAATTTTCTGCTTCCCTTCTAATATTTTCTGCATTAGTTTTGTTTGTACAAAAGCTTTTTTAACTTAATATAATAAAAATTATCCATTTTGCATTTCATAATGTACTCTAATTCTTTTTTGGCCACAAATTCCTTCCTTCTCCACTGATCTGAGAGGTAAACTATTTTTTGTTCTTCTAATTTGCTTATACTATCACTCTCTTTATGTCTAAATTATGAATCTATTTTGACCTTATCTTGATATGGAGTATTAGGTGTGGGTTAATGCCTAGTTCTGCCATACTAATTTCTAATTTTCCCAGGAATTTTTGTCCCCAAAACTGGGTCTCTGGGTTTGTCAAACACTAGATTACTATAGTTCGTTGACTATTTTGTCCTGTGAACCTAATCTATTCCATTGACTGACTATTCTATTTCTTAGACAGTACTCAATGGTCTTGATGGCCTCTCCTTTATAATATAGTTTTAGATCTGGTATAGCTAGGCCACCTTCATTTGATTTTTTTTCATTAATTCTCTTGAAATTCTTGACCTTTTATTATTCCAGATGAACTTTGTTATTTTTTTTAGCTTTGTAATTTCTTGGCAGTTTGATTGGTATGGCACTGAATAAATAGATTAATTTGTACAATTGTCCTTCTTATTATATTAGCTTGGCCTACTTATCAGCACTTGATATTCTTCCAGTTGTTTAGATCTGACTTTATTTGTGTGTAAAATGTTTTGTAATTGTGTTCATAAAATTTCTGACTTTGTTTTGGCAGATAGACTTCCAAATATTTTGTATTATCTACAATTATTTTAAATGGAATTTTTCTAGGATTCTCTAAGTTTACCATAATATCATCTGCAAAGAAAAATAATTTTGTTTCCTCATTACCTATAAAATTCCTTTATTTTTTTTTTCTCTTATTGCTAAAGTTAACACTTCTAATACAATATTGAATAGTAATAGTGATAGTGGCCAATCTTGTTTAACTCCTGATTTTATTTGGAATGATTCTAATTTATTCTCATTATATATGATGCTTGCTGATGGTTTTAAACAGATGCTACTGATCATTTTAAGGAAAACTCCATTTATTCCTATGTTTTCTAGTATTTTTAATAGGAATGGGTGTTGGACTTTGTCAAATGCTTTTTTCTACATCTTTTGAGATAATCATATGACTTCTATTAGTTTGGCTATTAATACAGTCAATTATGCTAATAGGTTTTCTAACATTGAACCAGCCCTGAATCCCTGATATTATCCTGGTGACAACTTGCTGTAATCTCTTTGCTAACAGTTTAGTTAAGATTTTTGCATAAATATTCATTAGGGAAATTGCTCTATAATTTTCTTTCTCTGTTTTAACCCTATCTGGTTTAGGTATTAGCACCATATCTGTGTCATAAAAGGAATTTGGTAGGACTCCTTCTTTTCCTATTTTTCCAAATAGTTTGCATAGTATTGGAATTAATTGATCTTTAAATGTTTGGTAGATATTGTAAATCCATATGGCCCTGAAGATATTTTTTTCTTAGGGAGTTCAATTTCTTTTTTCTTTTCCTAAAATGGGACTATTTAAGTAATTTATTTCCTTCTCTGTTAATCTGGGCAATTTATATTTTTGTAAGTATTCATCCATTTCACTTAGATTATCAGATTTATTGGCATACAATTGGGCAAAATAGCTCCTAACTATAGCTCTAATTTCCTCTTCATTGGTGAAAGTTCACCCTTTTCATTCTTGATACTAGCAATTTGATTTTCTTCTTTCCTTTTTCTAATCAAATTAACTAAAGATTTTTTTTTCATAAAACCAACTTTTAGTTTTGTTTATTAGTTCAATAGTTTTCTTACTTTCAATTTTATTAATTTTCCCTTTTATTTTCAGAAATTCAAATGTTTAATTGGAGGGTTTTAATTTGTCCTTTTCCTAGCTTTTTTAGTTGCCTGCCCAATTCATTGATCTTCTCTTTCTCTATTTTATTCAAGTAAGCATCTAGAAATATAAAATTTTCCTTAAGAACTGCTTTGGCTGCATCCCATAAATTTTGGTATGTTGCCTCATTGTCATTCTCTTGGATGAAATTATCAGCTGTGTCTATGATTTGTTATTTCACCCACTCATTCTTTAGAATTAGATTATTTAGTTTCCAATTAATTTTTATTCTATTTTTCCCTGGCCCTTTTTTACATGCATTTTTATCATAATCTGAAAAAGATGCATTTAACATTATTTCTGCTTTTCTGACTTTTATTTTGAGGTTTTTAGTGCCCTAATACATGATCAATTTTTGTGTAGGTTTCATGTACCACCAAGAAAAAAAAAAGTACATTCTTTTTCTGTCCCCATTCAATTTTCTCCAAAGTTCCCTCATACCTAACTTTTCCAAAATTCTATTTACCTCTTTAATTTTTATTTATTTTGTGATTTGATTTATCTAGTTCTGAGAGAGCAAGGTCAAAATCCCCTATTAGTATAGTTTTCTATTTCTTCTTGTAGCTCTCTTAATTTGTCCTCTAGGAATTTGGAAGCTATCCCACTTAGTGCATACATGTTTTTAGTACTGATATTAATTCATTATCTATAGTACCCTTTAACAAAATGTAGTTTCCTTCCTTATTTCTTTTAATCACATCTATTTTTGCTTTTGCTTGATTTGACATCAGGATCACTATCCTTATTTTTTTTTTTTTTTGGCAGGGGTACTTCAGCTAAAGGCCAATAGATTGCTGTCCAAATTTTTATTTAAGATTTTTCTTAAGAATTTTAGAATTGGGGTGGAGCCAAGATGGGGGAGAGGACCAATGTCTTTCTGAGCTCTCCTACTATCCTCACACTAATTACAAAAATCAGTCTCTGAAATGGTGCTAGACTGGCAGTCGATGAACATTGGGAGTGCAGCAAATTACCAGCAGAAGATAATTTCAAAGAACACTAGAAAAGGGCTGTTTTGGTGAGGTGGGGGAAGAGGTGGCCAGGTACAGTCAAGGAGGCAGAGCACTGAGGCCAGCGTAGGCTGAGCAGACCCAGGGCGTGGTGTGGTCTCCACAGGGTGGAGAATCTGTGGGGAGTACTCTACCACAGTGTTGGATACTCTGCCCTGGATGCAAACTAGTAGAGCAGCAGAGAAGTTATAAAACATCCAACACAAACACAAAAGGTAAAGAATGTACCCCAAAGCACTGGAGTCTCATGGGACCTGCCCATGCCTACCCAGCACCAGGAGTGACTCAGTGTGATCCCAGCATAGCTGCTGCTGCTTCCTGATGTCTGTAAAGGAAGCTTGGGACTTCCTTGCCCTAAAAGCAGATCCCATCTTTTCTTAAAAAGGAGTAAAAAGACAAAGCAAACTCTAACTATAGATAGGTTCTACAATGAAAGAGAAGAACAGATTTCAAACCCTGAGGAGACTAAAAGCAAATTGTCTCCAGAGGAAGTTCCAAAGGGTAATATAACCTGGTCCCCACCACACAAGGTTCACCTAGAAGAAATTAAAAAGGATCTTAAAAGAGAGCTAGAAAAAGAATGGGGAAAGGAAAAGAAATCTTTGCAAGAGGGTTTGGAAAAGGCATATAACTCATTAAAAGATAGATTGGAAAAAGAAAACAACTCCCTGAAAAACAGAATATGTGAAATGGAAAAGATAAAGAACTCCCAGGAAAACAGAATTTGTGAATTGGAAAAGGTAAAGAACTCCCAGGAAAACTGAATTTGTGAATTGGAAAAAGAAAATAACTCCTTAAAAAAATTTGTGAAATGGAAAAAAATTCCAACCAAAAAATTCATGAAAAAAAACTCAATTGGATAAATATAAAAAGAAGTAAAAAAAAAAGTAAATGAAGAAAATAATTCATTAAAAATCAGAACTGAACAAAAGGAAATGAATCACTTGATGAGACTTCAAGGATCAGTCAAGCAAAACCAAAAAAAATGGAAAAAATAGAAAAAATGTTAAACACCTACTTGGGAAAACAGCAGATCTGGAAAATAGATCTAGGAGAGATAATCTAAGGATTATTAGACTTACTGAAAGCCATGATGAAAAAAAGAATCTAGACACTATTTTTCAGGAAATCATCAAAGAGAACTGCACATATGTCATAGAATCAGAAGGTAAAATAGCCATTGAAAGAATTCATCAAACACTTCCTGAAAGAAACCCTAAAATTAAAACTCCAAGGAATATTGTGGCTAAATTTCAGAACTATTAGATCCTAGAAAAAAATATTACAAGCAGACAGAAAAAACAATTCAAATACAGAGGAGCCACAATAAGGATTACTCAGGAACTAAAGCTTCCACATTAAAGGATCGAAGGGCCTGGAATCTGATATTCTAAAAGGCAAAGAAACTTGGAATGCAGCAAGAAGGGAAGAAGATGGGCATTCAGTGAAATGATGAATTCCATTTATTTCTTATGAAAAATCCAGAGCTAAACAAAAAAGTTGACCTTTAAATACAGGACTCAAGAGAAGCATAAAAAGGCAAAAAGAAATCTTGAGAACTATACTTCTGTTATGGGCATACATAGAGAGTGCATGTATAATTTGATTTTACTGTTATAATATAAAAAAGGAACTAGCAATGGAAAGGGGATTGTACCCAGAAAAGGGGAAAAGTGGAGGTAAAAATGAGGGAAAGTACATCTCATGAAGAGGCAAAGGAAACCTATTGTTTTTGAGGGAAAGAAAGGAGGGGGATGAACATTGTGTGACTCTTACTCTCATCAGATTTGGCTCAAGGAGAAAATATTAGACATAAATGGTTTACAAAGAACCTTCTCTCAACTTATTGAAAAGTGGTAGGGGAAAAGGTAAAAAAAGGGGATAGGCTAAATAGAAGGGAATACAGAAATAGTAGGAGAAAGATAAGAAAGGGGAGAGATTCTAAAGGCCGAGGAACTCTAAAGGGGGAAGGCTGCTAGAGGCAAGTGGTGCCCATAAGTTAAATACAGTGGAGGGGAATAAGGGGAAAAGAAAAGAGAAAAGTATAATCTGGGGAAAATAAGAGGGCAGGAAATAGAGAATTAGTAGTTTTAACCATAAATGTAAATGGGGTGAACTCTCCCATAAAGGGGAGGTGGACAGAAGACTGGTTTAAAATCCATTATCTTTATAATCTGCTGTTAACAGGAAACACATTCAATTAAAACATACAGAATAAAGGTAAAAGGCTGAAGCAGAATCTACTATGCTTCAAGTGAAGTAAAAAAAGCAGGGGTAGCCATCCTGATCTCAGATCAAGCAAAAGCAAAAATTGATTTAATTAAAAGAGATAAAGAAGGAAACTATATCTTGCTAAAGGGTACCATAGATAATGAAACAACATCAATACCAAACATATATGCACCAAGTGGTATAACATCTAAATTCCTAAAGGAGAAGTTAAGAGAGCTGCAAGAAGAAATAGACAATACAATAGTGGAAGATTGTAATGTTCTTCTCTAAAGTGTAATGTTCTCTGGGAGCAGGTTTCTTGGGGGTGCTTCTGAGAGCAGCCTTCATTTCAGTTCAGTATAATCACTCCAAACGCAGCAAGGTATTAAAGTTCAAATTCTTTATTGTCTCCTTCAAAGTCTTATCTCCTTCACTTGGGGCTTGGATAGTGTTTCTTAGAATCCTTCTGTTGCCTTGGTTCTGAGAGTTTAAGCTGCCTTCTCTGGCTTATGAATCTCCTTGACTGAATCCTGACTGAGGCTCCAAGAGCTTCTAGTGGGCTTCTGCTTTCTGGCCCTGAAAGCTCCTCCTTATATGTTCCACACTGAGTATACATACACCAATCATTATATCACTAGGAAACCATTATTTGTTGTAGGATTAAAACAAAGCTAAACTACATATAACCATTGTTTCCTCAATTCCACTTACTTAGCACCTTGTAAGACTCCTAACATCTCCCTCTTTCTTTTGTTTTTAGGACATAGGTGGTCATGACCTCCCTGACTTCTTAAGGAGGTGAGAACCCCCCAAAAGAAGGTGATCACACCTTCCCTGACTCAAAAAAGGGGTGAAAACACCACAAAAAAAGGTGATCATACCTTCCCTGACATCTCAGGAAGGGAGATGAAAACACCAAAGGAAATGGGAAATCAAATCAGATTAGCGGGTTTCTGAAGGGGCTCACTCTTAAAACAGGTATACATAAATCCACCAATATGGGAGGTATTACACAGAATTACATAAATTACATAAGCACATAGTAACACAGGCTAGTAGTGATGTGACAAATAATATGAATCAACATGAAGCAGTCATGATGTGAACACAAGCATTGTTTCTATCAATTCCACTTAGTACCTTGTTTCAAGTTCTGGCCCATAACATCTCCTTGTAAGATAAGATCAATCATACTAAACCATGCTCTTCAATCACAGGATATGCATTTATTAAATCAAATATATCCTGTTATTCATTTTTTGCTTTAACCAATGCTTTTTGTATTTTTGTTATAGGCTGTTGGAATCCTTACAAAGTGTTAACTCATTAGAGTTGATAGAGACAATAATTATCTTACTTAGCATGGTTCAGTATGATTGATCTGATCTTACAAGGAGATGTTATGGACTAGAACTTGAAACAAGGTACTAACTGGAATTGAGGAGACAATGTTTAAATCTAGTTTAGCATTGATTTAATTATATAACAAATAATGGTTTCCCAGTGATATAATGATTGGTGTGTACTCAGTGAACAGCATATAAGCAAGAAACTCTCAGGGCCAAAGAGCACTCTGGGAGATACAGAAGCCCACAAGCCCTCTCTCAGAGGCAAGACAGATTCATTCCAACTTTCACCTTGGTGCTGGCTGGAGATATTTGGAAGAAGAGAAGCCGAAGCTGGCAGAGGCAAACTATTAGCAGCAAGAGCTCTTAGAACTAAGGAAGGAGAGAGGCCTCTAAGAAAGCTAACCGGGCCCAAGGAAAGAGAAGGACTTGGAAGGAGAAAATAAACATTTGGATTTTATCAGCTGGCTGCATTACTCTGAACCGAAATTAAGGCTGCCTCCAGAAAACTTCCCCAAGAAACCTGCTCAGAAAGAACCATTATATTTTAAAGAAGAGAACACCACATTTTGGCATCCGAATGTGGGGCAAAATCTTGATTCCAGTGGAAAAGATCTGATCCTGATTCCAGTGAAAAAGCCTCTGATCCTGATCCAGTGGAAAAGTCTCCTCAATCCAGAAATTAGGTTGAGTACAACAAAGAAATTTTGTAAAAGAGTTAAAGTAGAATTTCAGCTAAGATGGGACAGATGTTTAGAAAACAGCCTTCTGTTTCTGTTCAAGGAAAATGTTTAGAGAACATTGTCAAGGTTATGAAAAGCCAAAGTTTGAATATAATTTTGCAGCAGATCATTGAACTTTTAGAAACTGTAAAGCACATATGTCCTTGTTTTTCTATGGAAAAAGAATTGGATCTAGATGAATGGAAATTAGTAGGAGAGGATCTTTGTCAACTGTACAATAAAAATGGACTTGACTCAATTTTCAAAGACATACTTAATACATATAATTTAATACAACTGGCTTTAGGAAATTGTATAAGTGTTAGAATAAGGAAAAAGAAGAAAGAGCAGGAGGGGGAGGTGCCAACTAAACTAGGTAAAAAGGAGGAAGAATCAGATAAGAATGGAGTTAAGTACAATTTTGAGTGTGATACTTCACAACAGGAGAAATTAGATCATTCCACATCTTATAACCCTCCCCCCTCAATTAACCCTTCATGGGTGGAGGACGAAGGGGGAGAGAAAGAGGCAAAAACACAATTGGCATCTCCTGTGAAGCAGAATATGACAAGATTAGAAGAGGCATTAATTAAGGCAAAAAATGAAGGAGAAGATATATCTGATTTTATAAATACATATCCTGTGACTGAAAAGCTTGATTCTTCAGGTCAAAAAGAGAGAAAATACACTCTTTTTAATTTGGAAAAAATTAAAGATTTGAAAAAGGGTTGTACTCTTTATGGGGCTACCTTCTCTTATGTTAAGCTGTTACTACATAATTTGTCTTATGAAATCTTAACCCCAAATGATTGGAAATCCATAGCTAGAACATGTTTAAAACCTGGACAAAATTTGTTGTGGCTTTCAGAGTTTCATGAATTATGTAGGATTCAAGCTCAATGCAATAGGCAAACAGGAGCTATTGTACAAGTTGCTTTTGAACAACTAACTAGTAAAGGTCAGTATGGAGAGAATTCAGAACAGATTTATTATCCCATACCAGTGTATGAGCAAATTTCTAAGGCTGCAATAAAAGCTTGGCGTTCCCTCCCAGGACAAAAAGATCGAGGGGAAGCCTTCACAAAAATAGAACAAGGCCCCAATGAACCTTTTGCAGATTTTGTGGGACGTTTGCAAACAGCTGTAATAAGAACCATTGGAGATAATGCAGCTACAGAAATAATGACCAGACATCTGGCTAAGAAAAATGCCAATGAGGTTTGCAATACAGGGACTAGACAAAGATGTTCCTTAGAGGAGATCATAAGGCGCTGTGCCACAGTGGGCACAAATGCTTATAATACCCAAATTATGATGAACATGGAAAGACAGGTTCCCTCTTAGCAAAGGAATTCTAGAGAAACTCGTGGATGTTTTCAGTGTGGAAAAGTTGGACATGTGAGAGCTCATTGTAGATATGGAGATAGAATGAAAAGACAGGGTGAGAGAAAACCCAAAACCCCATGTCCAAAATGCAATCGAGGTTTTCACTGGGCCTTGGGATGTAGATTGACCCAGAGAAATGAGAGGCAGGGCTCTGTTTCAAGATATCAATCAAAAGACAGGTGGGGTATGATAGCAGCTCAGGTTATACACAGAGAGTCTTTAGAAGTTCAGGGCTCTGATGTGATCAACCAACAGAAAAGCAATTAGGATTACAGTTGGGGAAAATACAGGCCTTTTAACCCAACAGGGCAGTGTCCAGTGCAAACAGCTCCAATGTAATTGCCAGATGATGAGAAGAAATCCCAAAAGTGGTAAATAGAAGGGAATTAGATAGGTTAACTGCTTGGGAGAGAGGATCTGCTTGTATTTTTTACAGAGAGAGAAGAATATAGATGGAGAAGGAATCAGATGGGTGCCAACAAGCTGTATTCGCCTTGTCCATGAGATAGACAGAAAGAGAGAAAAGCCTCAAAACAAAGGAGAAGATTTAAGAAACATCTGACACTGAAAGAGCATGGCTGACAATGAGACTGTCAAAAAACCTTTAAAATCTTCAGGAATCATTGGATTCCTTGAGATGAAAAATTGTTGATGAGATGACTGCAGTACTTCAAAGCTTACAGGAATTATTGGATTCCTGGCACATGAACTAATGGACAATGGATTCCTTTTGGACTATTTCTAGGACTTATGGGCATGTATAAATTCTCATGTTGATTCATGTTATTGGTTACATTACTATCCTGTGTTATATTGCTATGTGCTTATGTAATTATGTGTAATGCCTCCCATATTGATGGATTTATGTATACCTGTTTCAAATGAGTTCCTTCAGAAACCCATTAATCTGATTTGATTTCCTATTCCTTTGGTGTTTTCATCTCCCTTCCTGAGATGTCAGAGAGGGTCTGACCACCTTCTTTTTATGGTGTTTTCACTTCTTTTTTGAGCAGTCAGGGAAGGCGTGATCACCTTCTTTTTGGGGTTCTCACTGCCTTGAGAAATCAGGGAGGTCATGACCCACATTATGTTCTAAATCAAAAGAAAGCGGGAGATGTTGGAATCCTTACAAAGTGTTAACTCATTAGAGTTGATAGAGACAATAATTATTTAATTTAGCATGGTTTAGTATGATTGATCTGATCCTACAAGGAGATGTTATGGACCAGAACTTGAAACAAGGTACTAAGTGGAATTGGGGAGACAATGTTTAAATCTAGCTTAGCACTGATTTAATTATATAACAAATAATGGTTTCCCAGTGATATAATGATTAGTGTGTACTCAGTGAACAGCATATAAGCAAGAAACTTTCAGGGTCAAAGAGCACTCTGGGAGATACAGAAGCCCACAAGCCCTCTCTCAGAGGCAAGACAGATTCATTCCAACTTTCACCTTGGTGCTGGCTGGAGATATTTGGAAAAAGAGAAGCCAAAGCTGGCAGAGGCAAACTATTAGCAGCAAAAGCTCTTGGAACCAAGGAAGGAGAGAAGCTTCTAAGAAACCTAACCAGGCCCAAGGAAAGAGAAAGACCTGGAAGGAGAAAATAAACATTTGGATTTTATCAGCTGTCTGCATTACTTTGAACTGAAACTAAAGCTGCCTCCAGAAAATCTCCCCAAGAAACGTGCTCAGGGAGAACCATTATATTTTAAAGAAGAGAACACCACAATGCTTCATAGGAGGTCCTGAATGTGTTACTGCCTCTTCCTCTCCTCCTTCTCTCTCCACTCATGAAGGGTTAATTGAGGGAAGTAGGTCAAAGGATATGGAATGACCTAATTTCTCCTGCTGTCAAGTACCATACTTAGAATTGTACTTAACTCCATTATTATCTGATTCTTCATTCTTTTCATCTAGTTTATTTAGATCCTCCCCCTCCTGCTCTTTCTTCTTTTTCCTTATTCTAACACTTATATAATTTCTTAAAGCCAGTTGTACTAAATTATATGTATTAAGTGTGTCTTTGGAAATTGAGTCAGGTCCATTTTCCCTGTAGAATTTTTCCTTGACACATTTTCCTTGAAGAGGAAAAGAAGGCTGTTTTCTAAACATCTGTCCCATTTTAGTTGAATTACTATTTTAGCCCTTTAACAAAGTTTCCTTATTGTACTCACCCTAATTTCTGGATTACAGATGAAGGTTCTTGGTCCCACGTTCAGGCACCAAAATATGTTCTTTTCTGAAGTGTAATGTTCTTGGGAGCAGGTTTCTTGGGGGGCTTCTGGGAGCAGTCTTCATTTCAGTTCAGTGTAATCACCCCAAATGCAGAGAGGTATTAAGGTCCAAATCCTTTATTGTCTCCTTCACAGTCTTATCTCTTTCACTTGAGACTTTGCTAGTTTTTCTGAGAGGTCTTCTGTAGTCTGGGTTCTGAGAATTTAAGCTGCTTCTCTGGCTTGTGAATCTCCTCAACTGAATCCTGGCTAAGGTTCCAAGAGCTTCTAGTGGGCTTCTCCTTTCTGGCCCTTAGAGCTCCTCCTTATATGTTCCACACTGAGTATACACGAATCATTATAACACTAGGAAACCATTATTTGTTGTAGGATTAAATCAATGCTAAACTAGATTTAACCACTGTCTCAATTCCACTTAGCACCTTGTAAGAATCCTAAGAGGAGATCTCAACTTTGCACTCTCAGAACTAGGTAAATCAAACCACAAAATAAATAAGAAAGACATTAAAGAGGTAAATAGAATACTAGAAAAGTTAAATATGATAGATTTTTGGAGAAAATTGAATGGAGACAGAAAGGAGTACACTTTCTTCTTGGCAGTTCGTGGAACCTATCCATAAAGACATAAAGACCTCAAAATTAAATGCAGAAAGGCAGAAATAGTAAATGCATTCTTTTCAGATCACAATGCAATAAAAACTACATTCAATAAAAAGCCAGGGGAAAATAGACCAAAAAGTAATTGGAAACAAAATAATGTCATCCTAAAAAATGGATGGGTGGAACAGCAAATCACAGACACAATTAATAATTTCATCCAAGAGAATGACAATAATGAGACAACATACCAAATTTCATGGGATGCAGCCATAGTGGTAATAAGGGGAAATTTTATATCTCTAGAGGCTTATTTGCATAAAAGAAAGAGAAGATCAATGAATTGGGTTTGCAACTAAAAAAGCTAGAAAAAGAGCAAATTAAAACCCCCCAATCAAATCCTAAACTTGAAATTCTAAAAATAAAAGGAGACATTAATAAAACTGAAAGTTAAAAAACTATTGAATTAATAAATAAAATGAAGAGTTGGTTTTATGAAAAAAGCCCTACAAAATAGATTAACCTTTGGTAAATTTGATTACAAAAAGGAAAAAGGAAAATCAAATTGTTAGTCTTAAAAATGAAAATAGAGAACTTTCCACCAATGAAGACGAAATTAGAACAATAATTAGGAGTTACTTTGCCCAACTTTATGTCAATACATTTGATAACCTAAGTGAAAAGGAGGAATACCTACAAAAATATAGGTTACCCAGATTAACAGAGGAGCAAGTAAATTGTTTAAATAGTTCTATTTTAGAAAAAGAAATAGAACAAGATTATTAATCAACTCCCTAAGAAAAAATCCCAGGATCAGATGGATTTACATGTGAATTCTACCAAACATTTAAAGAACAATTAACTCCAATACTATATAAAGTATTTGAAAAAATAGAGAATGAAGTACTCCTACTAAATTCCTTTTATGACACAGACATGGTACTGATATCTAAACAAGATAGGTTGAAAAGAGAGGAAGAAAATTATAGACCAATCTCCCTAATGTATATTGATGCAAAATTCTTAAACAAAGTATTAACAAAGAGATTATAGAAAATCATCCCCAGGATAAGGCACCATGACCAAGTAGGATTTATACCAGGAATGCAGGGCTGGTTCAATATCAGGAAAACTATTAGCATAATCAGTAATCAAATTAACAAAAATTATATGATCATATCAACAGATGCAGAAAAAGCATTTGATTAAAATCCAACATCCATTCCTATTAAAAACACTTGAGAGTATAGGAATAAATAGACTTTTCCTTAAAATAGTCAGTAGCTCTATTTAAAACCAGCAGTAAGTATCATATGTAATGGGGATAAACTGCAACCATTCCCAATAAGATCAGGAGTGAAACAAGGTTGCCCACTATCACCATTACTATTCAATATTGTATTAGAAATGCTAGCTTTGTCAATAAGAGATGAGAAAAAGATCAAAGGAATTAGAGTAGGTAATGAGGAAACCATATTATCACTCTTTGCAGATGATATATTGGTAAACTTAGAGAACTCCAGAAAATGTACTAAAAAGCTATTAGAAATAATCCACAACTTTAGCAAAGTTGCAGCATACAAAATAAATCCACAGAAATAATCAGCATTTTTATACATCACTAACAAAATCCAACAGCATAGAGATTCCATTTAAAATAATTGCTGATAATATAAAATATTTGGGAATCAATCTACTAGGGAAAGTCAGAAATTATATGAGCAAAACTATAAAACACTTTCCACATGCAAATGGAAAAATATTAAGTGCTCTTGGATAAGTTGAATGAATATAATAAAGATGCCAATACTACCTAAGCTAATGTATTTACTTAGTGCTATACCAACCAAACTCCCAAGAAACCATTTTACTGACCTAGAAAAAAATAACAACAAAATTAATCTGGAAGAACAAAAGGTTAACAATTTCAAGGGAACTAATGAAAAAAGAAATCAAATGAAGGTGGCCTACCTGTACTAGATCTAAAACTATATCATAAAGCAGTGGTCATCAAAACCATTTGGTACTAGCTAAGAAATAGACTAGTTGATCAGTGGAAAAGGTTAGGTTCACAGGACAAAATAGACAATAACTATAGCAATCTCATGTTTGACAAACCCAAAGACCCCAGATTTTGTGATAAGAATTCACTATTTGACAAAAACTGCTGGGAAAATTGGAAACTATTATGGCAGAAACTAGGCATTGACCCAAACAACACCATATACCAAGATAAGGTCAAAATGGGTTTATGATCTAGACATAAAGAATGAGATTATAAATAAATTAGAAGAACACAGCATAGTTGTATCTCTCAGACCTCTCAGACCTGTGGAGGAGGAAGGAATTTGTGACCAAAGAAGTACTAGAGATCACTATTGATCATAAAATAGATAATTTTAATTATATTGTTAAAAAGTTTTTGTACAAATAAAACTAATGCAGACAAGATTAGAAGGGAAGCAATAAACTAGGAAAACATTTTTACATTCACAGGTTCTGATAAAGGTCTCATTTCCTAATTATATAGAGAACTGACTCAAATTTGCAAGAAATTAAGCCATTCTCCAATTGATAAATTGTCAAAGGATATTAACAGACAATTTTCAGATGAAGACATTGAAACTCTTTCTAGTCATATGAAGGAATATTCCCTATTCCTGAGTAAGTTCACTATATCCTTTAGTTGACTTCTCAAGGAATGTATCATGTATGCATTGGCTACTTATCTATGTTCCAGGAATTAGCCCCTCCTAGAACTCAAGGATAGTACTTGGGAGAAATGGCTAATCTCCCATGTATGTCATTAATTAATTACAACGCTATGGCCCTTCATGGTATCTCCTGGATGAGCTAACACATCTATATTCCCATTGCCAAAAGCCAAGAAAATAGGCCAAAGCCCCAAACCCCTGGCTCATCCACACCCCAGATTCTTGGCTCAAAGCCTTATTTGTCTATAACCCCATAAAAACCCCTGCTCTGAAACTGCTCATTGGAATGTCATCTATGGAAAGGATGTCCTGCCTGGGATCTTCCCATTCAGGACTCTAGGCTGTACTTCTGGGATTCCCCAGCCGCAGAGGATCAATTGGTGCTCCCCCGAATTGGTGATTTTTTCTCTCTGCTTTTCATCTATTCTGATTATTGTATTAATAACTGTAGTGTTATTATCCTTATATGCTGGTTTTGTTATTGCAAAAGGTCAATTCTTTGCTGTTTTTAGATATTATTAAAGTTCTTTTATATTTGGCTTCTGAAACACTTGAATCATTTGTGATAGCTAATTGGAACTTTAAAATTTTACCACATCATATGAAAACGTGCTCTAAATTCCTATTAATCAGAAGCAAATTAAGACAATTCTGAGATACCATTGCACACCTGTCAGATTGGCTAAGATGACAGGAAAAGATAATGGTGAATGTTGGAAGGGATGTGGGAAAACTGGGACACTGATACATTGTTGGTGGAATTGTGAATGAATCCAACCAGTCTGGAGAGCAATTTGGAACTATGCCCAAAAAGTTATCAAACTGTGCATACCCTTTGATCCAGCAGTGTTGCTACTGGACTTATATCCCAAAGAGATCTTAAAGAAGGGAAAGGGACCCACATGTGCAAAAATGTTTGTGGCAGCCCTTTTTGTAGTGGCTAGAAACTGGAAATTGAATGGATGCCTATCAATTGGAGAATGGCTGAATAGATTGTGGTGTATGAGTATTATGGAATATATTATTCTGTAAGAAATGACCACCAGGATGATTTCAGAGAGGCCTGGACTGCCTTACATGAATTGATGCTAAGTAAAATGAGCAGAACCACGAGATCATTATACATGGCAACAATAAAATTATATGATGATCAATTCTGATGGATGTGGCTCTCTTCAATAATGAGATGATTCAAACTAGTTCCACTTGTGCAGTGATGAAGAGAGCCATTTACACTCAGAAAGAGAACTAAAGGAAATGAGTGTGGACCACAACATAGCATTTCCACTCTTTCTGTTATTGTTTGCTTGTATTTTTGTTTTCCTTCTAAGGGTTTTTTCTTTCTTTCTAGATCCAATTTCTCTTGTGCAGCAAGATAACTGAATACATATATTGGATTTAACATATTTAACATGTTTTGGACTACCTGCCAGCTAGGGGAGGGAGTGGAAGGAAGGAGGGGAAAAGTTGGAATAGAAGGTTTTGCAAGGATCAATGTTGAAAAATTACCCATGCCTATGTTTTGTAGATAAAAAAGCTATAATAATAATAATAATAATGATAAAAGAATGAAAAAAATTAACTTTAGGATTGATTGTATGACATGGGAGAAACTGGCACAGCATCGCCCAGCATGGCATGTCCTCATCAGAGAAGGTGCTGTGCTCACTGAGGAAAGCAGAATTGAATTACGCCCAAAGAAATACAAGTTGTGCAAAATTTATAAATGCTGCTCCAAATGTGGCAGACATTTCATGCTTGTATTGGTCTGATTAGTAATAGTCAAGCACACCATAACTTGACTCTAACATAATAATGTCAATGTGTTCCTCTTTGAATACTATGGAAAACAACCTACCTAATCATCACAATCACACAAATAATTAGCTATTTCTTAACAATTATAATTAATAATGATTATATTTTCATTAATAAATAAAATGTGATTATTAATTATTTTGTACCTATATTCTATATTACACTTATTTGCATTCTATTGATAGACCCTCTAAGGATTAGGCATGAGAATCATGAAAAAATGAAAAAAAGAAGAAAAAAGTTATAGGAATAATTACATATTTAGAGGGAACATATACAAGTTGTACTTGTAGTTTCATGTGCAATAATTTTTTTTATTGTACTCTTATTGAAATGTTTATTTTGTTCCATGAATTGAAAAAAAATGTTACAATACCAAAAAAAAAAAAGAATATATACATACACACATACATAGGCAGATTTCCCTTGAGAGGTTTCATTTCATTCAGAGGAGGTTTCATTTAAAAAGTAGAATTGAAACTGTATTCTTGAAGGATAGGCTATGGAGGGAAGTAATCTTCCTAAAATATCATTTCGTATACATGGGGCAAATTTTCAGTGGTTCTCTAATGTCTACAGAATTAAGCCCAGATTCCTCACCTGCTATTTGAAGCCCTTCAAAAGCAGGCAGCTAAGTAAGTCTTCAACTTTATTTTGATCCAAAAAGCATTTATTGATGTCCTACTATATGTAAAGCACTGGTGATGATAATACTATTGCATATGTAATTAGAAAGTACAGACTAGTAACAAGTTCAGTTGGTTAACTAAAGGATCAAGAAGAAAAGTAATGTCAGAGAGCAAAACTGGAAAATGAGGGTGGATAGTGGAATGACTGGAGGCAAGAATGTAGAGGTTTAGGAGTAGAAAGATGCTGGGAGAAATTGAAGGATAGGAGGTTATGGTTAGAAGAATTTTAGAGTTCTAGATTATTAAGGTAGAATATTTGGGCATGATGATGACATTAAAGGGTAGGAATGGGTATGGGATTGAAGGTTTTAGGATTCTTTCTTTTGTATCCATGGAATTCTGAGATAAAATCTGCTTTCATATCTTTCCCCCACAAACCCCATCTCCCCCAAGAAAATTAACAACTTAAAACACAATAAATTATTTTTAAGCCTAAAAAACCTAAACTCTTGAAGAAAATCATTATACTCATTTCTCCAATTTTCCCCTATCTAGTCTATTACACATTTGCATTGCTGATTGTCAAGCTAAATAAGATATGAAAATGAAATGACAAATGAAACAAAATAGAGAAGGGAATCCAGTGAAGTGACAGGAAATTTTAAAGAACCTGTTCAGGAAATATGCCAGGTGAAGATCCTATATAATTAGTTAGGTGATAAAGTTGAAAGATGACCTCTGATGCATAAAGATCATCTTAAAATATGGATAAGCAGAGAATAGATAGTTGACTATATATGAGATGAAGTGTAAAGAAAATTAAGAAAATGTAGGAGGATAATTATCTTTTTCTTAATTTTAAAAAGAACAAAACCACCATTGAAAATCCTGGTTGAGGCAAAAGCAAATCTTGATTCCTTCATAGGGTTATCAAGTGGAAAAAACTGAAAAAATTGGGAAAATTAAATTGATTGATATAGGCTTTGAACCTCAGAAATCTTTATGGTCATTTTTATGTAATCCTACAAGGAACTAATCCTTCCTGAGAGAATGAAAAAAGATATAGAAGGATAAAGATAGCAAAGAATGTAGAAATCAAAGGTTATCAATAAAAAAATCAGGAAGGAGTATTTAGAGGAAAATATTTAAACTTTAATTTTTAAAAATTGAATTTATTCTTCTACATCAACAGTGATGTGAAATAATGAATTCCTTATAATGTATTTGGTCATTAACTAGTCAACTACTTTCTCAATATAACTAGTTCTTAAGACAATACAAAATAGTTTAATAACTAATGTTTAAAATTAACATTTAGCATAATGTTGTGTGATCCATAAATTTATCTTTATAGGGATATTCTTATTACTCCCTAGGATTCCCTGTCTTTTCACCCATAACTCTTTGGAGCAATTATCTGAAAACTGGTACTTTAGAATCTTACCTTTTAAGATCAAATGAAAAAGAAAGAGGAGAGTTCTTATTGGCTACAATTAACCAGCTCCTATGTTATGCATGTGGGCACATTTGTACATCTTCTGAACACTTCCACTCAAGCAAGCTGTTCAAATTTATTGTCTTGTTCCTGTTTCCTGAAATGCCTTCCTATTTTACCCAGTAGAGAAGACAAAGCTACAACAAAGTGTAAAGTTGCAAAGTGTTTTTCTGATACTTTGTGTGTCTACTTTTCTTTCCTTATACATTAATATAAAAGCCATTTTGCTGTTTAAAGCAAGCACTTACTGAAATTGAAAAGTCATCATTTAATGTACACTAGATTCTGGCATCACAGTGCACATTTTGGAGATGAGAGAAAATTGATAGTTTTCTGCTTTAAAATACTAATATTCAGCTTGGTAATGAATGAGAAAGAAAGGGCATTTGAATTGTTGCATTTCTCAGAGACATCTTCCCTGTCTCAACATCAACTAACATGCGTTAGTCTCATGAGACATGAGACTTATAATCAGTATGCTCAGGATGAATGCTAATGTGTTTTGGGAACCTAAATTGAAGAATTCAGTTCCCCCAAGTACCATGAAGTACCTCTAAGATTTTAAGTTGAAGAGCAATTGTCAATTTGCATTGGCAGAGGGAGTTATCCTCCTTGGGAATTCTCTACAATTGCGAAATTACAGATTTAGGTGGTTTAATTAATGCTATTCTTCATGTATATTATTGGTTGAATAGACTTTTGGGGACTGATAAGCATCATTACCAATGTTATCACAGTCTTATCATAAAGTGCATGCACACACATATGGCAATTTATAGAGAGTGACCTTGGAACCAAGAACTCCTAAGTTCACGTCCTATGTCTAAGATATGCTGGTTGTGTGACCCCAGAAAAATTGTTTTTATTTTCAGAATACAAAGCAATTTTTGAAGATTCTAAATTGCAGAGCAGTAGGTAATGAGACATATTGGCAGGGGGAGTTTCTGACTGGGAATTTCTTATGCCATTGAAATCAGAGATCTAGTCTGAATATTTTTGCTCAATGTCTAAAATACAAATACACATATATATGCATATCAATTACCATACACACATATCAACCGTCTATTGGCACTTGATTTCACATTGAGACAACCATAGTTCAAGTATAGCTTAGCAAATCACCACAAACTAATTTTTAATGGCTTGAATTTGACAGGAAGAAGATTGTATGTCTTAAGTTGTGAGTGTATTTTCCTTCAGTCATAATTTGCATATACATGTGAAGAGAAATTTAGCTTCAATATTTCTGTCCTACTTAGAACTCCCTCATTCAAGTGTCACTTTTTAATCTCAGAAGCTTTTGTTTGTTTCAAATAGATGGACCAATGTGATTGATTAGATAAGGAGTAATTGCCTTGAAAAGCATATTAAATGTGGAATTTGTGACTCAAAATCGGTTTAAAAAATGAGATCAGCACATTGATTTTTCAGTCTTTCAATAAAATTTTCATATTTCTAACTTACTAGGAAGTGCTCTTGAGTGCCACAGCCTTAATTGTGAGCTGTGGGCATGTCTGAGACAAACAAACAAAAGTTTTCAGAGAGTTCAGACATACCATGGCTAGAAAACTAGTTTTAGGACTTCTGAGATCAGTCAGGGAAGTCCATATTCAGCCAAAGGTACACAGCAATTATCCCTCAATTTCCAGTGAACCATAAACATTTGGATAAACATAATCTAGTCATATATACAGATCAACCCTTATAATTTACATCTCTTTGACTATAACACGCATAAGGACAGGTATCCTATCTTATCTAAAGTTTTTATTTCTCTTGTTGCCTATTATACTACTCTCAACACAGCAAGGCACGTCAACAGATTAACTAAAAAACAAAACAAAACAAAACAAAAAAAACCCCCCAAAACCAATAGATTAACTAAAAAAAAAGCACATTCACATTTTGTCTTATATCCTTTGTGCACTAACCACATTAATCTAGATACCTCCCCTCAAAAATGTCTTGAGCTTTCTCACTTTGGTTTACACAGTCCCTTCCACACCTGGAATGTCCTTCTCCTTCCTCTCTGCTCATCAGAATTGTTGCTTCAAGACAGCCTAACTCTACCTACTCCATGAAACCTTCCCTTATTAACACTTAATACAATTTTTGGGACATATTAAGTATGTAATAAACGACAACACTGCCTAGAAATGTTTATTTTTTCCTTACTCATTATAATACCAATTTGATACTGCCTTATATACCAAGTTTTATTATTATTTCTTTCTCAAGAGGACTTCACCTACAATTTAGTTCTTGCTCTTATGCAAGTGGATCTCCCAAATCTGACTCCTTTCCTAATTTTCCTAATAGTGAGGGTACCATCATTAAGACAGTCACCCAGGCTTATAAATTAGGTGTCATCCTCGACTCCTCACCTTCTTTCATTCCCTATATCCAATCTGTTCTCAAGATCTCTCAATTTGACCTCTGTAATATCTCTAGCATTGTGTTTGCCTTCTATCCACTACATAGGCACCCATTGACACCAGGTCTTCATTAATACCCTGTTGGTTGGTCTAATTGCCATAAGTCTCTTCTCATTCTAGTCCATTTTCCATTCAGAAATCAAAATGATTTTCCTAAAGCACAGGTCTGATCATGTCACACTAAACTACTCACTAAATTCTAGTGACTCTCTATAATCCATAATCTCCAAGATGGAGATCAAATACCCTTTTTTTGGTATTTAAAATACTTAATAATTTGGTCTTTCCTTTCCAGACTTCTTATATCTTAAAGTGTACCATGATCTAGTCTCAGTTGTTCTTTGCAACAAGACACTCCATCTCTTAACTTGGGTATTTTCACTGGCTGTCTTCAATATCTAGAATGCTCACCCTACTTATTTCTGCATACTGGCTTCTCAGATTTTCTTCCAATCCCAACTAAAAATCTCACCTTTTTCAGGAAGCTTTTAATTCTGCCTTCCCTCTTTTGACTACTTCTAATTTTCTGTTCTTGTTTTTTAGTCCCTATTTCCTTGCAATCTGGCTTTCAATCTAACTCAATTAAAATTTCTATATTCTTTCTAAGGTTATCCATGATCTCAAAACTGGCAAATTAGATGAATTCTTCTCACTCCTCATCCTTAAAATTAAAAAAAGAAGTTTTTCTTTTAGTTAGCAATCATTAATTGTTTGTCCCTCTCCTCTCCTATTTTTCAATGAAAAAAAAAGAAAAGAGAAACAAAATATTTATTAGTGTTTACCACCCTCTCCTCTTGGATATTTTCTCTGGGTTTTTAAAACATTACTCTCTTCTTCAATTCATCATAATTTGTCTCACCTACCTATCACAGTCGCATTTTCTGAATTCATCATGTTTTCTATGGTGGTTGAGTCATAAGGCTTTGTCCTAAGGCTCTCCTTTTTTACTTTGGTGATTTTACCAGCTTTCATGAGCTCACTTATCAGTTCTTACAGATGACTTCCAGATCTATACATATAGCTCAGTTTTCTCTAATCAGGTTCTACTTGCGCATTGACAACTCCCTAATAAATATTTTCGCCTGAATGCCCTGTAGGCACCTTAAACTTTACCTGTCTAAAACATAATTCTTTGTCTTCTCAAATTCTCACAGATTCCTACTTTTTCTGTTTAAGTTAAAAGTATCATTCTTCCAATAACTCAAGTTTACAATCTCAGAGTAATCTTCAACTTTCCTCTCTTCTTCAACAATCTCAGAGTAATCTTCAACTTTCCTCTCTTCTTCAATTTCCATAGCTAGTCAGTTTTTCAAATCTTGTCAGTGATACCTCTATAACATCTCTAGCATCTGTTCTTATCTTTCCAATCCACCACTCTGGTTAGGCCATTTCTATTTTTTTGTATTTTAGCTTTTTATTTACAAAACATATGCACGGGCAATTTTTCAACAATGACCCTTGCAAAACCTTCTATTCTATTTTTTCCCTTCCTTCCCCCCACACCCTCCCCTAGATGACAGGTAGTCTAATACATGTTAAATATGTTAAAGTATATGTTAAATTATATACACACATATATTTATACAGTTATCTTGCTGCACAAGAAAAATCGGATCTAGAAAGAAAGAAAGAAAAAACCTGAGAAGGAAAACAAAAATGCAAGCAAACAATAACATAAAGAGTGGAAATACTGTGCTGTGGTCCATACTGATTTCCCATAGTTCTCTCTCTGGGTGTAGTTGATTCTTTTCATTACTGAACAATTGGAACTGATTTGAATCATCTCATTGTTAAAGAGAGCCACATCCATCAGAGTTGATCATCATATTTTGTTGTTGTCATGTATAATGATCTTGTGGTTCTGCTCATTTCACTTAGCATCAATTCATGTAAGGCAGTCCAGGCCTCTCTGAAATCATCCTGTTGGTCATTTCTTACAGAACAATAATATTCTATAACACTCATATACCACAATCTAATCAGCCCTTCTCCAATTGATGGGCATCCATTCAATTTCCAGTTTCTAGCCACTACAAAAAGGGCTGCCACAAACATTTTTGCACATGTGGGTCCCTTTCCCTTCTTTTAGATCTCTTTGGGATATAAGCCCAGTAGCAACACTGCTGGATCAAAGAATATGCACAGTTTGATAACTTTTTGAGCATAGTCCAAAATGTTGAGGCCATTTCTAAGCTGGAATCTTTTGATAGTTTTCTAATTGGCATCTAGGATAAAATACAAATTCCTCCTTTTTTGGTATTTAAAATTCTTAAAATTCATCTCCAAACGATCTCCCCAGGTTTATTGCATACTACTCACTTTTCTGGGAATCTGGCTTCTTAGATCTACATGCTATTCTTTGAACAGAACATTCTATCTCCTGTCTCTGGGTTTTTGCTTAGCTAATTGTATGATTACCTTTTACTTCCAGCTCTAGGTATTCTGAGTTTCTTTTAAGCCTCAACTCAAGAATTATCTTTTACAGGGTCCTATTGTGATAACTGATAATTCAAATTGCTAGTATCTTCCCCCAAATTTTTGTATTTATTTTATGTTTAAGTATCTGTGCTCATGCTGTTTTCTTTCAATATGATATAAACTCTTTGGGGCATGAACTGCTTTTGTTTTTGTATCTCCAATACCTTCTTCACAGTTGGTGTTTAAACATTTGTTATATGAATGAAAGGGTTATAATGAATGTGGTTTGGATTTCCTAATCCAAGCAAACACTTTAGAGCTGAGTAGGATTACTCTTTTCTATAAAACTTGTCTTTTTGAGCAATTCACAGTAATGGTAGATATATGGCAAATTCTTGATCTCTTGGTCACCAGGTCAATACTATAATCTCCTTACTCCTCCTCCTCCAATTGTTAAGATCACATACTTCTGAACTTGGGATTCCCCTGAGGTAACCCTAAAACCTTGTGTTTAGTATGTCTTTTCCAATCTCCTTTAATTTTAGTGCCTTCTTTCTCTTGTTTATTTTAATTTTAATTTATAATTTGTTTGTATGAAGTTGTTTCTCTATCCTTTATCCAGTCATTAGACTGTAAATTACTTGAGAACAAGGACTATTTTTGAGTTATATCTCCAGCATTTGGCATAGTATCTGGAACATAGTAGACATTAAACAGTGTTGACCAACTGAAAAAGTTAGATTCCAAGACTCTGACACCTAAGAAATCTTTATTTCTCTGAAAGCGGGAGGTTAGGAATGACATTGTCTTTGGACTTATAGTTAGATACCTGTTCTCATTGTTATCTATCTTCAGGGTTAGTCCAAATCCAATGGCCACCCTCCTCCCCCCCAATCAATATTCTCTTTATACCTTTTTGGCATTTGGTATTACTATTTCATATTTCTTTAAATATTCTTTTCACTTGGCTTTCATGAAAATATACTTGAATCTATGACTACTGCTTCTCCATCTCCTCTCACATCTTTCTTCTGCCTGTGTAAAGGACTGAAACTATAAAAAGGTGTACTTGAATCAGATAACAGAGCACTTACGGTTAATTACCTATTTGATATGAGACAATGACTCTATTAGCATATGTTTGGATAAATGGCTCTTCTCACAGTTGATGCTGGCTCAATGTTAAGATAATCATAGGCAAGGATTCGATGGTGGGGTGAGACAGGCCAGAGTCACTTGGTGGCAGGAGAAGGAGGAGAAAGGTGGGGAGATTCTGGACTCCAGAATCGAGAAGAGATCTTTGGCAAAAGTCCTGGTAATTTGCCTGCTTCTTTCACTTTTCCTCCTAAAAACCAAGAACTTTTACTTATCCTGACTCTGGATGATTCTAAGGTCTCCAGGGAGCTAGCTTGGACTTAACATGCCTGGTATCTATGAATGAATCTCTAGAGGCTTAATCCTTGGCCCTCTATCTTTCATTCTATATTTTCTTCCCAAAGGGAGAGAAAGTAAATTCACTCTCATGAATGCAATTCTCATGCCATACCCCATGCCTAGGATAAACTTATGTCTTACCTTAGTCCCTATTATGGGCCTTACTTGATTTGTTCTTTATGCTTCCTTCTCTGATATTACCATTTCCTGCTCCAATGTAAAAACAAACTTTTCTTTCTTTATTTTCTCATAGCATTTGAGGATACTTCTTTGTATTTATCTCATACTTCTCCCTTGTATTTATTTCACTCTCCTTTTTATCATATGTCTTTTTGTATCTTTTTCTTCTCATTTAAATTGTAATTTCCTTGAAAGCCCAGACTGGATTTTATCTTTCTATCCCCAATGGGATTTCATTCCCCAAATGGAACATTTTAGACAAACTGAATTGTTAAAATTACAGAATGACACTCCCCTGCTCCTGAATTGTTGTCTAGTCTTGTAGATAAAAGGAACAGATCATTTTTGGACTATAGTGAAAAGAGTGCTGGACAGAGGATCTGGGCTTGAGTTCTGGGTAACTTTGGGTACCATTCGGTAAGTCATTCCTTCATGGGCTTCAGTTTCTCTTTCTATAGATTACTTCTGAGTAATCTTGATTTTGATCTATGACTATGGGATCTGCTCTATTCTCAATGGGGTTATTTTAGGATTGAAGAATTAGACAAGGTATCCTTTAATCAACCAACTCCAGGTTCCCAAGTTTTTTATATTCCTATGATCTCTAAGCATTCAGTAAATGCATGTTGATTGAGTGAACACAAAGTAGAATTCTGATTTCATGAGGTAATAGTTCAGTTCTTCAGTTCTAATAATAAAATAATATCTAGGATTTTTATAGCCTTAAGGCTGACAAAGTCCTTTACATGTGTTATTAATTTTATCTTCATAAAAATCCTGTCAGATAGATGGTACCCTTTTCCCCTTTTTACAAATGGGAAAACTGAGGCTAAGAGCATTTAAGTGACTCACACAAAGTCATCTAAATAGTAAAAATCTGAGACAGAATTCAAATTCACATTTTTCTGACTTCAGGTCCACCCAGATGTCAACTGTATATAGGTTCATTTCAAATATTCATCTGATTTGAAATAAATATCACAGCACTCTGATAAACAAATGACTGTCTTTTTAAATTGAATTCAAATAAGATAATCATTAATAATTTGATTGACTTTCTAAAATCACTTTTTAAGTTTTTAATTTGTTGCATTAATCAGATACCATAATTGACTTTCTTTTTTTTTTTTTTTTTTCATATCTCCCTGGAACAAGGTCTTCTCTTTGACCTGTTGAATTAATTTCAAAAGAAAAAGTTGGAGGGCCAGAACTCTGAACTTGAAACAAGGAGCTAAGTC
Organism: Sarcophilus harrisii; assembly: GCF_902635505.1. NCBI lineage: Eukaryota > Metazoa > Chordata > Mammalia > Dasyuromorphia > Dasyuridae > Sarcophilus > Sarcophilus harrisii. The sequence continues at coordinate 287,970,469 of NC_045426.1, read as the reverse complement.
AGTGGAATTAAGGAGATAATGTAACTATTTTAGCATGGTTCAGTATTATAGATTTAATCTTACAACAAATAATGGTTTCCTAATGATATTATTATTGGTTATACTCAGTGTAGAACATATAAGCTAGAAGCCTTAGTCAGGATTTAGTCGGAGAGAGCTAGAGGCAGAAGCAGAGAAGACAAAGGACTGGTGGAAGAAACTTAAGCTCTCAGAACCAAAGGGAAAAGTTCAATTCGTTCTTCAATCTTCCTGGTGTCTGGCCTGGGCTCCTGAACTTCCCCCACTGAGACCAAGGGCTGGTTTGAAAGGCTCTCCAGAAAGCTGCCCAGCCCCAGGAAAGAGATAATAAAGGATTTGGACTTGAACACCTGGCTGTCCTTGTGGTAATTACTGAATTGAAGGCTGCTGCCAGAGACCTGTAGGAAACTGAACCAAAGAGAACGTTACACAAAGTGAAGCTACAGATAGTGTGAAAAAGACACATGAATTTCAGGGGATTGTAGGCCCAACATAAGTCCATAGTATGAGAAGGAAATGCGAATAGAATCTTTTATTATAAGAAGCATGGTGGTCAGAAGAAGAAATGCATAGGAACACTGTATTCTGCCCTTAGTTCTGGCTGACATTTTAAGAAAGATATAGTTATTCAAAGGTAGACAGCCGGAGCAGGGAGAGGACTAAAGGCAATGTCATATAAAGATAGATTAAAATTTGGTTCTCAAATCTTTTGACGTTAGTAGCCCTTGATAATCTTTTAAAATACTGAAAACCTCAAAGAGCTTTTGCTTATGTGGGGTATGGCTATTGATATTTGCCACATTAAAAATTAAAATTGGCAAATTTTAAAATATTTATCTAGTGATTTATTTTAAATGATAATGTCTATTACATGTCAATATAATGTATTTTTACAAAGCATATTTTCCAAATAAAAAATCAATTAGAAATGTGTCATCATTTAATGTATATTTGCAAATCTCTTTAATGTCTGGGTGAAGAAAAGAAAACTGAAGTGTCATATCCACTTTTCTATTCATTCTGTTGAAATCTATTGTTTCGGTTGAACTATATGAAGAAAATTTGGCCTCACACAAATATATAATTGGAAAAGGGATGAGTATATAAATAAATAAATACTGTCTTAGTATTATTAAGAAAACAGTTTTACCTTAGAGGATTCCCTGAAAGGGTCTGAGGGACCTCTCAGGAATCCACAGACTATATTTTGAGAACCACCGAGTTAAAGGAACTAAGATTGTTTAGCTTGAAGAAAAGAAGTCTTTCTGGGCACATAATATTTATGTTCAAATATGGAAAGGGTTGTAACATGAAACAGGAATTATACTTGTTTAGATCAGCTTCAGAGGACAAAACTAGGAAAAAATAAATGGAAGTTGTAGAGAGGTGAATTTCAGTTCAAAACACAGAAAAACATCCAAATGGTTAGTCCAAAAATGGAATGGGCTCTTCCTTAAGGAATGCTGGGTGACTACTCATTAGAGATATGGTTGAGAGGATTCATTTTCAAATATAGTTTAGAGGAAAGGGCCCATTCCAACTCTGAGATTCTTTGATTTTGTATGATTATAATTCCCTATTATCCTTTAATTAATTCTTTCCTAATTTCCATGTCTACACGACCTTCCTCTTCAGACTCCTGATATATTATACTATAGGCCTGTAATATACTCATCATGAAGTAGTGAATAAGGGTGACAACACATTTATATAGTAGGCATGCAATACATATGTATCTAATCCCTTTATTAGATAATAAACCCTATGAAGTAAAAAATTATGTCCCAAATTAAATTCATGTCTCTTCTATTCAGTGCTTAATAGAACAGTGGTTTAATAAGTTTGTTGAAGGAGAAAAAATGAAATTCATGGTCTCTTGAAACATAAATGTTATGAATTGGGAAGCTAAATCAAGCCACCTTACAGCAAGTTTTGATTTCTTGTTTTCTGTACTCATGAAGTATATGGGGTGGGGATGGGATGTGAAAAAATACTTTTCTGAATACAAGTTAGTTATAAAATAGTGTTATAAGTTATAACTTAAAGACTTACAAAATTGAGTTGTAGTTACTGGAAGTCTATATCATCAGAATTAGTCAAGCATACAGTGTTTTAGTAAATATTATAAAATTTCAGATCAAGGTGAAAATTATTATGGGTCATGGCAGGTTTGAGATGAACTGCATAAGTAAGGCAATTAAGATAAGAAGGATTTCAAACAGAATTCCATCAGCTAAATTCATAGGAGTATTTACATCATAGAATAATTATCTGAAGTGCCAACCAATACCAAAGTTACTTAAATATCAATTAGCATAACAATTTTTGTGGATATCTGGTAAAAGCTATAAAATTTAAGACTATTTTCTAAAACTAAACTTATAGAAATTTTATCAACTAGTCTTTCTTTTTGAAAAGGGGAAGGCATAAATATTCATTTGTTATAAAACTTGAACCTTAAAACTTTCCTGAGTCTTCAATAAGACAAATAAGACAAATAGTAACCTCCCACATATTTCAGTACAAGGAAGGAAAATTACAAACTCTTACCAAGTAATCATCAGGCTTGATACCAAAAAGTTCTCTGAAATACCGAAATGCTACTGGAGCATATGTCTTAAATCTGAAGTCTGGGTAGTGATGAGCTGGGGTCAGATTGCTCCCTTCACTACAATTAAAATTAAAAGAAAAGAGAAAAAAAATGCACAGATGAGAAATGTCTACTTTAATATCAAATTGGAGGAAGTTTTCTTTTATCGTTCAGGCCAATTTCTCCTTCAGAAAATTTTAATCATTTATATTAAGTCTTTTGATGCATATGCAACCAACACCACATGTCCATTGATTGAGAACAGAACAGATACCATCTCAGCGAGAGTCACCTCCAAGCAAGCTTCCCTGCCAATCCACAGCATGTAGTCAGCTATGTCAGCGTATCACTGATTCAAAATTCTGTATGGCCTTCCTAAGGAATGGCCCCCAGTGATACTGAACATATAATGGGAAGTTAAAATTTGAGCTACTTTAAACAGAAGGATACTGTTCTATCATCTAACATCTACAAGAGTTGAACCATCATAAACACAGAAAGTTTGATATAACTGTATTTTAGACATATATCCAAAATAAACTATGAAGAAAAATATCAGTAGTGTATTACAATAATATACAGTATGTACACATGCTAATTGAGTAAAAATTTATTATCAGGAATACACATACTTTTTGTATATTAAAAAACAAACAAGAAGTGATCAGAAAAGAAAAAAGGAAAGAAACCAATACATATGACTAATTTTAGTGATGGTAATAGCAACATCTGTATGTCTCTGTAACTTATTTTGTTTAGAAGAATGCACTTTGTGTGGGTCTCTTGCGCTTGGTGAGCAAAGAAACACATAAATGAAAGTCTTGTCCATGATAGGAAAGTAAGTAACATTTGGTAAATTTGATGTAGGGTATTAAAAATATGGAATATTGTTGTTTTGGGCCATTAAACATAGAGGCCAAATAAAAGCTGTAATCAGCACCTACATTATTCTAATTTGCTCTCTGCAGTGAACAAAATTAATGGCTCCTGGGTATATTTATCTTGATTTATTATTTCTAGCATTCATTCTCCTTCTTAACTTACACTATTTAAAAATCCAGTCTCTGTTTAATCAAGAAATCAGTGGGGCAGTTAGGTGGCCCAGTGGATAGACCACCAGCTCTTAAGTCAGGAGGACCTGAGTTCAAATCTGAATTCAGAGACTTAATACTTCCTAGCTGTGTGACCTTGAGCAACTCACTGAAACCCAAGTGTCTCAGGGGGGAAAAAAAGAAACCACTAAGAGGAAGAATGAAGTGCAATTAAATGAATGAATGAATAAAGTAAAATAAGTTATGACCTTGTGATCCTATCAGAAATTGGACCCGGGCCAGTCATGACTACATATTATGGATGTTGTATCCTGTTTTCTGCTTTTTAGTAGAGAGGTAGTAAACTAGATGTGGAAGAAGCAACATAATTTTAGATTTGGCCAATGTATTGATTTGTTTTTCATGACTATACTTACCTGTTTCTTACAAGGGAGGGAATCTCTTAGAGGAAAGGGAAACAGTGAGAAATGACAATAATGTTTTAGAAAAAAAGCATCAATAAAACATTTTTTAGGTGGAAAAAGGGAATAAATATTTATTAAGTACCTACTATGTTTCAGGTACTATACTTAGTGCTCTACCAATATTATTTCGTTTGATCTTTTCAACAATACTGTGAGGTAGGTTTTGTTATTATTCTTATTTTACATTTGGGAAAACTGAAGCACTGGTTAAGTGATTTACCTAGGATTATACAAGCTCATTAAGTATATAAGATTGGATTTGAACTTAGTTTTCTAGTTGTTGGTTACTTTGAGCATATTACAATATTCTTTCTTCCATCCAGTTTTCATTAATTACAATGGTCTTCCTCTGTTTTGCTGCCTTATGTTTCTCTTTATTGAATGCTATGATGAGTTCATCTAATATTACAGAATAAAGTGTTAGGTTTCCCTGGTGATCTCTGTCTCTGTCTGTCTGACACACACACACACACACACACACACACACACACACACAGCATCTTTGGGTGTGTGTCTTCCTTTAGGCACATACCCTTTCAGCTAGTGGAGGAACCAGCAGAATGAAATAAGCCTATGAGGTCTTATTACTAAACATGCAGTTTTGTGAAAAAGAGCCTGATACAGTATCTTAGTGCCTTGCATAGAATAGAAAGAAATTCAATAAATATTTCTTGTATGAATAAATGAATGAATGAAGGGAAAAGAGATTGTAGGACAGACAGTTAAGAAATTAAGTACAACAGACACCTCTAAGTTGTAAATACTTAATAAATATTTGATCAAATAAAAATAAAAAGTGCCCAATGCTTACTACTTAATCAAAAGCCTTATTTTTTCATGGCATACATGGCATACATGGCAAGAGCTAAACTCCCAGGTTTTTACAGGTTACATGCTAGTGCGACCCAAACTTTGATTTGTCTTACCAGTCTAGAAAGATTTCCGGCATAGACCTGGCAACATAATGAGTCAGCCTTCCTAGCTTAGCTAAGTTAGCTAACTAGCTTTGCTAAGTTTGGAGAAGTTCAACTCTAGAAGACTAACCATTAAGTGGTAAAATTTATTGGTTTTGGCAATTCATGAAGACAGTCTACTAAGGTATAGATGAGCTGTGTGATGTTTGTCATGGGAGGAATTTTTATATTGCTGAAATCATAGATCTCTAAGACTATGGTTGAGTTTTATGTGCTGTCATAAGTGTCAATTAGTAATTATGGTGTTAAAATACTCACAAATCTGAATTACTAAAATAGTTTCAATTCATAGATAATCCAAGAGCCATTTCTTTGTAATGTATTATGCTCCCCCATGCCAAGAAGAATTTCTTTTCTTATTGAGTTTTACTTAGACTGACATAAAGACAAAATGCCATTTCCTGAAAATGTGCAGACCAGTTTATATTAGGATGTCGGGGAAATGGAGAAGAATTAACTGAATGCACACTTTAAATGTCTACTTAAAAAAAAAAAACCTATCATTTAAGAAGTCCACGCCTTTAATAGGCGTGTATATGTTCATACTTGCATTACACACATGGTTTGTCATTATTACAAAAAGTACTTGCGTAAAATAACATTTATTTACCTTGTGGTCTTTAAGTAGTTCTAGAGAATAAGTCTACCCTGAATGAAGTCCCCTGAGAGGATATGCAAATGACTGAGAAAGATGATCAGATGTGGCTAGTATTCAGGGAAGCTGAGTGGCACAGTGGATAGAGGGTGGAATCCAGAACACTAATCTTCATGAGTTCAAATCCAACCTCAGAATCTTATTAGCTTATCTGTCATTTAATCCTATTTGCCTCAGTTCTCAATCTATAAAGTGAATTGGAGAAGCAAATGGAAAAGTATTCCAATATTTTTGCCAAGAAAACTCAAATGGAGTCACAAAGAGTAAGAGATAATAAGAAGTACTCAGAGGCTGTACCACATGGCAGATTAACCACACATCATTCAGTTGACACAAACTTGGGGCATATTGTTGGAGGTATTGCATTCAAGATTTGCCTATATGTTCTATCTGAGGCCAGAATGGATTCTATTTTCAGATATGCTTATAAACATTACAAAATGCCTCCATTAACTGCATTACTGTTAATGAGAGAGAATAACTTTAACTGGTATTAAATTTAACTAAAGAAGGGAAAGGGACCTGTATGTGCCAAAATGTTTATGGTAGCCCTGTTTGTAGTGGCTAGAAACTGGAAAATGAATGGATGCCCATCAATTGGAGAATGGTTGGGTAAATTGTGGTATATGAATGTTATGGAATATTATTTTCTGTAAGAAATGACCAGCAGGATGAATACAGAGAGGCTTGGAGAGACTTACATGAACTGATGCTGAGTGAAATGAGCAGAACCACGAGATCATTATATACTTGAACTGGTATTAAATTTAATGGGTAATTAATCTGAAAGTGGGAAAGTTTCCTTTGGTCATATCAGATGAATATACCCGTTGTCATAACCTACCTGATTCTAGGCCTTGCTTGGGAAAAGTGACACTTTTTCAAAACACAGCCAGTTATGAAATGTATGATTGTTAACCTTAAGAGATATAATATATTCTTTTACTTTCTCCATGACTTTCTTTCATTTATGCATCTATTACCACATACTCTTTTTTCTCTTCAGATCATGTACATCTCTTTAGCCTATTAAGAAGTATTTTATATCAAGTATTAGATAAATGACAAAAGCTTAAAATTCCACCAAGACTTATGGGATACCCTATATTTTTAGAGAAAGACATGAATAAAATTAATTATGATATAAGAGAAAATGAAGTATGAAAATATATAAAGGTAAAACATTCTGAGAAGTCTGAGAAATAATTTTGTTTGGGTTACAATAGAAAATAATTTAATATAGCTATGAAATCAAAGATTTGGAAAGCATCTTAGTTATAATGTTTTGGGGGTGAGGGATGGGAAGATGGGAGAGTTCAAGTAGAGATGGGAGGGTGATATATATTTCTGAAGAGACCTGACTTTATAATGTTCTGGGCTGGTGCCCAGGGAAGTGAGAGTGGGAGGACAAGACTTCCTTTTGTGTGATCCCTACAATGGAGGACTAAGTTGGGTGATATTTATGCTTAAGATAGGTTTGAAAAATAGTTTGTGAATTTTACTTTAAAGCCTCTAGCTTGTCAGTTTTTGAATTTTGATAACAGAATAATTTTTAATAAGGCAAAGCTGAGCAACATGGTACTAATCCCTAGAGAAAAATCCGTTTTAACCTCTCAAAGAAATTCATGGGATTCAATTTGGATCCATAAATTTGGATCATAAAGAAGGAGTGTATTTGTATTTTTTTTCGCTTTTTTGGGGGGTAAATTGTACAAGTTGGTGGAGCAAATATTGCTTGCTTACAATTTTACTGGGTTAGCTCTTATGTTATCCTTATTTTGCTGCAGCACTTCTAAAACCTTTTTGGGCTCTTTTCTTGGGTAAAAAACCAGACTATTACTTTCAAGAAAGGTAAGAGAATTAACCCTTAAATTACATGTTTAGCTAATGGAGACACAAAAAAAAGTTGAGTGATGATGGTCAAACAATAACCTAATGTTACAGGGTCAGCTAGGTGGTACAGTGGCTACAGCGCCAGTCTTAAAGTCAGGAGGACCTGAATCCAAATCTGGCTTCAGACACTTAACACTTCTTAGCTGTGTGATCCTGGGCAAGCCACTTAACCTCAATTGCCTCAGCAAAAAACAAAACAAAACAAAACAAAAAAAAAGCCAACAAACCAAATTTTTATTACCTCCCTGAGATACTCCAAATTATTACTGATTTGCATATAGTAAGGATTTTCCTGAGTCCTGGTTTATTTATCAGCTTATCAGCTCTTAATTTCATGGTAGTTATAGAAATAGCTGGAAGGCACAGTGAATACACTATTGATTCAGAAGTCAGGAAGAGTTCAAAGCCACTTATTAGCTTTATAACTCTGGGACAAATCCCTTAATCTAAGTTACCTCCAAAACAAAATAAAACAAAAACAAACAAACAGAAGCCCCATCAAAAAATGATGGTTATAGGGGTTTTGAAAGCAGTAGTTCTGGATTTTTGAGAACAAAAGGATATTTAGGGCCAGCAAATAGGGTTTTTTCTACTCAGGAGAATTATATGACTCTTTTTTGAATACATTTTCTTTTTCCTGTGCTACATGAAAAGACCATCCCGTCAGGTCTAATTCTACAAAGTAAACACAAAATGTATTAAATAGCATCTTTCACCATTCCAAAGATGCATATGGGTAGTTATGTGTTAGATTCAATTTGAAACAGTCATTTTTGATCCCAACTTCTCTGTTTTAGAATCTAGCATGATTTTTACTACACTTCAGTTATTATAACTTTAAACAAAACCAAGTTATCTTTGGCCAGGTTGATTGATTTTCCAAATTCTATATGTCATTGAAACTATCTAAATAATATTTATTTAGGCATGGTTAATTTCTGTGGATTCTACACTTTTTAGTCATGTAATGAGAACAATGATTGACTAATGTGCACTCTATGGATATCCCCAAAATGTGGAAATAGCAAATGGTTTTGGACTAATAGCAACTGAACTCTAACACCTTTGACCCCTACTACCTATGTGACCTTAAACAAGTTATAAAAGCTCCTAGGTCTTCAGTTTTCTCATCTGTAAGATGGAGGGATTTAAATAGTTATGTCTAAATCCATGATACTAGAATTCAAAAAGGTCTTAGAAGAGGATTTCAGTAATTGGATAATCACTGTGTGAAAGATTTCCTAAAGAACACAAGCAAAAGTTACAAGTAACAAAAATGTATGGAGGATGGCAATAAAATCATTCCAAAATGGAGTGATCACAAATCCATCAAAGTACACTTGGGAAGTATGTGATTTGCACAGTTTTTCCCTTGAGAAAAGACCCTCCTGAATATTATGGAGAAGACAAAGGAAATACTGGTTGGATTCATCAAAACAGCTTCAATCATTTAGTCAAATAATAAATCAATTGAAATAGCATGTTTTTAAGACACATGATTTAATAACGAAAAGATGGAATCCATGTAAAGCAAAAGCCAACCAACTTAGTACCTCTTTATTTTAATAAATCATTTGCAAATTGAATAAGTTTTGACAGTCTTGACAATGTTTCCAATTTAATGAGGTTTATTTCTAGATCCACTAACAAAGGACTTTATAAATGACACCCCCAACCCCAAATAAGATAGAAAGAAAGTGCCATATTGTAATTTTTATAACTTTGCTAGTTAGAGATGAATGTCAAGATGGATGTCTTTTCTAAATACAGCTCATTGGGATAGAACCCAAGAAGAAGAAAGGATAAGTTGTTATGAAAATAAAGGTTGATTGATTCTGATTTGTGAACCACAAGTTCTCATCAAACTATTCTCCTTTCCAGACTTTTCTACTTCCATTTGCCATGACAAAGATTCTTATTATTTAGTCTGCTTTTGCCAGTACTAGGAGGCTAACACATTCTGTGCCTTAGGCTATATAGGTCACAAAGTGAGCAAAGGCTTTTGCAGGGTTGTTACATCTAGTTTCCCCTGTCAGAATGTAAGTTCCTTGAGGGCAGGGATAATTTCATTTTTTAAAAAAAATTTTCTATCATCAATATCTGCTACAGTTTACAATACATAGTAGTACTTAATAAAAGTCTGTTGAGTATTGCAAAGATTAAACAAGATAATATATTTAAAATCCTTTAAAGCTTTATATAAATATATCTGTTATAATGATAGTCTTATTAATATTACTACTAATATTATCAGAATGAAAATTATTTCAAATAACTTAAAAATAATATTCTTACCTAGGTAGAAACACACTTTCCACTACATAAAAGTCTTGCATAAGGACATCTCTGTCTGGTTTGGAAGTGAGGTTACCCACTGTGTATCCTATTCCCAGCTGAATAGCACCCTTAATAGCAGATGATGTGGTCTGTAAGGAAAACAAGTCTTGACATTAACAACCAAGGATTATATGCAATAAAGATTGTCATATTTAGTTTTGTTTTTCGATTTCTAGACAACCACAAAAGTTAAGATTTGTAGAGACTGAACAAATTAAAGATCAAATTTTTAAATCTTCCCTCGAAATTATTCTTTCTAATACAAATTGCTAAGATAAATATTGTCTATACTTGTGATGAGAAACAAATTGTTGAAGTGAATAGTAACTGGTGTTTGGAGCCAAAAGTCCTTAGGTCCAAGTCTTTGAAGTATATATAAAAGTATACACAATATTAATATAAACTTAATAAATACAAATGTATCCAAAGTAGTTGAAAAATAATAATTGAGAGAGAAGGGTTGTTACTGATTGAGGGCTGACAAATTACAATTGAACTGCTGATCTGAAAAGAACTTTCCACCTGAAATTTAGTGAAATTACAGATTCAAGAAAATCACAAAATAGATGTATGGGTTAATACATGGGGAAATGCTCATTTTAAAAGTAAGAGAATAATTTTAGAATGTAGGATAAAAGGTTTGCTATGTATCCAAATATAACTAGAACAAATATGTTAAAAAAAACAGATTTATTAAAACATAGTCAAGGAACAAAAACAATTTGTTTACCATAAAAATGAAACATTCAAAACCTTGATTCTCCCTCAGAAATCTTTTATACCATCTTTGTATGAACTCATACGTGACTTCTCTTTTACAAACCTACACTAAAGTCATCAAAACCACCTATAAAATCTTTTGAAGATTAGTAGACTTTAATCTAAAAATTAAATTTGCAGTTCTGGAATAAGAAAAATTCTAGGAATTTACTCCTTTAATATTAACCTACAATCAAGTAAATATTCTCTGTTAACCTAGAAAAAATTACCTGCATATATATTTCTTTGAGCATGTGAAAAATCAAAGAGAAAAGAATAGTTTCAAACATATACATTAAAGACAAGGAAGGTAGTTTTATACTTCTTTATATCCCCACAGTGCCTAACACCATTCTCTATAGAAAAGGGGAGTTTAATAATTACTTACCAAACAGAAGAATGAACAAATGAATTATCCAATAGTTAAAAATGTCAATTCACATTTACAATACTTTAAGAACATTTGTTAAGTAATATATGCATTTTTTACACATTTTATAGGTGAGGAGACTGAGGCCAAGAAAAGGGAAGAAACTTGTCAGGGTCACACACAAAGGTAACCTGACTCCAAATTTAATGCTTTCTTTGACTATACTATGTTGTCTTTCCAATGCTGATTATTTACTGGAAATTCAAGAGTAGCAGCAGCATAGTGCCTGACACATAGTAGGCACTTAATAAATATTGATTTATCTATCATCATCACCACCACCACTATCATCATTATCATCAGGCTCCTGAGTGCGCACACACACACTCACTCTCTCTCTCTCTCTCTCTCTCTCACACACACACACACACACACACACACACACACACACACTCCTGTTATGTAGAGGGCTGCAGATAGATGGGGAGCCAAACCAGACATTGTTAGCAGATTTCCTCTGGGCTGAAGGATCTTATACCTTACCCAGAGCAGCCCCACTATCTGCAGCCCTCTACATAAGGGGTCATTTTCCTATTCTTCTTCTGAGTTCAGTTAAATCCCATCCCTTTATTATTGTCTTATTATTTCTGACTTTATTGTCCTCAAATTTTATATAGTACTTACTATCTGTACTATTCAATAGTACTATAGCATGACATTGCTATTTAATTTCTTTCATGACTATATAACTCCCATTGATATTTAGACTGGAAATAATAATTTTCATTTTCATAGTGCTTTAAGGTAAACCCTTCTAGAGAAGGGGCTCTGTGTTCTACTTCTTTGGTTTTCTCTATATCATGCAGCAGAAAGCCAGCATTTGAGAGAATCTCACTTTTTAAAAATTAAATTTCATACTTATTTCAAACATAGATCAATCTTCTTTCTTTCTCTTCCCTGTTTCCCTTACTTTTACTTTGAGAATGCAAAAAACATAGAATCCTTGTAACAAGCATGTGTAATCAAACAAAATAATATCTCTCATTGTCCATGTTGCCAAAAAAAAAAAAAAAGTGTCAAGCTGGGATCTAAGCCCATTACCTTTCTGGACAGCATGTTTCATTATGTGTCTTCAGGAACTGTGATTGGTCATTGTATTAATCAGTTATATGTGTGTGTGTGTGTGTGTGTGTGTGTGTGTGTGTGTTTATTTGTTTTAATTAGCCTAGACCTGTCTCCTTATCGTCCTATTCCAACCTTCTCTGCACATGGAGAATACAAAAAAACAAAACTCATTACACATGTACAACCAATCAAAACAAATTTCCATATTGGCTATGTCCTAAGAACATTTATCTCATTGGTGTATTGAGTAATTCACCTTTCTATTGGGAATTGAATAGCATATATCACCCTTAGTTCTCTGGAATCCTGATTGGTCATTACATTAATAAGAATTCTGCATAATTATATTCCATCACATCATTTAATCTGTTTGCCTCCTTACAAAAATGATATTACATATCTTAGTCAAATTTCTCCTTAGGTTTGAAAGTGCCTCAGTATTTTTCATTTTCTATGAGTCCTTTTATTCAGGGGCCTAGAGAAGGAAGATGGCAGAATATCTAGCAGCAAATCTAGCCTTCAGTTGTTCTTTTGTATCTTAACTCTTCAATGTCTTAATTATATTTTACTTTTCCCTTTTTCTGACTCCATTATTATGTCATCAATAAGGCCCAGTGACCCTTTTAAACAATAATCAATTTCTGAGGATTGAAATTTATTTTTTCCTTTTAATCTCATGTAAAAACTCAAAGGGGATATTATATTTTGTCATTTATTACTAGGAGTCAAAGAAATTCTAGAACTGGATAAATTTTTTGAGATCATCTACTTCAATCTATCCTCCAGTGAAGAAGTAACAGAGACTGAAGGATGGAGAATGATTTGAGTGTGGTTACACAGAAATTATGGCAGAGCCAGAATCCATGTCTTCTAGTTTCAGTTCAGGACTCTTTCTTTTTAATCATATTGATTCTAACATCACAGCACACGATTCTAAGGGATCTAAAAGAAAAATGCCACAGAAGAACCATAGAATCATAGAGCTTGCTGAAAGCGATCGAAGGGTACCTGCTACAATGTTGCAATATTACAGTTGAGAAAATCCATAGGAAATATTGACTTGCCTAAAATAACATAATTTAAGTGGCAATTTGAATGCAGGTGTAATACTATTCCTATTGTGCCATGATGTCTCATTGGGTTTTTTGCATATTCATTTTCCCATCCTATGGGAGTAGGATTTGTATCTGGCACAATTGATTCTTTTTATGGTTCATTTAATCACTAGGACAATAATTAGTTAAGACTTTTTGAATGGTAATAACTTTCCTAATGCTAGGAACACAGCATGAGATATGGGACTTATCTCAGCAAAGGAGTTAGGAGTACTTGGAATCAGGAAGAACTGAACTTTATTTTCCTCTTTTTTTCTCCAGTTATTTTCTCCAGTTACATGTAAAACAATTTATTGTTTTTATGTTTTTAAAACTTTGAGATCCAGATTCTTCCTTTTCTCTCCATTGTTCCTCCATTGAGAAGGTATATGTGAAATTAAGCAAGACATTTTCATAAAAATCATGTTGCGTAACGAAAACAGAAATCTCTGACTCCCTTCAAAAAAACCCTCAAGAAAAACAAAGTTAAAAAAAATATGAGCATTGCTTTCTATGGGAAGCTTTTTCTTATCCCTTCAACCATTGGTGAGTTCTCATTATGATCACCATGAGATCCTTTAAAATAGAGAATATTTTGCATTCTTATTTGGATACCCAATCTTTGGCACAGTGTGGGGTCCTCAAACTACGGCCCGCAGGCCAGATGTGACAGCTGAGGACGTTTATCCCCCTCACCCAGGGCTATTAAGTTTCTTTATTTAAAGGCCCACAAAACAAAGTTTTTGTTTTTATTATAGTCCGGCCCTCCAGCAATCTGAGGGACAGTGAACTGGCCCCCTATTTAAAAAGTTTGAGGACCTCTGATAGCACATAAGAGGTTAAAGCTGTTAGAATCCTTATAGATCACCTAATTTAATCTTCATCATTTTAAATATAGGCTTTATCCCAACCCAGAGAGATTTATATTTGCTTTCAATTATATAAGTAGTGGATGAAAACAGACAATGATTTTAAGACTCATTAAGAAATAGAAGTATAGTATATTTGCTAACTTTTTAAAAAATAGCAACCAGAATATTTAGGTTCTATGATAGCAAAAAAAGTCTTAGATTTAAAAAAATACATAATTTCTAATGTGGAGATAAGTACATCCATATATTCATACACATCAGTTCCCCTACCCACCAGAAAAAAGTCTCCTCTTTTATGCAAATTTCTCTTTTACTGAGTCAGGCTGTTTTCTCCCTCAATAGTCAATACCAAAGGCTTAACATACAGGCTCTTTCCACATGGAATGTTTAAAGTTCTGCTGAACTTTCTGTTTTCTAACACAATAATCCTTGAATAAGATGTGTTTTTAAACTGTGAAAACACTTTGAAATATTATACTATGCATCTTTGATTAATAGATTAGTGAGTAATGACAACAACAATGAAGCTACTATGTGAAGGGATGTTGGTTGTTTTTCTAGAACCATCAGTTCTTTGAAAGCATAGTTACTTCATCCTGGATGGATTTGTAGAGACAGTTCAGGATTCTACATACACTGGATCATCCATTTTGTTTCATTAGCAGCTATCCATGGCTTTACAATCTCATCCATGTACATGAACATTTTCCCCTTCAATCAAGAAGGAACCCTTATATTTGTGGTGTATTACAGGATTGGGTTTTTGGATCTCTGAAAAATAAGTTATATAACTTTAATTTGTATGTGATGTAGGACTCCACATATCAGGGATTAGAACCAGAACTTTCATTGCTTGAATATAAGAAATGTATGCATCTATTTGTGATCTTAATTATTTAAATGAAAATTACATAAACAGATTCACATGTAAGGTAGTTTGGTGTAGTAGAGAGAAAATTGGGATCAATGTCAGGAAAAGAGTTTAAGTCCCAATATATTATTGACATGTATTGACTGTATGATTTTAGGGCAAATCACTCAATAAACAAATGGCTCCAGGAAATTGTCTAAGACAGTAAAATAATAGGTCCAATTAAAAAAACTCTCAAATCTTTTCATATTTCTGTATAAATAACGACAACAACAATAATAACTAAAACAACACATTTTAAGTTTATTGTCTTTGTGTTTTACCTATTCTGACTTCCCTGCCTAGGGGAAGAATGGTCTACTTTTTTCAAATTGTCAGGGTAGGATGTTACTGAAGTTAGAATTTCATTGAATTTTTAAAAAGTTCACTGTTTCCTTAATCCTCTTACTACTACTATTAATGGATAATATTGAATTGGAAAGTGCACTTGAAGTACATTTGAACACATACAATCATATCACATTTGAACATACAATCATAGGTGTGCTTCATAACTTGTGATTGATAGAAAAGCTACTTTTACCTCCCTCATTATTGCTAACACTTTAAAAATCTGGGCCTATAATTTCATTATAAACTAATTTCATTAGTTTAAGGAACTTCTAGTGAAGAAACTCCTTCCACCAAAATAACTTGATGTTCTTCTAGAGTTATCAGGGGATTTGAGGGACAGCATGGCAAGCTTTGTAGTTAGGAAAAACTGGATTGAAGGCTTGCCTCTGATACATATTCAGTAAAATGTATATCCTTGACCATACCTCCTCACCCCATCACTGTAAAGATGAGAAAAAAAAAAAAAAAGATGAGAAAATCAAAACTTCTCTTGCTAGAAGTCCTGCAGCTTATAAATAAGAGGACTGAGACAAGAACCCAGGGAGATATACTGAGAAGAACACTAACTTTGGAGTCAGAAGACCTGAACTTAATTTGTGATTTAGCTACTTATTACCTTTGTGACTTGTGGGCAAGTCCTCTCCCCTCTTCGGAGCTTGTTTCTTTATTTGTAAATTAAGATATCCAGATGATGTCTAAGGTTCCTTCAACTTCTAACCTATGATCCTTTTTTTCTAGGACTTTTCCAATAGAAAACAGACAGCTGAATGAATGGATATTTGGCTAGATAGATGGATAGATGAGGAGAATGAGTGAATGCATGAGGTCTTTATTAAGCTCTTTCTTATGTACTAGATATGTACATTATGTACACTCTCTTTCTATATGTATACACATACTATGTATCTATATGTATACACACACCACACACTATATATATAGATAGATAAATAGTATACTCATATAATTTTTTTTTTGCCTGAAGAGAACTCTGCTGGATCTGGTTTGTCTGTAAGAGATATAATTTTATAACAAATTGTTGGAATAAG
Source organism: Sarcophilus harrisii (assembly GCF_902635505.1). NCBI lineage: Eukaryota > Metazoa > Chordata > Mammalia > Dasyuromorphia > Dasyuridae > Sarcophilus > Sarcophilus harrisii. Next base: position 287,953,953 of record NC_045426.1, on the reverse strand, counting down.
AGGACAATGATAAGAAAGTCTTGAAATCTTTAGCAAACCTGGCATCAAGCTAGCACACAAATCTTGTTATGAGATTTTAATGACATTATACTGGTTCCAGAAACAGACTTTCTAAAGCAGACTCTGAAATTGGACCACTAAGCAAGTTGTTTTAAAAGAAAACATTGATTTTTTTTTTCATTTTAACTGTATTTTCTGCCCCCATCCATAATAAACTAATTAAGGGGGGAAAGATTAGTTCAATAATGAGGGGAAGAAAAAAAAAACAAATTACTGAACTATGGTTGACACAATGGCAAAACCATTAAATTTTAGGACTAAATAGTAGGACAGGAGATGTTTCTCCTGGTTATACATAAGCAACTAATATGATTGCAGGAGAGGTTGTGGTCTCAAGTGATAAAGATAAAAAGATAAATAAAATCATTTTTAGTACTACAGCTGAGTTTTCAGTTAAAAGTTTTAATACTAAGTGTAGTACCAAAGCTGCCACAGCACTTTTTACAATGAATGTTTCCCAGGAGAGAAACTGGCTTCTATCTATTCTTTTGGAGTTCGACATTCAGCTTCTATCAAAGTTATTATCTAGAACAAAACATAACCTCTTTGAAGGCAATGATGATTTTGTTACTGTCTTTGTAACCATAATGCCTTTCTCACTTCTTTTTTTTGAAATAAACTTATGATTTCATTGGTAGGGAAATTCTACCAAAATAGATCTCTTAATTGGTCTTTGATGTGTATTCTTAGAGAGCTGCGGGGGGCTATTGAGAAGTCAGTCACCAAGTCAGCATGCGTTTGAGGCAGTCAGGATTGAAATACAGATCTTATTGATAACAGGAAGCCAGTTCTTTATCCACAGCATCAGTGGTATCAAACTCAGATAGAAATGCAAGCCATTAATCCATACCCAAGGATCTTTGCTGGTTGAATATCAATGTAATTTTAAAATGTAATGTTATCTATGTTTTATTGTGTTTTTATATATTCTGTTAAATATTTCTCAATAATATTTTAATCTGGTTTGGGCAGCACTTGAGAATGATGGGGGCTATGTATTTGCTATCACCATGTTGCTTTGCACATGGTTGGGATTTAATAAATGTCTGATGAATGGAAGTCTAAGTTCACAATTTTCTTACACATTTTTTCACATGTTCAATATAAATCTTCAGTCAAGTTCAGAAGATTATGAATTAAAATTTAATTGAAAAACCACTATAAGAAAATCATGCAATATAATCCCAAAGTAACTTAAGTTATTTTATAAATTCATTTTTAAAAAATAAGTTTTTATCACTTTCATTTTTTACCTCATTATATTTTGCTTCAGTATCCCTCTCCTGCTCTCCTGAGAGCCATCTCACATTACAAATATTAAAAAAAGAAAGAAATTAGCATATTCTATTATATAAAAATGTTTGAAAATATATACATTAATTTTAAGAATTACCTTAAGATTGTCTAAGATTAACATAGCTTTTTGCATTTATTTTTTATTTGGAAAATGGATGCTAAAACCACTTTCATTTATTTGAAGATGCCTTGTTCTGCTAAACCTCCCAGCTTCATCTTTCTAGACCTTAAGCTATCTTGCATCCAGATCTATTTAACATTTCTGCTCATAGTACAAGGTTTTACTCAGTAGGCAATGCTTATTTAATACTATAAACAGAACACACTTATGTTAATTGTTCTGTTCAAATCCATCTTCTGTATCATGGTTAAGTTAATCTTCCTAAAACAATGCTTGATCATTATCACCCTCTTGTTTAATCCTTTTAAAAATCATTCCCTGTTGCTTATAGGGGGGTAAAATTCACATTCCTTATTTTGGCATGTAAAGATCTTAATCTGGTTTGAACCTACCTTTCCAGTTATATCTCATTCTATGACCCTACACAAATCCTCTACTCCAGTCATATAGTATACTCACTGTTCTCCGGAAATACTTTTTGCTTTCCATCCTTTGTTTATACCCTTTCTCCTACCTGAAATGCCCTCACTGCCATCTATCATAATTACATCTATCCTTAAAGGCCAAACTTAAATAATTATAAAATCTTGTATGATTTACTCACTTTGAAGTGATTCCTTCCTTGCTTGCCATCGAATGCAAAGGACTCTTTAAAAAATGATTAAAAAAAAAACCAAATCATACCCCAAATTCAATTTTGAATAAGAAGATGGGGAAAGAGATAATTTCCCTTATCTCCAAAATGACCTCCAAGTAGATATGGCATCTAAAGCACATGTTCCATTTAAGGCTGTAAAGGAAACTCCCATAGAAGAATTTCAAGGATATTCTAAACCATGGTGAAATAGTTGTAATAATAACTTTCCAGAGGGCTTAAGGGAATGTCTTAACATTTGTGAATGTGACAGCTATTTTTTATAGATCCCAGTCATGCTGCTCACCTCACTCCCATGTCAATTCCTATTTCATATTGATTTACCTTTCTACCAGATGCCCTTCTTGATAGTGATTTTAGCTTGATAGAACCTGCAGCTGCCATATATTTCAAGAACTAAGGCTCACCTATATGCCACCTTGAAGCATCAGAATAAGGTGCCAGGAAAGAACTTTTAATACCATGGATTTCACTATATATAATTTCATTAGATGGCAACTAGCTTTTTTCTACTATGATTTTTGTAGTATATTCACAATTACTGCAACTTTAGGGGAGCCTCATTAAAAGCCTCTAAGTTCTAACCAAAAAAATACTTCATTGGTAAAACTTCCTTTTATGGGAAATCATTTTTACATTTAAGGGTTCTGATAAAGTACTCACTTCTAAAATATATAGAGAATTGACTCAAATTTATAAGAATTCAAGCCATTGTCCAATTGATAAATGGTCAAAAGATATAAACAATTTTCAGATGAAGAAATTAAAACCATTTCTAATCACATGAGAAGGTGCTCTAAATCACTATAGATCAGAGAAATGCAAATTAAGACAACTCTGAATTACCACTATATACCTCTCAGATTGGCTAAGATGACAGGAAAAGACAAGGATGAATGTTGGAGGGGATGTGGGAAAACTGGGACACTAATACATTATTGGTGGAGTTGTGAATGGATCCAGCCATTCTGAAGAGCAATTTAGAACTATGTTCAAAAAGTAATCAAACTGGGCACACCCTTTTTCCCAATAGTGTTTCTATTGGGCCTATATCCCAAAGAGATCTTAAAGGAGGGAAAGGATCCCACATGTGCAACAATGTTTGAGGCAGTCCTTTTCGTAATGGCAAGAAACTGGAAACTGAGTGGATGCCCATCAGTTGGAGAATGGCTGAATAAGTTATGGTATATGGATGTTATGGAATATTATTGTTCTATAAAAAATGATCAGGGGATGATTTTAGGGAGGCCTGGAGAGAGTTACAGGAACTGATGCTAAGTGAAATGAGCAGAACTAGGAGATCATCATACATATTATACGATGATCAATTATTATGAATTTGACTCTTTACAGCAGTGAGATGACTGATACCAGTTCCAATGATCTTGAAATGAAGAGAACCAACTACACCCAGAGAGAGGATTGTGGGAACTGAATGTGGATTGCAACATAAAATTCTCTACTCTTTTTGTTGTTGTTCACTTGCATTTTGTTTTCTTACTCATTTACTTTCTTTTTTGGATCTGATTTTTCTTGTGCAGCAAGAGAACTGTATAAATATGTTCACACATATTGGATTTAACATATATTTTAACATGGTTAACATATACTGGATTGCTTGCCATCTAGGGGAGGGGGTAGGGGAAAGGAGGAGAAAATCTGAAACACAAGGCTATGCAAGGGTCAATATTGTCAAATTATCTGTGCATATGTTTTGAAAATAAAAAGCTTTATTTAAAAAAAGGGGGAAAAAGAAAACTTCCTTTCAAAATGATCCTTTTATCATTTCACTGTCTAAATTCCTTTGGAGAAGTCTATCAGACCCAAATTTAAAAAAAAATTCTTCTGCTAAAAGATTGTGTTCTACTGAAATGCTAATGGATTTATTTATTTGATTAAAAAATGCTTCTCAAAAATTTGGTAAGAAAAAGGAGTCAAGAAGATGTTTCACAGTTACACTTAAATTGTCTGTGTTCTACTTATATGACTGGTTAATGAAGCTAGATTCTTTCAGCATGGTACTTTCTATCAGCAGGATAATAGTATATTCTTAAAACATTCATTAAATAATGCAGCAGCAGTAAATTAGTACATTTAATAATCTCTACTAAAATTTTACCACCAACTGCAGATGAAAATCATAATTTAGAACAGCAACATCTTTTTTAAAATTATTTTTAAATAATTATAACTTTTTATTGACAGAACCTATGCCAGGGTAATTTTTTATAACATTATCCCTTGCGCTCACTTCTGGTCCAATTTTTCCCCTCCCTCCCTCCACCCCCTCCCCCAGATGGCAAGCAATCCTATACATGTTAAATATGTCACAATATATCCTAGATACAATATGTGTGTGCAGAACCAAACAAGAACAGCAACATCTTTTTTTTTTTTTCCCCCAAGATGGCAGGATGACCAGTAGATGTTAAATACATTAAAATATAAATTAGATACACAATAAGTATACATGACCAAACCGTTATTTTGCTGTACAAAAAGAATCAGACTCTGAAATATTGTACAATTAGCTTGTGAAGGAAATCAAAAATACAGGTGGGCATAAATATAGGGATTGGGAATTCAATGTAAAGGTTTTTAGTCATCATCCAGAGTTCTTTCTCTGGGCGTAGCGAACAGCAACATCTTAAATAACATTTATTCATTTAAATTATCATGATTTTTGAAGAAAATAACTTTAGAGTTTTAAAAAAATTATAATATAAAATAATTTCTTAGATGACAAATACAATTTGATTTCAGTCAACAAATATTTATTACACAGTTACTATGTGAAGAATACTGTGATTAGTTCTGAATAAGATACAAAGTTTGTAGATGATATGGTTCTATTTTCTCATGGAGTTTATAGTCTAATAGGGAAGGGGCACATATATATATGTATGTGTGTATATATATATATATACACACACATACACATGTATACACATTATATATATATATATGTATATATAATATAAATAATTATAATAAAAAGAAAGAAGCATATTAGAGAGGTGAAACAAAAGGATTATGCCCAAGGAGGAAAAAGAGATTACCAAGTTGGGGAAATGTAATGTTCTGGTTGGTTTTCTGGAGGTCTCTGGACCAGCTTTTGTTTCAGCAGGGTAATCACCATGAGAATAGCCAGGTGTTAAAGTCCAAATTCTTTATTATCTCCTTCAAAGTCTTGTCTCCTTGCCTGGGGCTTTGGCTAGCTTTCTTGTGACTTTCAGAGGGCCTTGATCTCAGTGGAAGAAATCAAGGAGGCTAGCAATCACGGTGGTGTGAGATGGAGTGAATCTGTCTCTGAGTCCGAGGGCTTGAGCTCCAGCCTCTAGCCACCACAAAGGTGGGCAATGAAATGAATCTATCTCTCAGTCCTCTGAGTCTGAACCAGTCTCTACCAAAGTTTAGGAAGAAGGAGAGCCACCAGGAGCCTGATCAAAAATGTAATGTCTCTGGCTGAGTTTGTCCCAGTTTATATACTCTATTTTAATTACATCATCGTAGGTATGAATCCTGTAGAACTATATTAAGTACTAAATATATATACTGAACTAGAGAACTATTAATCACCATGTTAAACTAGATAACCATTGTATTATCAATTTCACTGACTTAACACCTTGTAAGAATCCTGGTTTCAGAGTTCTGGCCCATAACAGGGAAAGATTCAATTTTAATGGTTTGCTATTCCCTCTGGAATGGAATGATAAACTTTTTTTGTTTAAATTTTTTTTTTTTTAAGGATCATAAGAGTAGTTTATTTTTTTATTTTTTTATTTAATAGCCTTTTATTTACAGGTTATATGCATGAGTAACTTTACAGCATTAACAATTGCCAAACCTCTTGTTCCAATTTTTCACCTCTTACTCCCTCACCCGCTCCCCTAGATGGCAGGATGACCAGTAGATGTTAAATACATTAAAATATAAATTAGATACACAAGTATACATGACCAAAACGTTATTTTGCTGTACTTTTGTTTAAATTTCAATGCCTACACAACATACTTCTAACATGTCTTTTCAGTCTCACTGGACATTATTCCCTTCCTCAAATCCCAACCAAACTGAACTCCTTTTTTATTCTTTACCCATGCTCCTCATCCATCTCTATCTCTTTACACTGAGCATCTTCCATGCCTGGAAGGGAGCATGTCTCCCTTCTTCATACTACTTTATATAGAGTTTCTTTCTTCCTTTACAATACATTTAAAGTACCACTTCTGCATGAAGCCTTTTCTGATCCTCACTGCTGTGATGCTCCCTCCCAAACTACCTTGTATTTAGCTAGTTTACATATTTATATATATATTCACTTTATATTTATGCTATATATATTTACATATGTACTTGCTTTCCTACCCATTATGCAAAATATAGTTTCTATTCTTTGCATTTTTATCTCTAGCATCTGGCACAGTGCCTGGCAATCGTAGCTACTTAAAAAATACTTCATTTTAGATTGATAGGAAGAGTAATTTAAAATGTCATATTCTATAAAAGATGTCAAGAAGGTTAAAACTGAAAAAAGACTTGAATAGGGTAATTTCCAGAGTAGTGGAAATATAAGAAACCAGGATATACTGTATAGAGTGGATATTGAGAAAACAGAGGTACTAGGTACAGATAATTTTAAGAGCTTTGACCATAAAGGGGAAGTTAGCCAGATGGTAAAGAGGAGTCAAAGGGAGAATTTTTTTTTTTAGAGTAGAGAGAACTGATTGTGCTTTTAAACTGGTAGAGATCAGGGGAAAGGAAGGCAGGGAAGACTCTTCATTGAAGGGAGCATTGTGAGATCAAGGCTAGAGAAGAAGGAGAGGATGGAATTAAGATTTAATTAGAGAGACTGGCCTTAGCAATATGTGTAGATAAGTGTGTATATATGTATACACACACACATACATATATATGCACATACACACATATATAAAATTTATATACATACACAAAAGAGCATCAATAAGAATGATGGATATTTTAAAACAGGGGTCCTCAAACTTTTTAAATAGGGGGCCAGTTCACTGTCTCTCAGACTGTTGGAGGGCTAGACTATAGTAAAAACAAAAACTTTGTTTTGTGGGCCTTTAAATAAAGAAACTCCATAGCCCTGGATGAGGGGGATAATCGTCCTCAGCTGCCACATCTGGCCCGTGGGCCATAGTTTGAGGATCCCTGTTTTAAAACATAAGGAGCAAAGGCATTTCTGAATCACTAGATGAAGTTATGTCTCATAATTTTCTGAAGGGTAAAATCAACTGGATTATTTGTTCATTTTCCATCAATGTTCAGTATCCTGGAAAGAGAAACAAGAGTAGGGTGTAGGGAATAAAAGAATCATTAGTGGTAATTAGTGACTATTCACTCAGACCTTGTGATCAAAGTTGGGTAGAAGAATATAATTACAATGGTGAGGATAGTCTGAAATAACAGAAAAGGGGTCAAGGGCTACCTATGAGACCTCTTCTATAACATGAAGTGTCTGAAATAAATTATTTCCTGTATCTCTTCCACCTCCAAATCTGTGAGCTCACACTGAAGAATAACTTATTTTTTATAGTGACAAAGAGGTAGAAATGAAGATGTTAATCAGGTGGGCAATAAGCAAATTATGGCATATGGCATATGAATGTAAGATAATGGAATAGTTTTGTGCTGCAATAAATGATGAGAGGGATGGTTTGGAGACATCTGGGAAGACTTGTATGAAGTGATGCACTGTGAAGTGAGCAGAACCATAAGAACAACATATGTAGTAACAACAACATTAAAGAAAAGTGAGTTTGACAGACTTAAAAATTCTGATCAATAAACTAAGCAGTCAATAAACATTTAGTGTCTGATATGTTCTAGGTACTGTACTAAGTTCTGAGAACACAAATACAAAAATATAGTCCCTGTTCTCAATGAGTACACAATCTAATGGAAGAGGATAATACACAAAAGGAAGCTATAAAGGGAAGAGATAAGAGAAGGTACCTGGTGTGGAGGGCAGGATGGAATCAAAAGGAATGAAGCTAGTGGGAAATGAACAACCACAACTCCAAAGGACCAAAGAACCATGGTACTCACCTCCTGACAAGAGGTAATGGACTAAAGATGCAGAATATGACATAACATTTTGGAACCTGAATAATGTGAGAATTTGTTTTGTTTAACTATGAATATTTATTAGGGCTTTTTTTTCTTTTATTGTTCTCAAAGGGAGAAGGAAGAAGGAAAGAGAGATTGAGATAAGATTTATCCAAAAATATTTTCCTTTTAGAAGATTGAAAAGTATCAAAGATAAACAGAACAGCTTTTAAAGTTTTTTGAAAGTGCTAGTAATGGAGATTTAGTTTCACATATAATTCTCCCCTTCTCTTCTACAGTCTGTATGGAATGTTTACTTTATTTGGTGCTAAGTTCAGAAAAAAATAAATTAAGTCTTAAAAAGAGTAGAAGAAAGTGTTGGAGGACCATAAAGTACATTTAGAAATTGGAATTTCCAACTCCCTTGTCTTAGGATTGGTGTAATTTCTTTTTACAAGACTATCAGTTCTAAAGTATAAATGTGGTCTCATGAAGATTAAATCCAAGAGAAGAGGAGGAAATTTGAATATAAGGACATTGGAAAGGTATCTGACATCTCCTGGAATGAAGATAAGGAATGTGTAAAGAGGAAGGTTGTAAACCTACTGCTAAACTTACTGAAGGCATGGAAATAATGATTTGGAGGTTCAGAAATGAAGGCAATAAGGATGACTTTAAAGGGGTGGGAAGGAGAAAAAATTAATTTAATTAAAAAAAATAGAGATAGGTAAGGCTATCAGTGTTAAATGTCACCTGTACTTTAAGTAGAGGTCACCACACAGTAAATTTCTATTTAACTTTTAAAAATTTTTTCATCACTTTGTTACAGGAGATCTCTTATGAATTAGGAGTAGTCAGTAAATGATTGTAATGTAAAAACAAAATATATCACTAAAACTAAAACAAAATGAAACCCAAGAATGAGGATGAAGGTAGTATAAACAGATTTCATGGATTTTTATAAGTCTCTAGATGAAACATGAAAATTACAATGCTTAAATTTTCCAATTATACTAAACTGAGATGTTCAGGGCAAGATTTTATGATACTAAATCCATGCTGAATGAAAGGATTTATGACCTCAACTTCATTGAGGCTGGTGACCTGCCCTCTTCAACTAAAAAATGATGTGGACCCAAAATCAAAACAAAAATACTCAAACTGATATTACTGTTCAGTCTGACTTTATGATTCTCATTTAATTTACAAATTAACTATGACTTAAACTGAAAACACCTCCACAGGTTTTAATGTTTAACTTTTGGAATCTTTATTCTTTATCATTTTCCTTTCTCCTCCATATTAGGATTTCATACATATTCACTAAGTAATTTAAAATATATCACCTTTGTGTAAATAATAGTAGCTAGAAATAGCATTATAATGCTCACAATAACCCCATGAGAAAGTACTATTATTACCTCCCTTGCCTCCATTTTATAGAAGAGGAAACAAGGCTAAGAGAAATAATACTTTTCCATGGTTCATACAGCTATGATAAGTGTCTGAGTTAAAGCTATTGAGTGCATATTTTTTAGAACTCTAGTCACTGTGTCACTTGGAGGCCATACCAATTTTTTCAAAAATATATCTTCTATGCACTTAAAAAAAGTTATTGGGGGCAGAGTAAGCTGGCAGAGAGTAGACAGGTCTTTATCTGAGCTTTTCTTGGTATTTGAACATAAAAGGGGAGATCAACAAAATTGAAAACAAAAAAACTACTGAATAAACAAAAACAAGAGTTGGTTTTATTTTTAAAAACCAACAAAATAGATAAACCTTTAATTAATTTGTTTAGAAAAAGGAAAGAAAAAAATCAAATAGTAAAAGGGTGAACTCTCACCAATGAAGAAGAAATTAGAGCAATAATTAGGAGCTATTTTGCCCAACTATATGCTAATAAATCTGATAATCTAAGTGAAATGGATGAATACTTACAAAAATATAGATTGCCCAGATTAAAAGCAGAGGAAATAAACTTTTAGAAAAAGAAAATGAACAAACTATTAATCAACTCCCTAAGGAAAAATCTCCAGGGCCAGATGAATTTACATGTAAATTCTACCAAACATTTAAAATACAATTAATTTCAATACTATGTAAAATATTTGGGAAAATAGGGGAAGAAGAAGTCCTATCAAATTCCTTTTATGACATAGATATGGTGCTGATACCTAAACCAGATAGAGTCAAAACAGAGAAAGAAAATTATAGACCAATTTCCCTAATGAATATTAGTGTCAAAATCTTAAATAAAATATTAGCAGAGATTACAAGTTATCTCCAGGATAAGACAAAATGATGAAGTAGGATTTATACCAGGAATGCTGAACTGGTTCAACACTAGAAAAACTATTAGCATAATTGACTATATCAATAACCAAACTAACAAAAATCATAAGCCCCCCAAGAAACCTCCTCCCAGAGAACCATTATATTTAGAAAAGAAGAACACTACAAAAAATAAATTCAAATGAAAATGGCCTAGGTGTATCAGATCTAAAACTATATTGTAAAGCAGTGGTCATCAAAATTATTTGGTACCGGCTAAGAAATAGAGTAGGTGATCAGTGGAATTGGTTAGGATCACAAGACACAATAGTCAGTGACTATAATAATCTAGTGTTTGATCAACCCAAAGACCCCAGCTTCTGAGATAAAGAACTCACTATTTGACAAAAATTACTGGGAAAATTGGAAAAATATGGTATTGTTAGGCATTGACCCAAACTTAACAACTTATACCAAGATAAGGTCAAAATGAGTTCATGATTTAGACATAGAGAGTGATATCATAAGCAATTTAGAAGAACAAAGGATAGTCTACCTCTCAGATCTGTGGGGAAGGAAGAAACTTGTAGCCAAAGAAGAGGTAGAATATATTATAGAATGCAAAATGGATAATTTGACTATATTAAGTTAAAAAGCTTTTATACAAACAAAACCAATGCAGACAAGATTAAAAGGGAAGCAATAAAATGAGAAAATAACTTTTACATTCAAAGGTTCTGATAAAGACCTCATTTCTAAAATATATAGAGAAATGACTCAGATTTATAAGAATTCAAGCCCTTTTCAAATTGAAAAATAGTCAAAGGATATGAACAATTTTCAGATGAAGAAATTGAAATAATTTCTAGTCATATGAAAAAATGTTCTAAATCACTATGATCGGAGAAATGCAAATTAACACAACTTTGAGGTATCACACACCTCTCAGATTGACTAAGGTGACAGGAAAAGATAATGACAAATGTTGGAGTGGATGTGGGAAAACTGAGACACTGATACATTCTTGGTGGAATTGTGAATGGATTCAAACATTCTGGAGAGCAATTTGAACTATGGCCAAAGAGCTATCAAACTGTACACTGTATACTCTTTGATCCAGCAGTATCTCTACTGGGCCTGTATCCAAAAAGATCATAAAGGAGTGAAAGGGATTCACATGTGCAAAAATGTTTGTGGCAACCCTTTTTTGCAGTGACAAGAAGCTAGAAACTGAGTAGCTGCCCATCAGATGGAGAATGGCTGAATAAGTTATGGTATATGTATGTAATGGTATATGTATGTAATGGAATATTACTGTTCTATAAGAAATGATCAGTAGGATGATTTCAGAGAGGCCTGGCCAGACATATATGAATTTATGCTAAGTGAACTGAATAGAACCAGGAGATCATTGTACATGACAAGAGCAAGATTATACAATGATCAATTCTGATGGACATGGCTCTTTTCTTTTTCTTTTCTTTTTTTTTTTTTAATATGTCTATGTTTGTCTGTCTGTTTCTTTCTCTCTCTCTCTCTCTCTTTCTCTCTCTCTCTCTCTCTCTCTCTCTCTCTCTCTCTCTCTTTTTTTAATAACTTTTTATTGCCAGAACCCATGCCAGGGTAATTTTTTATAGCATCATCCCTTGCACTCACTTCTGTTCCGATTTTTCCCCTCCCTCCCTCCACCCCCTCCCCCAGATGTCAAGCAGTCCTATACATGTTAAAGAGGTTACAGTATATCTTAGATACAATATATGTGTGCAGAACCGAACAGTTCTCTTGTTGCTCAGGGAGAATTGGATTCAGAAGGTATAAATAACCTGGGAGGAAAAACAAAAATGCAAGCAGTTTACATTCATTTCCTAGTGTTCTTTCTTTGGGTGTAGCTGCTTCTGTGGCATCCTTGATCAATTGAAACTGAATTAGATCTTCTCTTTGTTGAAGAAATCCACTTCCATCAGAATACATCCTCATACAATATCGTTGTTGAGGTATATAATGATCTCCTGGTTCTGCTTATTTCACTCAGCATCAGTTTGACATGGCTCTTTTCAATGGTGAGGTGATTTAAGCCATTTCCAATGTTCTTGTGAAGAAAAAAGCCATCTGCACCCAGAGAGAAGAATGTGGGGACTAAGTGTGGATCACAACATAGTATTTTCACTGTTTTTTTTGTTGTTTGCTTGAATTTTGTTTTCTTTCTCATTTTTTTCCCTTTTTAATTTGATTTTTGTGTGTGTGTGTGTGTGTGAAGCATGATAATTGTGTATAGAAGAATTGTAGATCTTTAACATATATTGGATTACTTTTCATCTAGTGGAGGGGTCAGAGGGAATGGAAGAAAAAATTGGAACACAAAGTTTTACAAGGGTGAATACTGAAAATTTTCTATGCATATGTTTTGAAGTTTTAATAATAAAGATTATAAATTTTAAAAAGTTATCTCATTCATTAGAATGGAAGCTTCTTGAAGAGAAGACTATTTTCCCTTTAAAAACAAATCATTAGTAATGAAGATAGTGCCTTGCATATGGTAAATATTTAACTAAATGTTTGTTAATTTGTTGACTAATTTTAAATAGAGTTTATATAACTTCCTCATTGTTATAAAATATAAATATCTGAAGTAGGATTGGAAACCAAGTACTCCTGATTCCAAGTCTAAGACTTTATACAGAAATGTCATATGTCAGCCTATTTCCATATAGTACTGATAAGATTAATTTTTCCTTTAACCAACAATTATGCATAGATTAGTGAACTGGAGACAAACCACCTATCTTTATCCTCATAGTTTTTACTAAGAAGCTTTTGGTAAGCTTATGTCAATTAAATTTATAAAAATATATTCTTCCATTAAAAAAATGTAGTCCAGATGATGACTACTAGATAAATATAATATATATAATAAAGATTTAGCAGATAAATCATTGCTTTGAAATTGTTACTCCTTGGTCTTGTGATAACCATACCTGTTTATCAAGAGTTTTCCCCCCTCTTTTAAAAAAATAAATGTCAAAATAAAACCATTTGGGTTGATTTTGTTTGAGGAAAAGTAAAGAAAGTGACAGTATAATAAACTTCTTCAGGGAAGCTGAGGTCAATGTACAACTTAACATATATCAGGAAATATAATTGGCTTCCAATTTCTTCTGCTATCTTTCAATCTTTTTCCTTAAGTGGCCTTTGCATTCTCTTTCCCCTACACTAGCTATCTATGTTAATTTGAAAAAGTGCTGGAAATGTTGGCAGGACATTTGGTTCCTATTCTGCAAGTCAATTAAAGAAGAGATAAATTCTAACTTTATGAAACAAGAATGCAAAAATCCACAAGTTACTTCAACAACAATTTAGAATTGAAATAGAAACAGAACCTTTAGATCCAACTTTACTTAAAAATTCACACGTAGCTTTATGCTGTCAGCTGGATATTTTGAGGTCAATCCCAAATGAGACAGTTGTTCCCCTAATATCAGCTACACAAGATCCCTTTAAATGTTACATGTGAAGTTGTAACACTGGAGATAATTACTAAATGCTACAAATCTTACAAAACCTACAAAAAAATGTACTTGTCACACATAAAAAATGCTGATATTCAGCAATCACATACTTTAATGTTGGAAAAACATTTGTTTGGAGAGAATGTTATAAACAGAAAATGATTCATATCAATATATCTATATATATCTATATGAATAAAAACCAATGACTATATGCTAGATCACAACATAATGCATGGATTATTGGAACCAAGAGATTTGGAGTCTAGTGTCTCCTTTACTAACTTGATAGTATCTTTGAGTAAATCACCCAAGCTCATTATTACTAGCTTCATGCATAGTGTATGTATATTTCATTTAGTGAGCTCATTAGCTCACATGAGATCAATCTCTATGCAGAGGATTCTGTCTACCCTGTTTCTCCTGAGTTCCCATCTTGCATCATCAACTGCTTTCTGGTCATCTTGAATTTGATAGTCTGTAGGTATCTAAAACTCAAATCAAAAATAGAACAGTACTTTATTCTCAAACTTTCCCCTCTTCCTAATTTCCCTATTATTGCTGAAGGAAGTCCCATTCTTCCAATCACAACCTTGATGTCACCTTCAACTCATCATTCAAATAACCTTATATATCTTGTGATGATCGCACTAGCATACCTTAGAATCAGCCGGAGTTAGGATAAGCAAAAGTCCTTAGTCTTTATTCTTGGTCTTTAAGGGTAGAAGTGAAGGGGATGGAAGTAGGATCTCCGCAACTGCATTCTTCCTCATCCACCACAAAAGTGACCCTCGATGGTCTTACTCCACCCACTAGTCCCTCCTACAATCCTCTGTATACACCAATCATCGAGCCAGCACAGAATAGTGGGAAGGGCCATTTTCCAAGCATATGCCCATAGAGTGCTCAGCTGTCCTGACCTAAGTGCATCAACTCAAGAGTTTCAGCCTTCTACAATATCTAATCTATTGCCTAGTCTTATGTCTACCTTTATGATAGTATTCTAAGATGTTTCCTTCTCGCTACTCACATAGCTGCCATTACGATGTAGGCCCTCATCATCTTACCCCTGGACTTTCTAATTGGTTTCTTTGCCTCTTTTCTTTTCAATCTATGTAGAGGGTCAGAACTATGAAAAAGTGTACTTGAATCAAGGACAGCAGAGTAGTTAAGCACCTACTCAGTGTGATTGATTTTCTAGTTAAGCACATACCTAGTGTAATATGGTGATGTAATGGCAACAATTGGCAAGTGCTCAGTGTGCTGTAGTGATATAATCAAACTGTGTGATTTAAGGGAATCTCAGACCCAGAAAACTCTCTCAGCCATAGACACACAGAAGACTTCAGGCTCCAGACTCCAGATTTTATCTTTGACCAGCCATGTGGTAGCTCTCCTGTCTCCTTCACTTTCCCACCTAAAGTCCAAGGCCCATACCATCCAGCCAGCTAGCCTGGACATTACAAATTTATCCTCCAGCCAGTGGCCAAAGTGATTTTCCTAAGTACAGGTCTCCCTATTACCACTAGGAAATATATAAAAGCTTCTGTTTCACATTTAAAGCACTTCATATCACAAACCCTTTTTATCTTGAGGCCTTATATTTTAGCTCTCTCTACAAACTCCACAATCCAGTTACCTTTAACTTCCTTCAAAACTTAGCTCAAATATAGTATTTTTCTTCCCACTTTATTAGCCCCTCATTCCTTCCTGAAATAGGATCTATCCTTACAAGTATGGAAAGTACTTTGAATTTTGGAAATGAAGGCAAGAGTAAGATTCAACATGAGACTCAGCGAAATGAATATTGGATTTAAAGGCTAAAGATATTAATTATAATCTTGGCTTTTGGCTGCTTAATTAGCCACATGCCCTTGGACAAGTCTCTATTTCTCAAATCTGTGTTGAAGAAAGTTGAGGGCCCATGACCTCTGAGGCCCCTTTTAGCACCTTCTTTCAGGTTGCATCACATTGCCTTGGAAGCAACCCTTTAATCTCAGTGAGAATGCCAAATACCCAGAATCTTACAACTTTTACCTAAACTGGGAAGATTTTGAGTACATGTTAGATAATGAGCTATGTTTAGGTTAGGAACTTTTTTCAGCTACATAAACTCATGAATTTATCTACTAAGACAAAGAGGGACTATGATCTGTGTTCATACAAGAAGTGCTCACACCAACAAAATTACGGATCTTTGAAGTATTGGGGAAAAAATATTCAAATATTTCTACCTACTTCTGCTGTAGGATGGAAATAAAAATATTTAAAATTAGTATCTTTTGATCACTTTCCATACAAGGACTCTATAAAATAGCCAGAAAATGCCATCATAAAGCATGTTTTAACTAGAAGAACCTAATCTAAGGATTTACAGAAATGGTTAAAATATATAATCTTCTTTTTTGGAAGCTTAAAAGAAAACAATATATTATTGATTTGGAAAAGAAAGTATTAAAGTTTCTGGCTATTTTTTCTCCCTAAGTATAACTGAAGGGCTCTCACTCTGGTTAAGTAACATAATTTCTCAGAATCTCAGGCAATTTTCCAAAATTCAGTTAAAGATAAAGTTTCTGATAGCCAGTAGTGGAGGGAATTTTCATGCTGAGTTTTTTATACTGACAAAATCTGATTAGAATTGAAAAAATTACAGAGTGAGAATATAAGTATAATATCTGGGTTAGCTCTCTGGAAGGTCTCAGGATCAGTCAGTCAGGATCAGTCAAAGTCCTTGGTCTTTAGGAGAAGAAGTGAAGGAGGTAGTCAAGCTGCCACACAGCTTTTGAAAGATGAATCCTGGACTCTGGAGCCTTAAGTCCTCTCTCCTCAGCATGCTGTCAGAGAGGGTCTGACCCTTTCCCTCAGTCCTCCAATCCTTGCCTCTGATTACCTCATCACAACACATTCAGTAAGTACCAATTGTGAGGAGAGCCATCACATCACCATATGTTTATAGAACCATTATCATACCTTGAATAGGTAATTAGCCTTAAGTGCTCTGCTGTCTTAGATTCAAATACACCTTCTCAAGAGTTCCAGCCCTCTACATCTTCTGCTTTCTTTTGTTTTAGAACACAGGTGGTTACACCCTCCCTGACTTCTCAGGGAGGTGTGAACCCCTAAAAGGAGGTGATCACATCTTCCCTAACTTCTCAGGAAGGAAGGTGAAAACACTAAAAAGGAAATGATCACACCCTCCCTGACTTCTCAAGAAGAGAAATGAAAAACACCAAAGGGAAGTGGGGAGTCAGATCAGATATTGTTAGCGGGTTTCTGGGCTGAAGGGTCTTACTTGAAATAGGTATATATAATCCATCAGCATGGGAGGTATTACACAAGCATATAGCAATACAGCGCAGACTAGCAGTGATGACTCTCCCCACAGCCAGTGCAGACTCAATGTAGTGTAATAAACATGAACTGTACATGCAAGTAGTGATATAACAAACAATATGAATCAACATGATATTGTAAAAGATTTCCAGAAGTCCTAGAAGGAGGGTATGTAAATAACAATCACACATATGTCTTCTTCAGCAGCCAAGAGATAGTCCAAAACCAGTCTATTGTCCATTACTTCACATGTGAGGGAATCCAAAGATTCCTGCAAGTTTTTAAAGTCCTGCAACAGTCTCATTCATGTGTCAGGGAATCCTATGATTCCTGCAGATTTTGAAGTCCTACAACAATCTTATCATGTCTCAAGGATTCCAAGGATTCCTAAGGGTTTTGAAGTCCTGCATCAGTCTCATTAACAATTTTTGATGTTTGTGAGTCAATTGCCATAACTGCCATGCTCTTTCAGTGGTAGGCACAGTCAGCGATGGAACCAATCGCTGTTTCTTGGGCCTTCTCCTTTGTTTCAAGGGTCTGCTCCATTTGTCTCCAAAGGACAAAGTGAGTACGGCTCGTTGGCACACATCTGATTCCTTTTCCATCTGTAGAGATACAAGCAAACCCTCTCCCCAAAGCAGTTAACCTATCTGGTTCCTTCCATTCACCACTTTCTGGATCTCTCCACATTACTGGCTATTATCTAAAGAAAGTAGAGCTGCTCATATTGGACACTGCCCTTCCAGTGGTTTATAAAACCTGTCTGCTGGAGCCAATGTTTCTTTGTCAAAAATCAAGAAGTTAATTGTATAAAGAGCTAAATTTAGAAGTTCTCTAGGCTTTCTTGTGGCTCCCCCTTTCTTTTGTTTTTGGAGGAGCATTTTGATGTCTTTGTTTTTTCTCTCTACTATTGCCTGTCTTTGAAAATTGAAAAGTATGCCAGTGGTATGTAAAATCTTATACTGTGCACAAAAGTATGCAAAATGTTTAGAAGTATATGCAGGTCCATTATCTGTTTTTATTGCTTGTGGCACACTCATGATTGCAAAAGCTTGTATAAGGAATTCAGTGACCACTCGGGCTGTCTCTTTTGCTGCTGGTATTGCAAAAGTAAATCCCGAAAAGGTATCTACTACAACATGGATAAAAGACAGATGGCCAAAAGATTTATAATAGGAAACATCCATTTGCCAAATTTCATTGGGTCTCAAACTACAAGGGTTCTTCCCTGGAGGAAGCATAGGAGCATAGAAAGGAAGGCAAGCTGTACAGGCTTTTACTATGCTCCTAGCTTCCTCTTTTGTTATCCCAAATTGCAAACATAAAGCTTGAGCAGCCTGATGATATTTAAAATGAGATTCTTGGGCTGCCTTTAATAAAGGAGTATTGGCTAGGACCTGAAAGTCCACTATGAGAGTGGGCATGAAAGATATAAAGCTTACCTGGATGCTTTCTCACTTGCTCTTAAGTTCCTTAAAGAGCCGATATATATTAGAAGGTACAAATTTTATTTGGGCTGTGGCAATTGTTTGTACTATACCTACTGAATAGGCTGAATCAGATACTGTATTTACATCTCCTGGATAATAAGTAAGAGCTAGCATGATTGTATACAATTCATTCTGCTGAGTTGACTGAAAAGGAGTTCTGAGTACTATTTTTATAGTTAAGTCATGAGAGTATACAACACAAATGTTAGGTTTGGATGCAAATCTGTAAAGATAGTTGGTCCTTTAAGAGGAACCTTAGAAACCTTTTCTTCAAAAATCCATTGCCAATTACTTAATCGCTATCTGCGGATGTTCCACAAAATCAGCAAAGGGCTCATTTAGACCTTAAGCTACTTTTGTGAAGGCTTCTCTTCTATCTTGCCTTCCTGGGAGGGTGCCCCATGGTTTGATAGCAGCAGCAATTTGCTCATATGCTGCAATGGCGTAATTAATCTGTGCTAAAGTGTCTGCATAAGGATCTACACCTGTTAGTTGGTCACAGGTGATTGGTATATTAACTCCAGGTTGTCTATTTCGTTGGGCTTATATCCTACGGAGTTAACTATACTCAGCCACAAGTTTTGTCCAGGTGCTAAACATGTCTTTGCAATAAATTTCCAATCATTAGGGGTTAAAACTTCAAAAGCCAAATTCTCTAATAACATCTTAACATAAGATGATGTAAACCCATAAAGAGTGCAATCCTTTTTCAGATCTTTGATAATTTCTAGATTAAAAGGAGTGTATCTTCTTTTTTCTTGACCTGAAGAGTTAAGCTCTTCAATCACAGGGTATGCTTCCATTTTTAAATCAGATATAAACTGTCCTCCTTGGAGTTTAAGTAGTGCCTTTTGTAATGGAGTCATGGTGGGGGGTTGCTGGGGAGGTGGTGCTGGTGGTATCACTGCCCTTCGCACTCCTCCTCCTCCCTCCACCCAGGAAGTTAAAATTGATGGGGGAGGGTCAAGAGCCTGCTGGGGTATAGGAGGAGATGAAATTGAGCTGTGAGAGGGAGGATCACCACACACCACACCACACACCACACCACACAGAGTTGACTCAACTCTCCATGCCTTTCATCAATTTTGTCATTACCATCCCCCTTTTCTTCTTCACTTCTCTTCACACTTCCTTGTCTGACTGGTTTCCTTAAAACTTCTTTTTTTTTTTTTTGAACTTGTGGCATTCTTTAAGGCCAATTGCATTATGTTGTATATATAGAATGTTTCCTTAGATATTGAATCAGGATTATTATCACTATAATATTCAATTAGTTGTTCTCCTATTAGTTTCTACTTATCTGCCTCTGATTCATCTTCCTTGGAGAACCAAGGAAATGTACATTCTTCTTTTTTTTTTTTTTAAGAGTGTAAATGCTATATTGTGGTCCACACTCGTTTCCCAGTGTTCTTTCACTGGGTGTAGCTGGCTCTGTTCATTACAGATCAAATGGAACTAATTTGGATCCTCTCATTGTTGAAGAGAGCCACATCCATCAGAATTGATCTTCATATAGTACTATTGTTGAAGTGTATAATGATCTCCTGATTCTACTCACTTCACCCAGCATCAGTTCTTGTAAGTCTCTCCAGGCCTCTCTTTATTCATCCTACTGGTCATTTTTTACAGAACCATAATATTCCATAACATTCATATACCACAATTTTCTCAGCCATTCTCTAATTGATGGCTATCCATTCAATTTCCAGTTTCTAGCCACTATGAAAAGGGCTGCCACAAACATTTTTACACATACATTTTCCTTCTTTAATATCTCTTTGGGATATAAGCCCAGTAAAACTAGCATTTTGAATACAATATTGAATAGCAATAGTGATAGTGGGGGACCTTATTTCATCCCGATCTTATTGGGAATGGTTCCAATTTAGGGGATGTGCATTCTAATGTTTCTAAGAATCCCACCAATCTGCTCCCAAGTTACAAGCAACCTTGCCTCTTTATTAGCCTAAGTATGCTTTTTATACACCTCCCTTGGGATTGGGTAGGGGATGGGGAAGGCTCTTTTCCTACTATCTGCCCCATTTCAGCTAGAAAATGAAAGTTACTACTTTAGCCCTTAACAAAGTTTCCAAATTGTCTATTTTAAAACTAACCCTATTTCCAGGTCACAGGAACTTCTTCACTGAAATTACAATTGAGTTGCATGCAGGTCCTTAGTCCACATTGGCACAAGCTGTGTACAGGTCCTTAGTCCACATTGGTGCCAATATATAATGTCCAGGCTAGCTCTCTGGAGAGCCTCAGGATCAAAGTCCTTGGTCTTTAGGAGAAGTGAAGGAGGTGGGTAAGCTGTCATGCGGCTTGCAAAAGATGAATACTGGACTTAAGAGCCTTAAGTCCTCTCTCTTCAGCATGCTGTCAGAGAGGCTCTGACCCTTTCCCTCAGCCCTCCAATCCTTGCCTCTGATTACCTCATCACACCATATTCAGTAAGCACCAATTGTGAGGAGAACCATCACATCACCATATGTTTATAGAACCATTATCACACCTTGAGTAGGTAATTAGCCTTAAGTGCTCTGCTGTCTTAAATTCAAATACACCTTTTCAGAGTTTCAGCCCTCTACATATAAGTTTCTTAAACTAGAAATTAAAATATGAGAGGAAAACTCGAATCACAGTTAACTCTATGAACTCTCAACATTATTTTTTATAATGAGGTGATCTCTAAGAAAACTTGTACTACTGGCTGTTATGTCACATAGACTATTTCCTTAACGAGAATATCTAGGATCCAGGATACATTTTTGGAATTTATACCTGTGGTAGTTCAGAACTAATGTTCTGAAGTCTATTTTTGAGTTCAAATTAGGCAGGCTAAACCCATCTAACATTTAAAACATTGTAGGGTTTTAGTAAAATTCAAGATTTTTTTCCCCCTCCTTCCTAAGACAGCAAGCAATGCAATATTGGTTAAATGTGCACAGTTCTTTTAAATATATTTCCATATTTATCATGTTGTACAATAAAAATCAGACTAAAAGGGGAAAAAACCATGAGAAACAAACAACCAAAAAGGTGAAAATATAATGCTTTGACCCACATTGTCTCCATAGTTCTCTTCCTGGGGATGGCATTTTCCATTCAAAGTTTACTTGAATTGCTTTGAATCATTGGATTGCTGAGAAAAACCAAGTCCATTGCAGTTGATCATCATATAATCTTGTTACTGTGTACAAAGTTTCCCTAGTTTTGCTCTCTTCACTCAAAAGATGCATTTTTTTTTCATTCAAAGTTTTACTTTCTAATATAGAGCAAAAGCATATAATTTTTTAAAATTCCATTTTGGAGTCATGCATGTATGAAACATCAAAGTGCTATATTTAAGAAATTTAGAGGCAAGTAGGTGATGCAGTGGATAAAACATTGTCCCTAGAATCAGGATGACTTGAGATCAAATATGGCTTCAGATTTCCAAGCAGTGCATTGCAGGGCAAATCACAACCCTAACAGAAGAAGTCTAGAATCTGTTCTTTTATTCTCCTCCTTTTAATCCCACTGGCTCTTAGCTTCTTTTTCTCTGATCCCTCCTCTCTTCCCTATGTAACCTTTGCCTTTCTTAGAAATCAAACTGTCCCCCCTCATGACTACATATTTGTTCAAATTTTAGAAAATGCTTTGAGCTTTCAGAAGTAAGGAATAGTTCTGATTTTCTGTCTCCTCTCCTAAAAGTACACAAAGCAGTAACAGAACAGAGAAGGAAATTGTTCTAAATTTTTCTAGAAGTAATTCTAATGACTTCAGGACTTATTGTCTAGAGGAGTTGTAGTAGTTGAACTTTCTTGCTCCTGTTGTAGAGATTACTTACTATCTAGCTATTCCAGAATCCTTCAAAGGATGAGCTTCTGATTGTAGCTGTAGTTAATTAAAGCAGTACCAACACAGCATGCCTCAGGGCTCTGGACCTGAATTGGTTGGAGACCTCAGAAGGAGAAATGGGGCTAATTCCTAGATAATTTACCCCTATAAGGAAAGAAGGCTGAGAGGCTAACCTTGGAATGGGGTAAGGAGAAAGATAATGAAGAATTCATGGTTCCCAGTTCCCAGAGCATGGAACATTTATGGCACATTTCCTGGACATGGACAAGAGAAAGTAAAATGTGTGGATGCTGAGATTTCTATGAATTAAAGGACCACAAATCTTTGGAAAGTTCTTGTATGTGGTCCAATTTCCCTTCTTATTTCTCCAGATCATCCTGGGAGTGACCCTAGGGCAATGATTCTCAAAGAAAAATTTTAAGATAAGTCATGATTTACAAGGATTATTTAGGATTTCTTAAGTGTGGGTCCATGAACTTGGCTTAAAAAAAAAAACACCCTGATAACTGCAATTTAATATAACTGCTTTGGTTTGTAATCTTAGGTTTTTATTTTATACATTTAAAAATATTGCTCTGAGAAGATTTATAGACTTAAGCAGCCTATAAAAAAGTTAAAATTCCTCCTTATGGTTGTTAATGGAGTAGTCTAAAATTCTAAGAAATGACCCATGCTGACTTTGCTTTGGTTGAAGAAGTATCTACTATCTCATTCCCTATAAGTTGTTGGTTTGGTCATATAAAAATAATTGTAAATTATGTCATTTGTGAACTAGTACTTATTTTTTCCTAATTATGACCCTATAATGGCAGCTAGGAATATCATCAGATATGGGCCATCTTAACATTATTTCAAGTTTTATCATTCAAATGACCAATCTATGTTAATAAATTCAACCTTTATAGTATTAACTTTTGCTCACATCTTATAAAAAATGGAAAAAACATCAAAAGCCTTATTTTAGTTAGATTGATTTAGTTTTAACATTAGTAAAATAGTATGCAACTTAACTACATGACTATGCATTTTCACAAACATACATACATATAGAAGAGAATTCACACCAAGGCAATGAATGCTAACAAGGATCATGAGTGCTTATATTTTGTTGTTAATGTTCCATTGTTTCAGTCATGTATGACTTTTTGTTACCCTATCTGAGGTTTTCTTGGCAAAGATAATGGAGTGGTTTGCCATTTTCTTCTCTAGCTGATTTTACAGATCAGGAAACTGAGGCAAACAGGGTTAAGTGATTTGTCCAGGGTCACACAGCTCATAAGTGTCTAAGGTTGGATTAGAACTCATGAAGACAAATCTCCCTGATTCCAAACCCCATGCTCTATCTACTGCATTATCTGGTTGCCCCCAGAAAACTTATATAGTTGTTCTCAGAGACAACATGGCTCCCCCAGATTGTTGATAGACTAGTTCAAAATTGAAAAGATGACAAGTATTAAAGAGATTTGGTTGATCTCTGTAGCTACCATTTCTCTTTCTAGAAAGAATGAAGCTTTTTTCCTGTGTCCTTTAATTCTTTTATTAAGAATATGTTAAAAGACATAGGGAAAGAATAAAAGTGTATCAAAGAGTTCCAGTCCTAAAAAGGAAAAATAGGTGGCACCACTGATTTCTAAGATTTTCCTGGTTGTGACTTGGCTCCCTTTTCCCCAGCTTGGTACTGGCTGTACAATACTGCTTCCCCACTACCACTGTGATGTTTAGAGAAACTAATCTTGATGGTAACACATGTTTCAAGTCAACAAACATTAATTATTCATGCATATGTCAGACACTATGCTAAATACTGGATTATAATATAAGCAAAAATAAACTTAAGCAAAAAGACAGTTTTATTCTTCAAGGAGCTTAAATTCTAATAGAGGAGACAGTACATAAAAGAAGACCTCTAAAAGAGAGGA
Organism: Sarcophilus harrisii; assembly: GCF_902635505.1. Taxonomy (NCBI): domain Eukaryota; kingdom Metazoa; phylum Chordata; class Mammalia; order Dasyuromorphia; family Dasyuridae; genus Sarcophilus; species Sarcophilus harrisii. The sequence goes on along the minus strand of NC_045426.1, from coordinate 287,929,384 downwards.
GGCAGGGAGAATGACAAATTTTGGAGAAGGAGAACTGATATGGGCCCTTCTTCAAAATGAAGGCTCTTCGAAGGATAAATGAAAAGCTTCCCTTTTGACACTAATATCTAGGCAGAGTTTCCCATCCTGTCTCAACCATTCATTCACATTATAATGGACACCAATTATGCCAGCTTACAAAGAATTTAGAAATTATCTTAGAGTTTAAAAAAGAGGGGGTTGTACTCCCCACACCTTTATATATTGCATCTGAATATGGCAATGCTGTTCCCTTCTCTATTGGCTACTAACATAAGAAATAGTAACACTGTTCTTTCTTAGTCTCAATTTTATGGCTAGGATACAAAAAGTTTATGGAATACATATAAAAAAGGCAAAACATAGTTTCTCTTCATTTTTTGGTTTTCATTTGTTGTTGTTTTAAACATAAATTGACTGCTACTATTTTTTTTACCCAGCTCAACAGGTTTTATGGGGCTGTTTTTGTTTTGTAATCTTGGTTTTTTGTTTTTGTTTTTGTTTTTTTTTTTGAACCAAAACCTACAATTCCATTCGTATGGGAAACTCCTTGTGTCAGTACTGTTCTGCAACTTATGATCTCAAAAAATTGACAGCACTGAGAGGCTAAATGATTTATTTTATATGTTACATGGAATATTTTATAATAAATGCTAATTGACTGACTGACTTGCCCAGCTTCAGCTTTTGTAGCTTCAGCTACAAAATACAAATCCTAATTTAACTTGAAATTTTGAAGCTGGCTCCCTATCCAACATACCACACTGACTCTCAATTCCTCTATTAATATTTACAGAAGCTAAGCTTGTCTGTAAAATATGTAGAGGAGAAGAAAAGTATACACAGAACATGTAAACATTTATAAAAGAACTCACAGTTCCATAATAATTATGTTGTTAAATCATTTTAGCCGTATTTTACTCTTTGTGAAAATATTTGGGATTTTCTGACAAAGATACGATAGTGGTTTTTCATCTTTTCTTCACATCATTTTATAGAGGAGAAAATTGAGGTAGAATAAGTGATGGTCTCAAGGTCACACATTTAATGTATGAAGTTGGACTTGAACTTGGGTCTTCTTGACTCTGGGCCTATTGCTCTATGCACTATTTTTTTTAAAATTATAATAACTTTTTATTGACAGAACCCATGCCAGGGTAATTTTTTTACAACATTATCCCTTGCACTCACTTCTGTTCTGATTTTTCCCCTCTCTCCCTCCACCTCCTCCCCTAGGTGACAAACAGTCCTATATATGTTGAATATGTCCCAGTATATCCTAGATACAATATATTTGTGCAGAATCAAATAGTTCTCTTGTTGCACAGGGAGAATTGGATTCAGAAGGTAAAAATAATCTGGGAAGAAAAATAAAAACGCAGTTTCCATTCATTTCCCAGTGTTCTTTCTTTGGGTGTAGCTGCTTCTGTCCATGATTGATCAACTGAAACTGAATTAGGTCTCTTTGTCAAAGAAATCCACTTCTATCAGAATACATCTTCATACAATATTGTTGTTGAAGTATATAATGATCTCCTGGTTCTGCTCATTTCACTTAGCATCAGTTCATGTAAGTCTCTCTAAGCCTTTCTATATTCATCCTGCTGGTCATTTCTTACAGAACAATAATATTCCATAACATTCATATACCACAATTTACCCAACCATTCTCCAATTGATGGGCATCCATTCATTTTCCAGTTTCTAGCCACTACAAACAGGACTGCCACAAACATTTTGGCACATACAGATCCCTTTCCCTTCTTTAGTATCTCCTTGGGGTATAAGCCCAGTAGTAGCAGTGCTGGGTCAAAGGGTATCCACAGTTTGATAACTTTTTGGGCATAATTCCAGATTGCTCTCCAGAATGGTTGGATTTGTTCACAACTCCACCAACAATGCATCAGTGTCCCAGTTTTCCTGCATCCCCTCCGACATTCATCATTATTTTTTCAAGTCATCTTAGCCAATCTGACAGGTGTCTTAATTTTCATTTCTCTGATCAATAGTGATTTGGAACACTCTTTCATATGAGTGGAAATAGTTTCAATTTCATCATCTGAAAATTGTCTGTTCATATCCTTTGACCATTTATAATTTGGAGAATGGCTTAGTTTCTTATAAATTAGAGTCAATTTTCTATATATTTTGGAAATGAGGCCTTTATCAGAACCTTTAACTGTGAAGATGTTTTCCCAGTTTATTGCTTCCCTTCTAATCTTGTTTGCATTAGTTTTGTTTGTACAAAAGCTTTTTAATTTGATGTAATCAGAATTTTCTATTTTGTGATCAATAATGGTCTCTAGTTCATCTTTGGTCACAAATTTCTTCCTCCTCCACAGGTCTGAGAGATAAACTATCCTATGTTCCTCTAATTTATAATCTCGTTCTTTATGCATAAATCAAGGACCCATTTTGAACTTATCTTGGTATACGGTGTTAAGTATGGGTCCATGCCTAGTTTCTGCCATACTAATTTCCAGTTATCCCAGCAGTTTTTGTCAAATAATGAATTCTTATCCCAAAAGTTAGGATCTTTGGGTTTGTCAAACACTAGATTGCTATAGTTGACTATTCTGTCTTGTGAACCTAACCTGTTCCACTGTCTAATCACTGTTAAAACAGGAATAAATGATTTGCCCAGGGTCACAGTGGCAAGTCTGCTAAGTGTCTGAGAGTGGACCTGAACTCAGATCTTCTCCAGTCTAGGACTGGTGCTCTATCCCTGAATCATCTAGTTGTCCCTTAAAATAATGTCTTATATTTGTCAAACATAGTATACAGTAACAGTAATATTGTTTTAAGTAAAACTTTGAGTGACTAAGTAATTTTGATTATTACAAATACCCAAATTAATTGCAAAGAATATATGAAAGAAGATGCTATATGCATGTAAAGAAAAATTGATAAATACAAGTTTAAAGTGATTTTACATATATACATATTATATATGTGTATATAATATATATGTATATCTGCCCACATTTGTGTCTAATGGTAGCTATCTCTAGGGTATGGGGGAAGAAAAAATAATTTTACATAATTTTATTATATATTTAAAAGAATTAGCAAATTGTACACAATAGATTCTGAGTTTCCTGTGCATTTTTATTATACTATATTATGGAAATGCTTGTTTTATTCCATAAACTAAGAGCAAAGTAAATAAATTTTTTAAACTTAAAAATAAATAATTGTATTAAATCATAAACTAGTACCACATGACCTCAAGCTGCAAAAGAATTTTCAGGTCATTGAACTAAATACCCTAATTTTATACATGAAGAAACTAAAGTCAGAAGGAATTTCATAGGATCATAGGATCTCAGGTTTAGATTTGGGAGAGGCCTTAGAATGCCTTCTAGTTCATTTTCTTCATTTTCCAGATGATCACATTTTTTAATTGGTCTCCCTGTCATAAACCTTTCTCAATCCCATTCCATTCTCCACTCAATTGCTAAAAAACCTACATATGGCTATGATATCCCACTACTTATTAAACTCCAGTAGTCTCCTTTTACCTCCAAGATCAATCAAATAGAAAAACTTCTATTTGGTATTTAAAACTCTTTATAACACAATTCCTTCCTGTTTTCCCAGTAGTCCCCTTAAAGCAGTCCATAATCTAGTTACTCTGGCCTCTCATTCCATTTTTCCTATCTCCGTTCATTTACACTAGTGCCTATAATTCTTGCCTTCTTCACCTCTACTTTTTAGTTTCTTTGGCTTTTTTCAAGACTCGGCTCAAATCCCATCTTCAGCAGAAGGACTTTTCTGATGCTTTCATGTCTCAGCTTATCTTCATCTATTCTGTGTTCTTTTATGCACCCAATTATTTACATATTGTTCCTCCCATTAGAGGAAAAGAGAGACTATTGTTGCCATTCTTTGAAAATCTAGCACTTAGCACAATATCTGGAACCATGTTACTCAGTTGTTTTTAGTCATATTTGGCTCTTCATGACTCATTTGGGGTTTTCCTTGGCAAAGATACTGGGATAGTTTGCTATTTCCTTTTCCAACTTATTTTATATTCTGAGGCAGAATAAGTGACTTGTCTAGGGTTACACAAAGAGTAAACATCTGAGGCTAAATTTTGAATTCAAGAAGAGCCCACTGTACCCATCTAACTGCCCAGAAACTATGTCTGGCATTTATAAATGCTTGATGAATGAATAATTTATTAATGCCTACTATATGCTACATATAGTAGCATATGTTGAGAGAACCAACATATCCAGAGGTAAATTACTGCAACAAAGTAATGGAAATTTACTTCTATCAAGCAACAAATATTTACTAAGTGCTTACTATGTTCCAGGCAGTCACTGTACTAACTTCTTGGGAGTACAGGAACTTTTTAGGGGACTTACATTTTAATAGGAGAGACAATATGCATACATATGTACATGCATACATTTGTATATGTGTATATGTATATATGTATGTATGCATGTATTTGGGCACCTAGGTGGCACAGTAGATAGAATGATGGGCCTGGAATCAGGAAGACTCACTTCCTGAGTGCAAATTCAATTTCAGATTCTTACTAGCTATATGACTACCCTGATCAAGTCATTTAGCCCAATTTGCCTCAGTTTCTTCATCTGTAAAGTGAGGTGGAGAAGGAAATGTCAAACTGTTCTAGTATCTTTGCCAAGAAATCCCTAAATGGGATTATAAAGAGCTTTATATGAATGAAAAATCACTGAACAATAATAATATGCAATATGTATTTTAAAGATAGCTAAAGGGTATGTAAAATCTAACTAGAGAAGGCAGTAGCAGCCAAGGAAACTGAGAAATCCTCTTTACATAAGGTTGCATTTAAGTTTAGTCTTGAACGAAGTCAAGGATTCTTAACATTTGGAGGAAAGCAGGGAGACATATAGTCAGCCAGTTCAAAGGCATGCAGTCAGGATTACTGTATGAGACACATAGCAATTAGGTCAATATGATTAGACTGTAGAGTTTGTGGAGGGATATAATGAGCATGAAAATTGGAAATACAAACTGTGAGGAATTATAAATGCCAAACCAATGAGTTTTTATATATAATGCTAGAGATGATAGGAAACCACTAGAGCTTATTCAGTAGAAAATCATTTTTGTAGCTATTTGAAGAATAAAGTGAAGTATAATAGTCTAGACAAAGATAAAAAGAAGAGCTGTGCTGGAGTGTATGTAATTAGGCTGTTATACTGATTCAAAATGAAGTAAACAACGAGGAAAACCATATGCACATTAAGTACAATGTAAATGGAAAGAAGAACAAAACAATCAAAATTGAAAGCTACAAAATTATAATGACAAGGTATGGACTCAAAGGAAATATATATGACTTTCCTCCCACTATTTTCCCCTGTAAAGACAAAGGAGTATTGACATATAACACTGCATGTGGTGTCGATTTTTTTAAATATTTGGTTTAGTTTTGCTGAACTGTTTCCCTACTTAAAAAAAAAAAAACAAACAACTCTTTAGAATTTTAAAAATTAATCAGGATGCTAAAGAAGAGATATAAGAAGATGTTCTCAACCTACCCTTTCATGGATATGGGAGATACACAAGGTGTTATACTTTGCATAAGCTTTCAGACTTTTTTCAAAATATGATGTGATCAGTCTAATAGATATATTTTGCTTTCTTTTCAAAATGCTTACCATTGTGAGTATGCAAGAAGTCCAAGAATTCTCTACATTCCATATAAGGCAGAAGATATATGACAAGGAGTAAATGCCTATTTCCTTAAATTGTATTTATAAAGAAAACTTGTCCATGGGTGTAGATAACACAAGAGAGTAAGAGACAGCAGAAGAGAAGACAGTTTACTAGATTTAAATTGAGGTCATGTAGAATCTAGTAATAGTTGTAATAATATTAGCAACAGAAACAGCTGGTATTTACAGTACTTTAAGATTTATAAAACACTTTAGAAATATGATTTCATTTTATCCTCATAACAAACTGGGGAAGGAGTTGCTATTTTATCCCCTTTGCATTGATGAACTGAGGAATAGAGATTTACCCAAAGTCATACAATATCTGAGGCTGTATTTGAACTCGTCTTCATGACTTGAAGTCCTCTGCCATCTAGCTGCTCACCATTTGGTACTACATGGTATAAGGCTTAAAATAATCAATAGATCCAATCTCTTAGGTTGCAGCTGGCCCTAATTTAAGCTGAGAAGGAATCCTCTGCTCTAGAACAGATTTGGGACTAAATCAATTTGGAATATAATATCTATCCCTACCAGAAAGGCCATACCATGAGGTATAACCTCAGACTTAGGCTAGAACTCCATTACTTAAATCTATGTGTTAGTGAGACAAGGGATCATGTATTGAAATGAATGTATTTTCATTCATATTAGTTTTATAATATGATTTTTTTGACAATGTCAATGTTTATCTTCTCAATCTTATTAAAAGGAGACAAAAGCTCCTAATAACTTCCTTCTTTTAACAAATGATCATTTTTTAAAATAAATTTTTATAAATTAAGACTCAGTTTTCTTATCAATACATGAACAGGAATTCAAGCTGGTGTATATGACCATACACATACACACACACACACACACACACACACACTTACACACACATGTAACTTGAATATAGTTAGTTTCCTTTGCAATACCATGTATTTTATCTCAGGCATTGAAAAATGTTATTCTGAGAAGCCATTCACATGTTTCACCAGAATACTAAAGATGCTCATTCCATAACAAGAGGTTAAAAACTTCTGGACTAAAGAAGGCTGTGTAGAGTTCCTTTCAGCTTTAACATTTTATGTTTTAGGATCTTTTCTAGGCTCAAATATTATAATTTAATATCCTTTTTAACTTTCATAGTCTATGATTCTATGAATTTGTTGATATGTTAATTATAAGACCTTAAGGAAAAGAGGCAAAGCTTCACACTCAATTTATCTTACTATTTGCTGATTATATACAAACTGACTTAGTGGATATGCTCATAAAATGATACAAAAAGACATAAGCAGCTGTGCTATTCCTGGCTTTCTATCTACATTTGACTTAGTGAAATGAAGCTATTTGTGAAATTGCTCTCAATAAATAAAGTCTATCTAGATGAAACCAAACTATGCCAGGAATCTTGGATATAAAAGAACAGACAGTTTTACACTGAGGTTCAAAAAGACAGTTGGAGTCTTTTGCCTGTCTACAGTAAGCAGACTTCAAATATATTTTGAATAAGCCAATCATGTATAATAAGTCAGATACAGTGAAGTACAGTTGTTGGCAAAATTCTTTTGGAATCTGGACCTATATTCTTGGATGTACATCAGTTTCTCTCTCTATCTGAATCTCTATCTTTTCCTGGGGCTGACTTAGTCAGCCTGTTTCATCTAGGGAACAGCATTCCACCAATAAATAAATAAGTGAATTGCTCTTGAACTATATACTTTCTAAGTTTCTATTAAAACAGAAGAAAGAGCAAAATTTCTGTGCAATAACGTTCCCTCTTATCACCTTTACTAATAAACTAATAAATTTACTGTTAATAAACTGATTTGACAATGGTGTCATGACCTGTGACAAATCTGTTGCAGGATATGGATAATAGATATAGGTAGGTGTCGTCTGAAGGGAATATCCATATTGATGAGATCACAGAACCAATTAAATATCTGAGTTATGTCCAGGGAAATGATTATAAAATATCAAATTTATCAAATTAAATTGAGGTGAGGGTATCAGCATAGAATTTCAGAGAAATCCTTCATGTTTTGAAACTAACATTTTTTCAAGGAAGGTAATTACAATTTGCCCTTTTAAAAAATAATATATTATCCCCTCAATTACATGCAAAACAATTTTTAACATTCATTTTCTTTTTGAAGTTTTGAGTTCCAAATGCCCAATCTGAGATGAGAAGGGGTACCTCAGAATTGCTTTTTTTTTAAAAATTAAAACTTTTTATTTATAAGCATAGGCATGGATAATTTTTCCAACACTGTTCCATATTTTCCCCTTCTTTCCCCCACCCTGCCTCTAGCTGGCAGGTAGTCCATATGTTAAATATGTTGAAATACATGTTAGATTCAATATATGTACACATATTTATTCAGTTATCTTGTTGCACAAGAAAAATCAGATCAAGAAGGAAGAAAAAGAAAAACTGAGAAAGAAAACAAAATGCAAGCAAATAAAAACAGAGTCATGTTCCACAATCTGTTCTCATGGTTCTTTCTCTGGATGTAGATGGCTCTCTTTATCACTGCACAAGTAGAACTGGTTTGAATCATCTCATTGTTGAAGAGGACCAGGTCCATCAGAATTGATCATCATATAGTCTTGTTGCCATATATAATGATCTCCTGGTTCTTCTCATTTCACTTTGCATCAGTTCATATAGGTTTCTCTAAGCCTCTCTGAAATCATCCTACTGCTCGTTTCTTACAGAACAATAGTATCCCATAGCATTCATATATCATAACTTACTCAGCCATTTTCCAATTAATAGACATCCATTCAGTTTCTAGTTTCTTGCCACTACAAAGAGGGCTGCCACAAACATTTTTGCACATATAGGTCCCTTTCCCTCCTTTAAGATCTCTTTGGGATATAAGCCCAATATTGACACTGCTGGATTATGCATAGTTTGATAACTTTTTGAGCATAGTTCCAAATTGGTCTCCAGAATATTTGGATCCGTTCACAGTTCCATCAACAATGTATCAGTGTCTCAGTTTTCTCACAACCCCTCCAGCATTTGTCATTATCTCTTCCTGTCATCTTAGCCAATCTGAAAGGTGTGTAGTAGTATCTCAGAGTTGTCTTAATTTGCATTTCTCTGATCAATAGTGATTTGGAACACCTTTTCATGTGGCTATAGTTTCAATTTCTTCATCTGAAAATTGTCTGTTCATATCCTCTGATCATTTATCAATTGGAGAATGGCTTGATTTCTTATAAATTAGAGTCAGTTCTCTATATAATTTGGAAATGAGGCCTTTAACAGAAACTTTGAATATAAAAATATTTTCCTAGTTTATTTCTTTCCTTCTAATCTTGTCTGCATTAGTTTTATTTGTACAAAAACTTTTTAGCTTAATATAATCAAAATTATCTTTTTTATGATCAATAATGATCTCAAGTTCTTCTTTGGTCACAAATTCCTTCCTTCTCCACAAATCTGAGAGGTAAACTATCCTATGTTCTTTTGTTTATTTGTAGTATCATTCTTTATGTCTAGATCATGAACCTCTTTTGAACTTATCTTGGTATATGGTGGTAGGTGTGGGTCTATGCCTACTTTCTGCCATACTAGTTTCCAATTTTCCCAGCAGTTTTTTTTTTAATCAAATAGTGAATTCTTATCTCAAAAAGTGGGACCTTTGGGTTTGTCAAATACTAGATTGTTATACTCATTGGCTATTTTGTTCTATGAACCTAACCTATTCCACTGGTCAACTTCTCTATTTCCTAGTCAGTACCAAATAGTTTTGATCACCACTGCTTTATAATATAGTTTTAGATTTGGTATAGCTAGCCCACCTTCATTTGCTTTTCTCTTCATTAATTCCTTTGAAATTCTTGACCTTTTGTTCTTCCAGAAAAATTTCGTTGTTATTTTTTCTAGGTCAATAAAATAGTTTCTTGGGAGTTTGATTGATATAGCACTAAATAAATAGATTAGTTTAGGGAGTATTGTCATCTTTATTGTATTATATAATTATTATATTATTATATTCATCTATATATATATATTATAGTCGACCTATCCATGAGCACTTGGTATTTTTTCAATTGCTTAGATATGACTTTGTGTGGAAAGTGTTTTGTAGTTTTGCTTATATAGTTCCTGACTTTCTCTTGGCAGATAAATTCCCAAATATTTTATATTATCAACAGTTATTTTAAATGGAATTTCTCTTTGTATTTCTTGCTTTTAGATTTTGTTAGTGATGTATAAGAATGCTGATGGTTTCTGTGGATTTATTTTATATCCTGCAACTTTGCTAAAGTTGTGAATTATTTCTAATAGCTTTTTACTTGATTCTCTGGGGTTCTCTAAGTATACCATCATATCATCTGCAAAGAGTAATAATTTATTACTCTACCTACTCTAATTCATTTAATCTCTTTTTCTTCTCCTATTGCCAAGGCTAGCATTTCTAATACAATATTGAATAGCAATGGTGATAGTGGGCAACCTTGTTTCACCCCTGATCTAATTGGGAATGGTTCTAGTTTATCCCCATTACATATGATGCTTACTTATGGTTTTAAAAAGATGCTACTGACTATTTTAAGGAAAAGTCCATTTATTCCTATACTCTCTAGTATTTTAAAGAGAAATGGGTGTTGGATTTTATCAAATGCTTTTTCTGCATGTATTAAAATGATCATTTTTTTTGTTAATTTGATTATTGATATAATCAATTATGCTAATAGTTTTCCTAATATTGAACCAGCCCTGCATTCTTGGTATACATCCTACTTGGTCATGGTGTATTATCCTGGGAAAGATTATCTGTAATCTCTTTGCTAATATTTTGTTTAATATTTTTGCATCAATATACATTAGGGAGACTGGTCTATAATTTTCTTTCTCTGTTTTTGTCCTACCTGGTATCAGCAGGTATCAGTACCATGTCTGTGTCATAAAAGGAATTTGGTAGGGGTCCTTCATTCCCTATTTTTTCAAATAATTTATATAGTATTGGAGTTAATTGTTCTTTAAATGTTTGGTAGAATTCACAATGTAAATCTATCTGATCCTGAGGATTTTTTTTTTTTAGGGAGTTGATTAATAGCTTGTTCTATTTCTTTTTCTAAAATGGGATTATTTCAGTAATTTATTTCCTCTTCTGTTAATCTGGGCAATCTATATTTTTGTATGTATTCTTCCATTTAATTTAGGTTGTCAAATTTATTGGCATAAAGTTGGGCAAAGTAACTCCTGATAATTGCTCTAGTTTCCTCTTCATTTTCATTTTTGAGACTAACAATCTGATTTTCGTCTTTCCTTTTTCTAATCATATTAACTAAAGGTTTATCTATTTTGTTGGTTTTTTCATAAAAACAACTTATAGTTTCATTTGTTAATTCAATAGTTTTTTTTAGTTTCAATTATATTCATCTCTCCTGTTATTTTTGAAATTTCAGGTTCAGTATTTGATTGGGGAGTATTAATTTGTTCATTTTCTAGTTTTTTTAGTTGCAAGCCCAATTTATTGATCTTCCCTTTCTCTATTTTATGCGAGTAAGCATCTAGAGATATAAAATTTCCCTTTATCAGTGCTTTGGCTGTATCCCACAAATTTTGGCAAGTTGTCTCATTATTATCATTCTCTTGGATGAAATTATTGATTGTGTCTATAATTTGCTGTTGCACCCATTCATTCTTTAGAATGAGATTATTTAGTTTCCAATTTTTTTGATCTATTTTCCCCTGACCCTTTATTGAATGGTAATTTTTTTTTTGCATAGTTATCTGGAAAAAAATGCATTTACTATTTCTACCTTTCTGCATTTGATTTTGAGGTCTTTATGTCCTAATATATGGTCATTTTTTGTATAGGTTCCATGAATTGCTCAGAAGAAAGTACTCCTTTCTGTCTCCATTTCATTTTCTCCAAAGATCTATTATATCTAGTTTTTCTAGTATTCTATTTACCTCACTAATTTCTTTTAAAATTTATTTTGTGGTTTGATCTATCAAGTTCTGAGATTGCAAGGTTGAGATCTCCCACTATTATAGTTTTGCTGTCTTTCTTCTTGCAATTCTCTTAACTTCTCCTTTAGGAATTTAGATGTTACACCACTTGATGCACATATGTTTAATATTGATATTGTTTCATTATCTATGGTTCCCTTTAGCAAGATATAGTTTCCTTCCTTATCTCTTTCAATTAAATCAATTTCTGTTTTTGCTTGATCTGAGATCAGGATGGCTACCCCTGCTTTTTTTTTTTTTTTTAACTTCACCTGAAGCATAAAGGTAAAAGGCCTTTTACCTTTATGTATGTATGTATCACTCTGCTTTAAATGTGTTACTTGTAAACAACATATTGTAGGATTCTGGCTTTTATTCCAGTCTGCTATCCACTTACATTTTATGGGAGAGTTCACCCCATTTACACCTACAGTTAAAACTGTATTTCCTGCTATCTTATTAATTATATTTAAATATAAAATAAAATTTAAAAATAAATTATATTTTTCTCTTTCCTTTTCCCCTTTCCCTCCTCCCTAGTATTTTACTTATGAGCACTACTTGCCTCAAGCAGTACTCCCCTTTTCTCATACCTTTCCCCTACTATTTTTCTTTTCTCTTCTATTTAGCCTATCCCTTCTCTTTTCCCCTCCCACTTTTGTATAAGATGAGAGATACTTCTCGGTGAAACCAAATATATCTAATATTCTTTCTTTGGGCCAAATCTGATAAGAGTAAGACTCACACAATAATCGCCACACCTTCTTTCCCTTAATTATAATAATTTTTTCCCTCTTCCTGAGATGTAATTTTTCTCATTTTTGCTCCATTACCCCCCCTTTTTTCAATCCCTTTTCCATCTCTCATTTCTTTTTTATATTATAACAGTAAATCAGATTATACATGTATTCTCAAGGTATACTCATACTAGAAATACAGTTCTCAAGAGTATTTTTTTTCTTTTTACCTTTTTATGCTTCTTTTGAGTTCTATATTTGGAGGTCAATTTTTTTGTTTAACTCTAGTCTTTTCATCAAAAATAAATGGAATTCATCAGTTTCATTGAATGTCCATTTTCTTCCTTGAAGGAAAATGCTCAGTTTAGCAGGGTAATTTATTCTTGGTTGCACTCCAAGTTCCTTGGCTTTTTGGAATACCAGATTCCAGGCCGTTCAGTCCCTTAAAGTGGAAGCTGCTAAGTCCTGAGTAATCCTTATTGTGGCTCCTCGATATTTGAATTGTTTCTTTCTGGCTGCTTGTAATATTTTTTCCTTGGTCTGATAGTTCTCAAATTTAGCCACAATATTCCTTGGGGTTTTAATTTTAGGGTCTCTTTCAGGAGGCATTTGGTGAATTCTTTCAATGGTCATTTAACCTTCTGATTCTATGATATCCAGGCAATTCTCTTTGATGATTTCCTGAAAGATAGAGTCTAGACTCTTTTTTTCATCAGGGTTTTCAGGGAGTCCAATAATGGTTAGATTTTCTCTCTTAGATCTATTTTCCAGGTCGGTTGTTTTCCCAATTAGGTATTTTCTGGGTTTTTTTTTTTTTTTTTGGTTTTGCTTGATTGATTCTTGTCTCATTGAAGCATTCATTTCCATTTGTTCAATTCTGAATTTTAGTGAATTATTTTCTTCCTTTCCTTTTTTTTTTAAACTTCTTTTTGTATTTTTCCAATTGAATTTTTAAATGAGTTGTTTTGTTCTATGGAATATTTTTTTTTTCCATTTCACAAATTCTGTTTTTTAGGGAGTTGGTTTTTTTTTTTTTTTCTGTTTCACAAATTCTGTTTTTCTGGGAGTTGCTTTCTTTTTATTTTCCCCCCATTTATCAAATCTATCTTTTAATGAGTTATATGTTTTTTCCATTTCACTAAGTCTACTTTGTGGTGAATTTTCTTCAGATAGTTTCTGTGTTGCCTTTTCCAAACCCTCTTGCAAAATTTAATTTCCTTTCCCCATTTTTCTTCTAGGTTTCTTTTAAAAGCGTTTAGTCTCCTCAGGGTTTGAAATCTGTTCTTCTGTTTCACCATAAAAACTGTGTAATTGCTAAAAATTTTTTTTTCAATTTTTTACTGTTTTTCTTTTTTAAAGTTAAGGTCTGCCTTTAGGGAGGGGGTGATTTTCCAAGCAGCTGCAGCTGCGCTGGGTCAGTGCTGCTTCACTCCTGATGCTGGGTGGACATGGCCAGGGTCCCATGAGATTCTGGCATTTTGGGGTGCACTATTGATCTTTTGTGTTTGTGTTGGATGTTTTAAAACTTCTTTGCTGATCTATTGGCTTGCAACCAGGGCAGAGTGGCCACAACTGCTGTAGATTCCTGTAGATTCCTCCCCATAGATTCTCTGCCCCATGGAGTCTGCACTGCCCTAGGCCCATGGAGTCAGCAACATTGGCAGAGTCAGCAATGCCCTGGGACTGTGCTGTCTGTACTGTTGTTTGTGGTCAGCTCTTTGTGTTAGGCTGATTCCTTCCCATTTCTAATTGAAACTGACCTTTTCTATCTCTTTCCTCCCATAGATTCTCTGCTTCATAGTCTGTACCCCCACATGGAGACTGCACTGCCCTGGAACTCAGAGCTGTCTGAGCTGGTGTTTGTGATCAGCTGTTTGTGTTAGGCTGCCTCCCTCCCATTTCAGATTGAAACAGACCTTTTCTGGCAATCTTCAAAATTATCTTCTGCTGATAATTTGTTGTACTCCCAACATTTGTGGGTTCTGCCAGTCCAGAGTTAATTTAGAGGCTGGATTTTTTAATTAGTGTGAGGGTTGTAGAGAAAGTCAGAGAGAAACATGTGTTGTCTCCATCATCTTGGTTCTGTCCCTGGAAGAAGAGTCCTCAGAATTGTTTTAAGCAATTTACCCATTTTACAAAATTATGAAATTCTATAATAATTGCTATACAAGGTACCATATGGCTCTAAATACAAGCAACTGCCAAATAGAGAACAGGTTTCTTTGAAAGTTGAATGTATGTGTGTGTGTATACATGAAGATAAACAAGGAAAATTATAATATATAAGCATATTTGCTACAAAAAAAGATTTTAACAAATAAAATCATTGCTCTCTTACTTCTATCATTTTATTTCCCCTTTTTGTCCCTCACTCCTCAATAATCCTCAGAGTTTATATTTTATTTTAGGGGCAATAAGGTTAATGATGAGGGTGAAGAATGGAGACCTGTCAATGTTCTATATCTCCATTGACTAAAGGCTTGAAGCAGGGAGACCAAATAGCTGAATGTTGTAATAGTTCAGCTAAGAGGGAACTTGGACTATGATGTAAAAATATAATTTTCAATAATTATGTTTTTTAAAAATATTTTCTACTTCAGCCTTTTTACTATTCACAGTAGATTTAATGCTCTGTAAATATTTAAAATATCAGTAGTACAGTATATCAGTAATGCTGTATTATAAAAACATGAGCTATTAATAATATATCATCATGAATAAAATTCATATTTTTGAAAAGCAGCATTTTTGGAAAATATAATTAATATTTATAAAACAATTTCTTTTCACATAGTTAGTTGACTCATTTGCAGAATAGGTTGACTAAAGACTTCTTAATTTTTCTATCTTTTGAAGTTAATCTATGACAGGTTGGTATTTTTTAAGTATAGTTAAAAATTTCTTCCTTTAAAATTCTTGTCATAAATGCACATGAATCCTGAAGCTGCCACTCACTTTTTTATGATTTGAAAACTATGTGCCACTTTTAGACTTCTTTTTATAATAAAAAACTGATAGGGAAGCAAGTAAAACCTATTTAAAAAGGCAAGGTTTTACAAAATGTATACAATTATATGAAAGTTCATATATCTTTATACACATATACATCTATATTTGTTTTTTGTTATTACTGAAACATTCTGATCCCTTTGGGGGTTTTCTTGGCAAAGATAATCGAATGGTTTGTCATTCCTTCTCCAATTCATTTAACAAATGAGGAAATGGAGGCAAACAGACTTGCCAGGGTCATACAGCAACTAAGTATCTGAGATCAGAGTTGAACTCAGGAAGATAAATCTTCCTGACTCCTGAACTGTCATTCTACTGCACCACCTAATAGCTATAAATACAGATACACATATATTAATATATGAAAATATTGGGTAAAATGTCTGAACTAATGAAAGGAATTGTTATATAAAGCAAAGAAATAGAAAGGTTGAGTCTTGTTCCCTCTTAATTTTCTATAAATTTAAAAAGAAACTGACACACTTAAAGGTGGACATCTTCCCCACTTTTCTCTAACATGGACTCTTCCTGTATGATTTACCTTTAAAAAAATTACAAAATCTTTTTAGAGAGAATGAAATGAAATGTCATCTACCCCAGTGGAATTTCCCTGAACAAGGAAGAACTATTCTAAGGAGCAAAGAGGAAGAAAGATGAAGAGAAAATAATTATGAAATCCTAAAAATTTTTAGGATTAATTTAAATCAATTATTGGCAGATAATCCATCTACAACAGTTTCAGAGATATCTTTGAGTCTTCCCTCTGCCTTAGCAAAGCATTTTCAGGTCTACCTTGACATCTCCATCTAGCTACCTTTCTCCATATACTGTTACCATAGTAATTCATCTCACCTAGAATACTATATTAATTCCTACTTGATTTAATTATTATTCATTTTTCTCTCTCACAGAACTGCTAAGATAATTTTTCAAGCAGGAGAAATAATCAAATTCAATAAGTTCAAGAATATAAATTACGTGGTGAAAAATTCCCTAATTGGGATGAACTGCAAGGAAAAGAGGAAGACAGTTTTATATAAATTAAGTTCAAACGATCACCCAACATTAACCCACAGTAAGCTCCAAGTGAATATGTGACCTGAATATCAGAAAAATCAATTAGAGGAGAATGAGATCAAGTATGGCTAGTAGGAGAGTTTTTAATCAAACAAGAGATAGATCATATGTTAACACAAAAGATAAAATAGGTAATTTCAATTATATGAAATTAAAAAGCTTGTACAAATACAAAAATCAATGTAGTCAAGATAAAAAGGGAAGTTGTTAATTAGGGGAAAATCTTTACATCAAATATTTCTAAAAAGGTTCTGATATACAAGATATAGAATGTGTCAAAAAAAAGTCCTATTTCAGTTGTAGGTTTAAAACTGCACTAAAGCTTTTGAGGAAACTGGCATAAGAAACTGACATTAATATACAGGACCAAAAATCATTCCTCAATGAATAAATGGTCAAAGGTTATAAACAAATAATTATTGCAAAAAAGGCTATGAAATATTAACAATCATGTGAAAAATAGTTCTAATATGAATGAAATGAAATATCATCTGCCCCAGTGGAATTTCTTTGAACAAGGAAGAATATTCTAAGGAGCAAAGAGGATTTTATCCATACTGATAATTATCAATAATAGGAAAAAAATACAAATAAAAACAACTCTTGAGTTTTTATCTCACATCCAGAAAATCTGCAAAGATGACAAAATATGGAAATAGTACTAAAGGGGCTACATTCAAATGATTTTTGTGAAACTCAATATTGGTTTAAATATTCTGAAAAGCAATTTGGAAGCATGCTAAATGTGACTAAAAGGTTTATAAACTTTGATTTAGAGATCCTACTGCTATGCAGATACTCCAAAGAAGTCAAAACCAGTTAATATGTTTTGTGGTGGCAAAAGATAGAATCAAAGTAGAAATCAAATTTTAATTGATTGGGCAATGGTTAAAGTTGAGAATTATGAATGTAACAGAATATTGCCATAATATTCCTGAACTGCTACCTTGAGAAATGATAAATATGGAAAATTCAGAAACATGGGAAGATTTTTGCTGATATAGATTGATCTGCCTATATATAATCTAAGAAAATAATATACCCGATGACTATGAAAATGTAAAACAAAAGAAGGAAACACAAAATTGAATATTATTGAAATAAAGTGATCAAGTTTGGCTTGAAAGAAGAAATAAGTATATGCATTTAATCTTCTTGCTTTGTAGAAAATCCTTTTCAGAAATGCTTTGCATTATAAGTACCAAAAGAACACTGCAAATATTGTGGGACTGAATTGATTTTTTGGTTAATTTTACTGATTTGCTTTTAATACTCCCTCTCTTTAAAAAAAAAAAAAAAGTGGTGTTTTTGTTTGTTTGTTTGCTTTGTTAGAGAGGATAGCTCCACAGGTGAGGAAGGTGGGAGATATATTTGGAAACAAAGGTTACATAAAAACAAACAATATGAATAAAATTTTTTAAATCTTCAAAACGAATAGAATGACCATATCATTCCCTCACTCAAAAGCCATCAGTTGTTCCTTGTTTCTAATGTAATTTATATCACCCTAAATCCTGAATTAGCCCTCCCCTTGGTTGGCATGCTGTATAAGAGATTGGAATGGTAAAGGGACTTTAATGTCACTAAGTATTGGGATCAAGAGGCAATTTTTAATTTTAATTTTTTAAAATTTGTTGCTAATAAAATGTTTGGGTGCCCTGCATTCCTGTATAAGCAAGCATGGTTAAATTAATTTCCCAAAATAGTAGTGAGATAGCAAGGAATGGCGTGTACAACTTTGCCATTGGAAAAAAAAATTTACATTTCAAAGCATATCTGACAAAATAACAAAGGCATGATATGAAGAATAGGGGTTGCTAAAGAGCCAATGGATAAAGAGCCAGGCCTGGAGTGAAGAAGACTCTTCACGAATTAAAATCTGGCCTCAGACACTTACTAGGCAAGTCACTTAACCCTAATTGTCAGTTTCTTTATGTAAAATGATCTGGTAAAGGAAATGACAAAGTAATCCAGTAATTTTCCTAAGAAAACCCAAATGGGGCTAATAAATAGCTGAACAAAAACAAAAAATAGAAAGTCTGGACTTGGGAAGAGTTTGTTATATAGCTTGCTTATTTCCTTACTGTTTTTTTATTTCATACTAGGGGACAGGCACATCAGTACCTCTCAGAATTATGCAATCCAACCATCACCAGCAGAATTGTTTTGTTTCTTGAAACATATTATAAGTAAAGGGGTGGATGAATTGGATTGAACCTAGGAATAATTAAAAAGTTTCATTTTCTTGTAGCTGAGCAAATATAAAGGTGAGACATTTTCCATGTGGATGTCTTCAATGAAAAGCATAACCACCTCCTTTCTTGCTTCTCTCTTAGGGGATGCCAAGAATATCAGAGGAGTAAATTGGAAAACAAACACGAATTGAGTACTCCCATCTCCTCATGAATAGAGAACAGTTTTCTATAACTAGACCAAAAATATTTAGGAAACATAAAATTAAATTCTAAGAAAACAGAAACTTATTTTTCATGGCATCTTAATTACTAATTGATGAAATCAATTCTAAACAATTTCTATTTTTACATAGTACTGAATATATCTCACAATATCTGATCCTTTTGCTTTTCATATGTTCAGTAGATCAAATTAAAAAGGAAGTATTACTCCAACTTCATGCCTAAGGATGGTCAAGTAACCAAGATTTAAAAAACAAAAGAAAGAAAAAGCAAAAACCGCAAAGACCTCAAACTCTCATTCTTGCTTAAATTGCACATCCTATTCTGTTGCCTCAGGAATAGCTTTTCCTATTAATTATCAATCCTAGAATGAGGATTCAGAGTAGTCAACCCTGGCCCTCTTTGCTAAAGTCTAACCCAGAAGATTCTAGAAATATCATCTGTATTTCACATATAACTACTTAACCTCCTCTTGGAGAGTCTCCCAGCTGTACAGGACTGTCAGCTTCTCTGTGGGAGGCAGAGGTGGATACAGCACCTGCTTTAGAACAAATATAGTCTTCATGTTCAGGATTGAAATGTGTTGGCAGAATTGTGCATTGAAGCCTGCATAGTTTCTGCTTGTATTTTGCTTTTATTAGCAATAAATGTCATTGTGCCAAAGTGGCAATGAGAAGAAATCAAATACCTCAACAGAGTTCTGAAATGTTTTGGAAAATGTGAAAGGCAGCAAAATGAGATGGAAGAAACCAAAGAAGATAAATTCAAATCCCAGCTCTTTTACATTTTAATACTTGTATGAGTATAGGCAAGTCTTTTCTTCTCTTTCATCCTTTCCTTAATTGTGAAATGTAGTTAGACTAGATTATCTTTTAGGTAGATGGCTTAGTAGCTAGATGGCTAGAATGTTGGGTACAGAATCAGGGAGCCCCGAATTCAAACTTGGCCTCACATATTTACTAGCTTTGTGAATATGGACAAATCAGTTAACCTCTGCCTGTCTCAATTTCCTTATTTTTCACCTATTTCCCAGGATTGATTGGATAAGGATACTGGATAAATGAGGATAAAAGAAATGAGGATAAAATGAGATTTATAAAGTGCTTTGCATAACTTAAAGTGCTATATAAATGCTGCTGCTGCTGCTGCTACTACTACTACTACTTTTATTATTATATTCCACATTCTTAGGATCCTACAAAATATTGTTAGTGCCTCACCAGAATATAACTCATCAAAACATATGCTTAAGTAAGCATGCTTTTTTCCTTTCAAGGAAACCACATTATGATATGTGGGTTGAAAATGTGAATAATGCCTGAGAAGACTTATATGAACAGATACAAAGTAAATTAAGCATAATCAGGAGAACATTGTAGACAATAAAAAAATTATTACGGTGATCAACTATGATTGACAGCTATTTTTTTTAAATAACTTTTTATTGACAGAACCCATGCCAGGGTAATTTTTTACATTATCCCTTGCACTCACTTCTGTTCCGATTTTTCCCCTCCCTCCCTCCACCTCCTCCCCCAGATGGCAAGCAGTCCTATACATGTTAA